>NC_083461.1:14835570-15145570 GCF_030014155.1 Tachysurus vachellii | reverse complement strand
CTCTCTCTCTCTGTCACTCTCTCTCACTCTCTCTCCTTCTCTGTCTCTCTCTCTCTCCCTCTCTCTCTCTGTGTGTGTGTGTGTGTGTGTGTGTGTGTGTGTAAATGAAAATCGTTGTTGGAGGAAAAGTGCAGGAAAAGCGCGTGCACGCAGGCTCCATTTCCTGTCTGTCAGTCAGCTGACAGGAAATCATAAATCACCTCACACTGCTCTGCACTAATGCCAGCATATTTCACAAACCTTAGCAAAATGACAAACAGCACCTGACAGCAACTGCCAAGTCTGGCAGCTGAATAAGAACAATTTCCCTACAAGAAAATCACCACAAATCGACTCACTGTGTTGGAGACTGTCGAAAATGTTTGTTTAGATTCAGGCTTAGTGAAGACTTTGTTGTGTAATCCACAATGTGGGAGAATATCTAACATTTCTTTTTTGACATAGTGATGGTGGTCCAGACTAAGGTATAAATCGTAGCTTTGGTGGATAAATCATGGCGGCACCTTCTCTTAGTCCGGCTTTACACTGTACTATTTTAGACCAACTTTGCTGCAGACAAAAATGAGTTGGGTTTGCCGGTTTTAGCACACATACTGTGTCATGCTCACCGGCAGCCAATTTAGTACTATTGTGACAGCTGCTGACAAAGTTCTAACAGTGTATTGTTTTGATTAAAATTGCAGTGTAACTGCTGCTATGACTCATCTAAAAGCCTCCAATAGGAGCACAGTGTAGGATTATAGAAAACTCACAGGATAACTACAGATACAGAAAAACAGATAGAATTTATCTTTTTACGCGACTCCATTTTGTGCACCAGCCTGGACCAAAATGACCGATGATGTATGTAGAATGCAGTAATTTTGTTTAAATCTGCTCTTTAGAAGATCGTCATCGTATAATCGTAGCACACTTCGAGCAGTCTGTTTGAATTCGACAACAAGTGAACTAGAATCTTCTTGTACAGTGGGACAAGAAATTGTCTTAAAAGACCACTGTTTTCATGCAATCAAAACTCAGCTTCAACCTTCTCTTTAACTTTAACTCTTTTCCCTTAGCTCTTGTTTTCTTCGAGGGCCTTTTGGAGGGCCTTGATACGAGTGTGACTCAATTTACAAAGCAGATTAGGTGATAAAAATGAAGATCCTCATGGTCCTGGTCAGAAGAATTGTCAGTCAACCTTTATTAAATGTACTAAACCTGCAAATTTGAGCAAAGTTGAAAGTAATAAATCTATTGCCATCACCCTAATTTGACTGCATAATTAATCTAATAATTGCATTAAATTGCATGAAAGGTTTGGATTTTATTCACTGTTATATAAATGAAGTAAAGCAACTATAAATTCTGACTAAATTTTGTAATTCCCCATGCTGATTCATGGACTTGTTACACATTTGTATGAGATCATGTTGTTTTCAAGTGCTATTAGTTCATAATACCAGACAGGTAGGTGTATTTATTCCTCTCTCTCTTTTGAGGCTTCACATGGTTACTGTGCACTTCATTTGCGTTACTGTTGTCATGTTGCCTGTAGAAAACCTCATGCATGAGCTAATTTAAGGGTGTGACGTTGAGAAGTGAATCCTGGCTATTGCCCTGAAGCTAAGCTGAGTAATATAACCAGGGTCTGGTGGGTGCACTAGCATGTTTATTTTGTATTCCTATTTAGGAATTTACTTGCTTCTTATAAAACATCTGTCACTAATAAGATCTACAAACTCTGGTATTAATATAAAGTTAGTTTATGCTACAGTTTTGCAGTGACCTTATTTGAGAATAAATAGTGCAAGTCATAAGCCATCCATTTAATTCTCATCACATAGCAATTTAATTAGTTTAATTAGATTTATTTTCAGATGTACATGTTAAAATTGTGTGATTAATGAGTGCCTTCAATAATATTCTTTTAAATGCAGCTAGCAGAAGGAGACATATTATTCTTGGTATCTAAATGTGTTCATAAATATCTTATCCTGTTCCAGGTTTAATAATGTATGCTCTGGTCCTCGTAACACCGCTTCATTATGGAGCTCTGATTTATCATTAATGCATTGCGATTCATGTTGTCATCTTGTATCGCATGTCATAAAATAACAGCAGGCTGTGTTTTTTATCTGTTTCAGATTAGCCGACTTGTTATTTTGATTGCACATTAAAATCACCAGCATTAAATTAAGCTTGATTGAGCTAATTATGTAGCTGTCTGTGTTATATTATTTTACTGAATGTGTAGTTTTGGATCATAATCTTCCTACAGTAGCAGGTGTAGTTTCACTCCTACTACTGGGCATAAATTGGCTAATTAGCTTAAATTCGAGATTCCTTATGCAAAAGTAAGGATGTATTTTGTTATGGTGGATATTTAAACTTACAGCATTTCCCATAACGATTTGGTTTTACATTTCTTAAGTACAATTCATTTTAGCCCAGCAGTATTAGGAAAAATGGTCTACAAATACACTTACAATTCACATTTTTTGTCTAGTGGCTCACTGAGCATGATGCACGCTGAAACTGCTGAAGGCTAAAACAAAAGAATTTTGACTTGTTTTCACTCAAAATGTCTCACCTCCTATAGATAACTGATCTAGAGGTAGGTTTATACTGTATAAGGCATTTTAACAGTATAACAAAGGTCTACCTGTGACAGCCAGCAGCAACTCAGATAGTCCTGCGCAGCTTTGGAATATTCATGCACGTCTGGGAAGGTCACAAAGGCCGCTTTTAGAGAGCAAAGGAAGGAGAAAAGACGACATGAGAGGTGATTTGAGCAGAAAAGGAGCATCTGGAGTAGTACAAGGCTTCAGATCTTTATCTTGCCTGTCAGAATATTCATCAGCCTGCTCCACCTCCCATGCTCTTTTGTTCATGCATTTTGTCTTCAACCTGGTTTGAGCCAGCACAGAGCAGAGTCCTTTTTGATCCTCTCTAACCTATACGAGCTTTCCTGAGCTAAAAAACAGATCTGGTCTTGAAATGCTTCTATTACTGAAGGACAAAGCGTAAAGTGCACAAATGCTTTGTTTTCTCATCTAACCACGTCACCCACCATTAGTCATGACTGATATGCAAACAAGAACCTTTACAAACCTAAATAGTACTGATAAGCAGCCTGTCAGTGTATCTAAAAGGGGAAGGAATAACAAAGAAAATCAATCAGCAACAGAAATGTCGACCGTGTCACTTCACTGAGAACACACGGGTACAGAGGCAGTTTGCACTTGCCTGTGGGAGTAGGCCATTTTAGATAGGATTTCAAGTGCTTTTGCTGAAGCTGGTAGATTACATGGAGTTGTGACAGTTTGGCAGGAAACTAACCATTTTTTGTAATATCCAGTATATATTAAATAGGTCTATGGTACATTCTAGATATTCAGTTGTCTGAAATGTATATGATATTTACTATGTTAAAAAATACGACCAATCCATGTTTCAAATTCTGACCTGGCATGTGAAATAACAAACTGGGAAAATGGCTTGTGTTTCCAAACTCTATCCCAGTGTAGCATTAGTTAATGTAGTTGTTATTAGTTGGTTTAGTTTATTAGGTAGAAAGAGTAGCTGGAGGTATCAAGGAAGGGAATGAGTGCTTTTAAAGCAGACTGAAAATATTCATTGTAAAAAGTTCCGTGTGCACAAGAGACTTGCATCATTAACTTCGAGGATGTAGCAAGACAACTGAACGTAAAAACAAAACCAATCATTTCCAGGCATGTACCTTCAATTTTTTTTCTTCCCACAAATGTCAGTGGTGTTGTTTACTGTTTTCAAATTTTGTACAACAAACCTGAATAACAAGGTTTATTTGTATTATAATTTTTTTTTATATCTTATGTTTCCCTATTTTGTATAACAAAATATAGATGAAAAATGTGCTTTCCCTTAAAAATAAAACAAAAGAAAAATTGAATGGTGAAAATGTAAAAGGTACAAGCAGTTGTTTGTCAGAGACAAAATATTCCTCCTCCTCCTCCTCCTCCTCTTCATGTAACGTAATGTCCTTATGTAACGGCTGTGTTTGGCATTCGTCACTGTGACACTAGCGTTACAGTCCTCTGTAAACACGCTGAATGCAGATCAATAGCAAAGCTGCAGGCATCTGTCTGCAGTTCCACTAAAGAGCACGACGTGAATCATGAGTCCTTTTGAAGAAATGGCTGCAGATTTGCATTCTCTTTACTGTGTGCCTGTGATACTTGGGTAAGCTCCAGTTGAAAATATATAGCATAAAACTCTTATATCGACCATTTTAAGACAAACACGAACAATGCTTACTCCTCACTACTGGAAATGCAGATACAAAGACATTCACTGATAACTAGGAATGTTTGAGGAGAGTTGTAGAACTCCAAACATTTTCTGCCCTTCTACCCCACCATATCTATTCTTGTTAGCCAGAAATGCTGCACATGCATGTTTCTGACCATTCATATTTTTTCATGTACTTTGCATGTCCTTCTCATCTTGGTCATTCACTTCTGTTTGTTTCTAGTGACTTCTTTTCTGTTTCTTCCTTTCCTCTTGCTATATCGATCTCCACCTCACTTAGATATATAGGTGCTAACCTTCAGATTCCTCTGTGCATGCTTCTCATACTCAGGGGAAGGTATAGCCAGGAGCAACCCACAGGAGCTCCAGCTGCTCTTATGTTTGGTCTCCTCATTGGTGTCTGTGTTCTGTGCACACTTTTATACATTTTGTATTTTACCTATGCATTGTGTGGTTGCCTTTTGCTTGTTTTTAATTGCCTTTTTTTTGGTTTTGAATAATAAATTACGTAGCAATCTCAGGTTAGCAAAAGCCCAAGCATGCTTGCCCAGGTCTATGTTTTGGTTGCCCTGGAAATCTAATTAGTACACTAAAAAGTGGTAGCTAATGTAGTCTAATGAATGTTCATCTTCTTTATTATCTTCTTTGAACAGTTTCCAGTGTTCATGCTATCAGCAAAAACTGAGTAAGACTTTGGGCAAGGTTTCAGCTATGAGTTGTGCTGTCTTGTCTTTGCATTGCATGTTAAAGCTACTATTCAAATCTGGCTATCGTCAGGTTTGCTTGATTTTGCTCATGTTTTCACATACCTGCATGTTTGTAGGTGCAGAGAGGATAGTGTCTCATCCATGCCGACGAATGAATTCACCTAGTATTAACATTTTAGTGATAGACAGATAGATGTATGTAGTAACAGTTATGTCATTGAGGTGTGTCACATTGCTGTGAAGAGCATAAGTTCAAACATAGCTACATCCCACTGTTTCACTGCAAAACATCATCTTAGCAGGTGTTAATATCTTGAATCTATTCAAATGTAAAAACTATTTCTTATTATGAACTCATGAAAACCAAATATGAACTCATTAACCTTATATCTAAGCTTATATATATATATATATATATATATATATATATATATATATATATATATATATATATATATATATATATATATATATATATATATATATAAGGTTCTTATACTATTTCTTATTAAAAGATAATTCACTATACAATTCACTATACTATATATACACGTATATATATGTATATATGTATATATATATATATATATATATATATATATATATATATATATATATATATATATATATATACGTATATATATATATATATATATATATATATATATATATATATATATATATATATACGTATATATATATATATATATATATATATATATATATATATATATATATATATATACACACACACACATATATATATATATATATATATATATATATACGTATATATATATATATATATGTTTTATTGGTCAGAAACTTGTGCTTTTTCCCAGAAATTAAAGCTTAAAATGAGCAAAATTATCTTGGAAATAGAACAAGAAAATGTAAAGATTTACACTTACAAAGGGCCTAATAATCTTACATTTAGTGAATTATCTTTTAATAAGAAATAGTATAAGAACCTTGCTGTCTTTTTTTGCATGTTCTCTTGGTAGCTATGAATAAAAACCAATAACCTGGATATATGCCTGTCCTGGGTGCCCGGGGTTCTCCATAACTAAGGGTGGTGCTGTGTGCTGTATAAGATTTGTTAAGTTCTTTCAGTAAGTACTGTTTCTTTTGTCTTCTACAACTAAGTATATACACAAACCATTAACTCATAGCTGTAATCAAGACGATTAGAGCAGACCATGAATACAGAGGAACAAAAGAGAAGAAATAAAGATGTACAGTACAGAACAGAATGTGACCATATGTTGAGGGCATATGTGTAGTTCTTCTTAGTGAATTGTGCGGTCAGGAAAAACCAGTTTACCCAGTTGCCTTGCACTCTAAAAGTGCCGGACATTTAAAATTCCCTCAGGTTCCCCTAAAAATAACAAACTTTGCCTGTAAAACTCTTTCCCTTTGCTTGTTTTATTTTCATCTGTTCCGCTATCTTTTACATTCGATCGTACCTCGTTTCTCACACTCATTCTGTGTGTATTGTTAACAACATTGCCATTAGATGGTTCATGAGTATTGTTAACATGCCTGATGTTTTTATTAATAAACCAACACACCATACCACACGTGTGTGTGTGTGTGTGTGTGTGTGTGTGTTTGTGTGACACCCTTATCCAGACCAAGCAGTGGATGATACTTGGTAGAGATTCTGGGATTCCACCACAAATAACCTTCCAATCAGTGGTCCAAACTTAAGCTAAAAAACATGCACGTCCCTCCAACAAAAAACATATATAGTTTAAGAGGTTTCATGAAATTTATGTCAGGTTTCAGTTTAGTTGTACAGATAACATATTTTTTAATGAACCTTTAATGAGCTGATTCTATATAGTTTCTGAAGAATTAATGAATAAATGAATGAAGCCAAGTTTATACCAGATGCTGTGAATGTATTGAGCAGAGCCACGTTAGCACCATGTAATGTCCAATACACTCCCATGTTAATCAGTTTGGCATCTCTGTGTCATTTGTTTCATATACTGTATTTCATATACTACCCAGGTGAGAGTAGGAAATTCCTGCTTGCTCAGCTTTTCTGTTGGGTCCCACAGGATAAATACAGCTAATAGTTTCAAAATCAGCTAGGTGCTGCTATGTGTCTAAGCAACAACAGATGCTTGAATAAGCATCTTGGTTTGCAAAAAAGAAGCCCTTCCACACTGTTATACTGTTATGGTTTAAAACTGGACTTATACGAGAATAGATTTCATGTCCAGTATAAAATATGTTGTTGAATATTTAATACTTTGAGGATGTTCAATGCTTTTGTAATGATTTATTTTGTCAATAACTTGGATAAGTACCAAAAGTCCACGGTCTTGACTTGGAGACTTGGTCATGTTTTAACAAAATACTGGCATGTAACATTTATCCAAATCTATACAAAAATAAGAATATAATTTTTTTTTTTGCAATGGCCACTTTAGATTTGAACCCTATTGAAAGTATGTTGCTTAAATTAGTCTCTGGACTGGAGGTTCTTTGCACTGTCATATTTCCCCTACTCTAAACAGACCTTACCCAGACCTTACCTATAATTTTCAAAATATGGCTTTAATGAAATCAAGAAAAATAGACTATATATAACAGGTGTGATTTCCTTAACTAATTTTACCCCTTTCCTTTTTCCATATCTGTCGTATTTTCCTTTCCTTTCCTTTCCTTTCCTTTCCTTTCCTTTCCTTTCCTTTCCTTTCCTTTCCTTTCCTTTCCTTTCCTTTCCTTTCCTTTCCTTTCCTTTCCTTTCCTTTCCTTTCCTTTCCTTTCCTTTCCTTTCCTTTACCCCCCTTCTTCTATCTCATCTTCATTTCCCCTTTCCACCTCCTCTCCTATCGTCTCCTTTCTGCCCCCTCCTCTCACTGCTTTATCCATCTCTCATTCCGTCTTTGCTTTAACAGTGTTGTGTGATGCATCATTCTTTTCCGTCTTTTATACATTTCATTCCCTTGGTTGCTGCACATCACTCTCTCTCCTGTCATTTTCATCTCCCCCCCCACCCCCCCGTCTCCTCTCTCACTCTGTCTCTTTTGCCTGGATGTTGGGATGGGTTTATGTGATAGAGATCACTGGTGTATACATGAGGTGGAAACATGTTTTTCATTTTTTGCCAAGATTTAAGAGGATAATCTCTCCTCTTTACTTTATATTACTCATTTTCTATAGTTTGGAGTGACAGGAGCTCTGTTTGGCAGTACTAAATGCCCTTGCCAAGGACATTCTTTCATTTGAGTAATGGAGCTTTGCATCAAAACACACATACAAAGTCTCTCTCTCTCTCTCTCTCTCTCTCTCTCTCTCTCTCTCTCTTTCAGTGACATATACTCATTGCACACACTTGCATGCACACACACACACAATCTAGCCTTTCCTTTAAACCTGCTTTCTTTAATAAATCACCCACATGTGACAATAATACATTAGCACATCCACTGAAATTTGTTTAAAAGCCAAGTTTTACATGATCTTATGTCCAAAAATCTGTGATTAAATGTGAATGGATCTTCATAGATCTTTATATGATAAGAGCCTGTTTAAAGAGGTTTTCATATGTGTATACTGTCCTTGAAGTAATGTGTGTGAACCACAGTAGTGTACTCTGTTAAACACTTTATCCTCAACATGTTACTTTCTTGGAGGCACCAGCAGCAGTGAGTTTGACTGAATTGCTGAGGAGGTGATTAGTGTGCGGGGGATCGAGTGTGACTGTCTGTGGTTGGATGTGTGACTTTTGCCATTCAATTAGAGTTGTTTTTTTCTTGCATAAAATAAGGCTGAATAGATGGAAACCATAACTATTTGACTTAAGGGATGCATTTATATCGATACTATCAATATCAAGGTTTCTTTCCCATATAATTAATGTTATAATTTATATTCTGATTTTTTTATAGTCCTGTACAGCTGCTTTTTGACAATGTTCATTGTTAAAAGTGCTATACACATAAAATAAAATTCAGTTGAATTGGATAAATGGTACAGTACATATACTGTGTCCTGAATTATAATGCCAATGCATTTTTATTTGCTTTTCTTAAAAAGTTAATACAATAAATAATTTTTTTTAATCATCAACAATTCTATTATATTGTGGATGCTGGTACAAGCAAAACTGATGATGATGATGATGATGATGATGATGATACCGATGACAGCTCTTTCTAATATTTTAAAAAGAATTCAAAATCCACTGTTCCAAATGATCATGTACAATGCAGCTTGAACACAATTAATAGGTCATAATTAATTCAAAACAGAAGTCTGTTGTTTTTTGCATGAACAGAACATTTTTCAAAAAATAAATGCAATTGAAATCAAAAATAAAATATTATATGTAATACAAGTTACATATTAATATATGATATAATATAACCCTTTCTTTGATATCACTTTAACAACTCTCTCATCCATTGAACTTGAAAGTCCAAGAATAGTTTCTTCCGCTATTTCTCTTGATGATGCCAGTGTTGCCTCCCAGAGCTGCTGTTCTGAGGTATACTGCCACCCACTCTCATAGATCTTCCTATTAAGGATGCACCATAAGTTCTCAATAGGGTCCAGGTCAGGGGATGATGGTGATATTGTCTCTCTATATGCCCATAGCAACCATGGAGTCAATGGTGTTTTTTGCAGCATGAGATGGTGCGATGTCCTAAATGACAATAATTTTATTCCGAATACCAGATTCTTCTTTTTATACTATGGCAAGAAATGGTCAGTTAGGAACTCCACATATTTTGCTGAGGTTATTTTGACACACTCAGGGACTGTAAAGGGACTTACCATCTCACTCCCCAGTATTCCTGCCCAAAACATCTCTCCGCCACCTCCTTGTTGATGTTGCAGCCTTGTAGGAATAGGTTGGCTACTCAACAACCGTCCAGAACTCCATCCATCTGGAACATCCAGTGTGACATGGCATTCATCAGTGAAAAAAACTGTTTGAAAATTAGTCTTTATGTATTTCTGAGCCAACTGCAAATGTTACTCTTAGTGAGCATTGGTTAGACGTTGTTGAATAAATGCTTTATGCACAACTTCAAGCTTCTGGAGCATCCAATATCGAGAGATTCTTTGGACTCCAGAGACACCAGCATCTTCATATATCTGTTTGCAGCTCAAGAGTATCTTTTTTATAGCTGCCTTTTAATACTATTATTTTTTTCTGACAGAGACTTTTTCATTTTTTTTCGTGCTTTTTGGTACATATACTGTGTTCCGAATTATAATGCCAATGCATTTTTATTTGCTTTTCTTAAACAGTTAATACAATAAAGGGTTTTTTAATCCTCAACAATTCTATTATATTTTGGATGCTGGTACAAGCAAAACTGATGATGATGATGATGATGATGATGGTGATGATGACAGCTCTTTCTAATATTTTAAAAAGTGAGCATTGGTTAGAGGTTGCTGAATAAATGCTTTATGCACAACTTCAAGCTTCTGGAGGATCCAATATCGAGAGATTCTTTGGACTCCAGAGACACCAGCAGCTTCATATATCTGTTTGCAGCTCAAGCATGTCTTTTTTTTTTTTATAGCTGCCTTTTAATACTATTACTTTTGATCTGACAGAAACTTTTTGCAAGACATTGCACTACTTCATGCTTTTCATCTTCAGAAAGCTTTTTCTTACTCCCCATATGGCATAAAACTGTGACCTGCTTAATAATGTGGAACAACCTCTTTAAGTAGGTTTATCTTTAATTAAGATCACCTAGCAAAAACCTTTAGTGGAAAACTAAAAATGAAATGTTTATTTAACTGAAATCCTACTGATACTTCACAATAAATTGGAACACAGTGTATATATAGTGTATGATGTTGTGCTAATTACAAATGACAAAAGGGTAATCAAAGCAATGCAGACTGCAAACTGTGCTATGCAAAAAAATAAAAAAAAGGACCTCCTTTTAGGTAAGGGATGTCGATCTGAGCATGCAGAACTAAGCTGTGTCAGTGAGCAGATTTTCAGATCTCTATATAATTCTGTCATTTGTCTCACACTGCTGTTCTTTGTTGGGTGCTGAGAAATGGAATTAAGCCTTATTAAGCAAGAGTAAGGAATTTCATGTGCATAATTGTAGTGTTTTGAGGTGGTTGGGTAGGCGGCAATGCAGTATATGGGATCTGATTAAAATTTCATTGAGCTGGTAGACCTTTTCTTAACAACACGGCCACATTGTTCCTTTGGCTCTAATAATGAGACAGATTAGTAGCTTATGTAAATAGTTACCGGGCCACACTAGGATAGAATTCAATTCTGTGTTTGTTTTAAAGGGGGTGGATGGGGTGAACAGCTAATACTGAACTTTTAATAACAAAAAGTGGCTCTGCAGCTTTAGAGGCAAATGTTGGAAAAGAGATGCAGGAGTAGATAGATGGGTGAGTAGGAGGTAGGACCAGGGTGGGTCAAAGAATTAAAAATAAAAAAGTAAGAAAGATGCATGTTGCGATAGTGATACTTGAAGACATCTTCATGATACATGGGTTTTCCAGGGAGATGCAACAGTGGATCCAAAACATGAAGCCAAGAAAAGAAAAGAAATCAATTGGTATGTGTTCAATGGATATAAAAATGCGACGTGCCCTTTTACTGCTCTTACTGCGTATTATAAATAACAAAATCAAAAAGTGTTTTAACACAGAATAAAGGTATGAGAATACTTATCCAATTAGGTTATTGTAACCTTTTTTTTTCTTGTAAAGGTTTCTGATTGGTTTTCACTTCAATTTTATACATGTCATGAGAACAGAGAACGCAGAGGAAAAGAGATTTGAAAAAAATCTGATATTCTTTATAATGATCTCATTTTAATACATAAAAATACCCCAATTTAACAGGGATATGTAGACATTTTCATCCATTCTAAATAGATTTCCAATTACTCGTTACAACAAGGAGGTGGCACAGCTGGTCCCTGATTCAGTTCAGCTCCGGTTACTGTCTCTTTGGGGTTTCTGCACATGTTCTTCCAGTGTTCAAATGCTGTCCATGTTTCCTCCAGGTTCTCCAATTTCCTTTACCTCCCAAAAACCTGCTAGTAGCTGAATCCCCTAGGTTTTAATGAGTGAGTGTCTAAAGTCCCATCCAGCAAATGAAGATGAACAAATGAATATTTCATCGAAGTACCAGTGGCATCTGGTGATTCCCACATGTGCAAAGTATTTAATGTTGTTAATACATTGCAATAATCATATCATGTTATTCAGTTCCATCAGCTTCATTTGACAGTGTTGGGGAGAGAGTCTGTGGATCTGTGAAGGGAGAATTCTGGCTGCATTTCTAGACAGCATCTGCGTCATACACACAGTCCCCCCCATAGGAGAGATGTAGGTGTAGGAATCATTGAAGAGTAGGGAGAAGATGGTGAGGTGGTGGGTGCAAAAACTTTACGACAAGGAACAATGGTAATATATAGGAACTTAACCAGGAGGAATGTGGTGTTCCAGGCAAAAGCTTTCTCCCAAATTTCATTATTTCTAAACAAAATTAACTTCTAACCAGATATTCTCTCCTGGAGCTCTTAGACATCACAATTCTCATTGTACCTTTTTGTATAAATGACTAAGGTGCATTTCTACTGCTGATGGCTGATGCTACGACCACATGAGTGCGTGAGCTCTTAAGCTCTGATGGTAGGAGCAGGCAGCTGTAGTATCAGTGCCTGCGTAACTCCCACTCGATGGTAAAAATACTCAAACCTCCCCACCAGACTCAGCTCTCTCCTTCACTCTCGCTGCTCAGTGCAGTGTGTCTCTGCTTGGCCAGCCTGTGCAGGACCATCCTCCTACACACTACAATGAACAGGGTGGAAAACACAGAAGGAATAGATCTGTCAAGGTCAAAGCAAACATATAATGCACAAGGGCTTACAATTGCCTTTTGACTGTGATATGAGATATTCTGCATCCTTTGATGAAATAAGATAAGATAAGCTAATCACAAATTATAAACAGATTTTTTAAAAATCTAATAATAGCTATCATTTGATGTAAGCCAACCCATAGTACTTTGCTGCTTACATGACCCTGAATGGTTGATTATGGTGTATGTAAACACACTCACTGCTTAATTTTCTTTTTTTTTTTTGAGCTGTATAAAGCTAGGTGGAAGAAGAATGATCCAGCGATGCCCAGTTGCAACCTATGCTTGCAGTCCCCAAACCTGTGTAGGTTTCCCCAGTCTCCAAAAAACATGCTGATACTTTGAACGTCATAGGCCAAATTACCCCTAGATGTGTGCATAGTGCTCCTCCAGGATGTATTCCCACCTCACACTGAGTTTTTCAGATTAGTCTCCGGATCTATAGCAGCCTTCACCATGCTAAAGCATTCACTGAAGATAAATGAAAAAAAAAACAATATCTGGTGACCTAAAAAATATATGTTCTACTGTATGTTTCTTTTCCCTCCTTTAATTTCCTTTTGAAAATATGCATTGTAGCGTTAAACCTACTGTAAGGAAAGTTCTAGCATTTTAAAATCTAGTTCATCCAAGAATTAAAAATGGAGAAAGTTACATTTATACATTTCTTTCCAATTTTGCTGAGAAACACTTCGCCCAGCTCTAGATTTGTACTTTATTTAGTTATAGAAAATCTACTGCCAAATTTGAAAGAATTATATGTTTACAAACTGAAATGTGTTCTCATTTTGATTATCAGCATCATGCTCATTAGTCTCTGTCTCATCACCTGAGCTAAATGTCACTTGTGCCATTTATACAAGAACCTCATCACCGCCTCTCTTCACTCCACTGATCTATGTTACATCAGTGGAGAAATAATTGCTGATTAATTCAGTCTGTTCTGTTCTGTTGACTAAATACTTTGTTATTAATGTCTTTTTTTATTAGGTCATTTAAACATCATAAAACTTTGTCATTTGTAAAGAGTGTGCATGCATTTTTTTTCTGTAAGGGTCATGATGTGCAGGTGCATCATCTGATTACTAACTAAATGTAGATCAGATCAGATTGTGAAAAAAGTACAAGCACACTTATCTTAGCAAGGTTTTAGACAATTGTATGCATGCTAACTATTTTTGCTGCTGAGTTTGTTAATCTGGCTCCATATCTGAGCTTTTCAGGAAGAAAAACATGTCTGCATTAGTTTGGGAAATTAGGCTTATGTTCACATAAGATAGATACGTAAAAGTTATTGGCAGAAAATAAATAATTGGTCTATTTTGGTCGTTCATTTTGGTCATTAGGGGTTTTCCAGGATTCAGCCTTTATCAGTTCAGTTTTTTTTCCACTTTGTGACAAATATTTTGTATTTATTTTAGGGGTGTACACATATTTTAGAAAGATCTTTTATCATGGATGAGTTGTGGATTTAAATAATGATTTGAGTAATTTTATGCCTTTTTTCTTAAGGGTGCTAAAAATTCTGCAGTTTACTGTAAACAAAGGTGTTGTAAGTCCAGTTTATTTCTGACGTGGTATGTTTTACTGTCTACAAATCAAGCATTTAAGACTTAAATGATGCTGTGTTTTAAGCCTACATTAATACTACAATCCCCAGAGTCTGATTTCTAAGATTTCTCACACTTATTTAATGACAAAGTACAAACTTTCATGCTATTTTTGTCTTTTTGTGCAGACTTTATGGGATATCTTTTCTCCCTGGTGTATAGCTTTCTAAACAAATTCTAGAACTCAGTGTTCCTTTTGTTGGGGAATATGTCATTACCGCTTCAATTAATTTCCTAAACAAGTTTGTGGGTTCAGCGTGTCTTTTCTGTCCAAACTGTGTGTGTGTGTTAAAGAAAGAAATGGTAGAAGAGAATCAGGTAGAAAGGGAGAGTGTGAATCTGCATACCTGTAGCTTGGGCTCTTTAGCACTGCCTATGAAGTCACACCTTGTCTGCAGGGCTGTTAATGGACATCTCAGCATCTCCTACCACCTGTTTGTGTGTCGGTGTGTATGTGTGTTTGAGTGAGTGTGTGTGTGTGTGTGTGTGTGTGAGAGAGAGAGATAGAGAGAGAGAGAGAGAGAGAGAGAGAGAGAGAGAGAGAGAGAGAGAGAGAGAGAGAGAGAGCTATTAGGGTGCATTATATACCATCACTGTGTAAATTTTCTAAATCTATAACATGCACATAAGGAAGAGCAGAAGAGAAGTGCTGCAGTGGAGGTGATAAATGAGCTAGCAGGGCAAAGCTTCATCACAAACATTATATGGTGGAGGTTAGTGAGACCAGATGCATATGTTTGTGCAGTTAGTACTGAAAAGTGAGAAGTAGACAAACCATAGGTGATATTATTCTTATTATGGTGGTCTGTGCATGTATCCAGGCAATCTTTATTTGGGACAATATTTATTACTCCACTAGAAGTACATTTTTATTTTAAAATCCCTAGAAATAATAAACCCAAGACAAATACAGTCATTTATTGCTTAAAAGTTATTGTCAGTTTAATGAGGCATAAAATAGCGATAACAAAAATACACTGTATGGCTTAAAGACAGATAATAACTCTCACATGTGTTTTTTGAACATGCCATTTTAGATTTAGTCCCACATTTATTTACATTAGTCCCCAGTTTCTTTTCTGGGAGGGTTTTCCACTAGATTTTGTATCTTGGCACATCAGATATCAGAAACACCATAGACACACATAATTCACCCCTAAGGGCAGCTTATTCACACATACAGTAGGGGCATATCAACATATACAGTCCAGCTACTGGAACATTTTTGGGAGGTAGAAGGAAATAAAGACCATGAAGCCAAAACACATAGTAAAAAAAACACACAGACAGAAACATAAGATCCATGTGAAGCAGCAACAATACCAATTGTGTCACTTATTTAGTGCTGCATACTTAGCTAAGGACATCATTCTGCCCTTTTTGCTACAGTGTTCAGCTCTATGATGAGTTCAGCTCTCATCCTCTCTGCATCCTCTATCGAATAAACTATAATGTATATTTTACATCATAGTGCCATTTTTTTCAATATAGTAAAATACTATAATATTGATATTAATAATATGATATTAATATGAATTTAATGAGTCACACCCTATCATTCACTGTTCATATAAAGCTGAGTAACTAAACGCTCTCCAAGAAGAATTGATCATTATAAAACTTTACATTTTGTGCAGCAACACAATTTTATTGAGACTTCACTCATCACATCAGGTGGTGATTTATTTTGAGGGTTAAGTTTACAAAAATCAAATAAAATATCCATGTAATAGTTGACTTCAGTAAGAGAGAATGAATTTAGAATTCAACAAATTTTATGCAGTAAAACAAATTTTAATAGAACAACTGACTAGAGAAAATGTCAAGCAACTGTTAGGTATTGCTTTAGTACACTCCTGTGTTCAGCAGTAGTTGACAGTAATCGCCTAAATGACTACGTAACATAAGATAAGCTGACAGGATTTTTAAGAGGTTTACAGTCTGTGCATTTATTAATAAATATGTTTGTGAGCATTTATATTACGAGACATCTGTATCAGCCAGTCGGTTTCAGTGATATTCAATTCAATTTCTGTAGCAATGATTGTAGTTATGCGGTCAAGACACCATTTTAAAGCTTGATGTTATTAAATATAATCTATCTGTCATTAACTATAATAAACCTTAATTACGACACATTTTTTTTTACTTTTATTGACTTAGGAGCCCTCTGATGTTTATGCATTTTTATTGACCTTGATTTAGAGCTAAAATCATTGCATATAGACAGAAAAATGAGGACTGTTAATATTAACAATTAAAGATTTTTTTCTTAAATCTCAGTTAAGAGCTTTAAATGCAGATTTGTCGTTGAATACAAAATCACAAAGAAGTGTGTGTGTGTGTGTGTGTGTACTTCCAGGATATCAAGAATATTACATAGAATGTAGATCTGCATCTCTGTTGTGTGAGTAATCAGATCTCAGTGCCAAGTTTAATAAAGCCAGATAAAAAAAAAGCAAAATATACAAGTCACCAGTCTCTAAGATAAATATTCAGAACTGATAACAATCATAGAAGAAAGGCCAAAAATCTGGATAGCCAGAAAAAAAAATTATAATTTTAAATAAGTTAATAAGTCAAACAGGACCACAAGTTACTATACTTAATATACTGTATGTGAGACTGCAAACGAAGCAAAAAAAAAAATCATGTATGCAGAAAGGAGAATGTGTGTTTCTGTTGTTCAGAAGGCTGCAGTAGTTGCATGTATAGCTGTTTCTCAATGGGGGGAGACATGGAGATTCGTTTTTTATGATGGTTTTTTTGGAGGCCCAGATTGTACAGACACTTGCTCATTTCATTTCTAACACATTGCAGGCAATCATTACACTAGCTGTGATTTTGTTTTGTGTTGTTGTCTCCAGTCTACTGTTCCAAGCCAAGCACATATAGATTCGGTTAGGAGTGCACTTACCCACACACAATCTGCTGCCATTAACATATGTATCACACAGTCCTAACCCAAAACACGGCACATATTATCACAGCTGAAAATAAAAATGCCGGCCAATATGTGTCTTTAGTCAGACAGTAGTGTCCACGATTTTAAGAACACAGTGAATATTTTCTGAGCTTTTTTCTCAAATTACTTCAAATCATTAGTTATGTTTTACAAAATCTAATCTTAAATTCTTGTTGTATACATGTATATGTACATGTGTATTTGTGTATTTCTTGTACATTTAAGAAAGGTATGTTGATTAATAACTCTGCCATGAGACATTATTGCCTTATTAAATATTATCGTGCAAGTGGCTTATTCTTAATCGGAAGACCTTGTTTAAAATATCCCAAGAAGACATAAATGTGTCTTTTATGCTTAATTGCGCAAAAAAAAAAAAAAAAAAAAAAAAAAAAAATTATAAAATTATTCAGGCAAGGATTTCGTCATTCTGTCACAATAAGAGAATGAAAATTTTAATCATCCGATTCTGATAAATATGTTTACTTTAAGATCCCTAATTAGCAAAAGACAAGGCTACAGGCATGCATATTATTTAGCCAGTGTCACAGATCACTGGTGTAGAGCTTTGTTTTCGCACATGGTGTACTTTTCACTTTATCAAACCCCAGAGACAGTAATGTGTCATAAAAGTTTCTTTTAATTTACTCTTACTCTGTAAATAAGCTTTCAAGATCTATATGTGTCTTTGACCAAATGACAATGTGTGTGTGTGTTTGTGTGTGTGTTTGTGTGTCTGCATACCTGTGTATACTTGCTTTTAATATCTGGCAGTTTAAATGGATGCTTTCATACTTGGAAGCTTTAATGTCCACAGGTTATCCTCAGCTCAATGCTTTTAAAATGAGGAGGCTTTGTAATATTTGATTTTCTTCACACATACTGAAAGCATTGAATAAAATATCTCTTCCAGTCTTTGTTGTGCCACAGACAACAACACAATAGAACAACAGGGATGATACAACAAGATTCATTCAGAATAAAGTGATGTACTGTCAATCATTCCTTCATTCGTGGGTCTGAAGTCTGTAACCCCTGGCACTGAGTGTGAGGTGAGAAAACACCCTGGATGGAACAGCAGTCCATTGGACAGCACCATGCGCACACATTCACATACTTCTTCAAACCAAAGGGCTATTTAGAGTAGCCAATCCACATACTGGCATGGTTTTGTGAGTGGGGAGAAAAACAGATAGAACTCCAAACGTACAATAACACAAACTAATGATCGGAACAGGCCCTTTTGATCTGTGAGGTAGCAACACTACCTATTGCAAATAGTACCACCTGTCAATCAAATCTATGTCACTCTGCCTTTTACAGCTTTGAGATGTTAATCTTGGAGGTACTTGTAAGAGTGTGTGTATGTTTTGAAGGCCAAAAAAGTTAGTTTGGCGAGTCGACTCTATATCAGATACTAAGCTGTTGGAGAGAGATAAGAGTCCTTAGGTGCTCACAGTGACCGCATTTATGTCTTTACTGTCCAAATATCTATTTCGCTATTTCTATATCTATCTACACTACATATATATATATATATATATATCTCCAGTAGATGGAGATTTCTGAATCATCCTCTTTTCCGGTGCTACATAGACCACACATATGGTGATTATAAAAATAAAAATAAAAAGCAGGCACCAGCAACACACCTGATTCTTACAGAAATAGAAGCTCGGGGAAAGCTTTAGGAGACTCATAGGTTGATATTAACATTTCAAATGCCCGGAAATTACTTTACTGTCCTCCACCAACACACATTGCTTCTAATCAGAGCAGCAATCTCTCCCATCCTCCCTCTGTGAACATGCTGCTAACTCGTGCCCGAGCAAATGTATCAGTGTGTGTGTGGGTGTGCTTTTGGATTACCCCTGAAGGAGAGAGAGGAAAGGAAAAGAAAACTGGAGAGAATGAAGGAGCCCGGCCAAGAATTTTTTTGTACATATACAGTATGATACACACACAAGTGACTGAAAATAGTTCAATAAGCACGGTGTGGCTGACTCATATTGTGTGCAGTGAATTCTCTTCACACCTCCATACTTCATCAGGTTGGTAGCCTCATTTTGACACTAGTGTAAGCTCATGGTGATTCTGCTCTGCACTGGGCTCTGGTCAATAAACAGTGGTCAGTAACATCACTGGCACAATTCATCATCAGCTTTACGCTGCACACACACTCAAGAATACAGAGTCAGCACACCTAATTTATTATAGCTTTTTCTTTCTGATTCATGACAATGCCCTGGTGCAACTAACTCACAACAACATTTTCACTCAGAAACTGACTCTACAATATGTGATCCCCTTTGATATTAGTCATAACATTATTGAATAATTGGGTAAGTACTGCAGCTGTGGGACTTTGTATGACTAGACCTATCATACATTATTTTATAACTCACAGTTCTTGCGCAGTAATGTACTTTGCCTTTTCACAGCTCCAGGGAACCGGATTCGATTTGGAGCTCAGTTCTGTGCATGTTCTCCCCATGCCTGTGGGTTCCCTCCAGGTTCTCCATTTGAGATAAATTGCTCCTAGGCATTAATGTGTGTATGCATGGCACCCTGCAACAGACTGGAATCAGATGCCTGGTATATTCCTGCCTGATGCCTAGTGTTCCTGTCCTGTGTCTCTGACCAGGATAAAGCAGTTACTGAAAGTTAGAGAGGTTTGACCTCATTCTTTCTTCTTTTAATGGTATTTGGAATTTATTTAGAGCCTTATATTTTCCAAATGTATCCCATACCGAGTTGGACCATCGCTGTGATTCTGTAGTGATTGTGGGCCAGCAGTGGGCCATTACTTCTGTCTACAGTGTTGGTCTATTTAATTCAATACATATTAAAAACAGTGGCAATGATCCTGGAAGTATATTCTATAGACATGTGCTGTGTTTGAATCCATCCCCTGTCTATCATATAGTGCTCTATTTGCGGGTCATTTAAAAGTGTGGTCCTTATTCCCCGATTCTCAGTGGACAAATAATAATTCTCTGATAGTACACTATTTTATCACTTATAGTGCATCTACATAGTGCTGCTATATGTACGTCTTCCACAATAAATAAGTACCATAACTGATTTACAGCTTGTAATTTAACATAACATTAAATTACAAGCTGTAAAAAATGTTGCTGTTCGTTATGGTACTTATTTATTGTGGAAGAATAAATAAGTACCATAACGAACAGCAACATTTTTTACAGCTTGTAATTTAACTTGTCAAGATGAATAGCAAATTGGCCAATTTTTTACATAAATGTAAGTAGATAAGTTTTCTTCCTATAAAATGGGATTTCAATTAAAGAAACTTCCTAATTCAAATATATACAAGTAGAGTAACTGTCAAATAAATACTTGTATTATAGCAATCTATAGCTTGCTATGCGCTAATACTTGCTAAAATTGCCTAAAACATAGTTAACTTAGCTAGTTAAATATCTTAGCATGTGTAATAAAAAATGTAATAAAAAAATAATTAATAATTTAAAAAAATAAACTTTTTTTGACACTTTTTTATGTAAAAAATTTTTTTAAATATGCTTGCATATACTAGATCATTCTTAAGACCCTCTGGCAATTAGAACAAAATGTATAACTTAATATAACATACTTAATATAAGTTTACTAAATACTTTTTTTCTACATCTACACTGGCTGAAGGGTCTGCAGATTTCCCTATCTCTAGGGAGGGTTATGTGTAATACAGGGTAGTGGGTTGCATAGACAGCAGCCTAGTCACTGGTGCTAATAAAGTGAGACCAAAACGTGTACAGTCAAGCAAGAATTAGCAACTTAACATCACAGATATATCTCTATATGTCTCTCTATCTTAGGCTGAGGAAGAGAAGTGAGTGATGGAGTCTCTGTTTGGAGGGGAGCTGGGATTGCTGGGAGGAAGTGAGGGACTGAAGGAAGATGGCTGCTGGGCAGGATCGCCCTTACCTGAGGATATGTACTCAGCCTCCCATTTTGCCCTCATCAGCGCTTACCAGGACATTAAGACCCGACTGGCCGGCCTGGAAAGGGAGAACACTGACATCAAAAGGAAGCTGAAGCTTTACGAGATAAAGGTAATGTAGCCTCAGAGGAAAACTTGCCACAAGAGATGGAGCATCAAACTGAAAGATTATTATATGTCAGCTCTCACCCGATGGAGCAGCTGTGATCACTGAGCACTTTGATTGGCTGAATAAATGAACAGGCATGTTGTTATTGAGAGTTTGAGCTCTGTGGGAAACATTAATAATAACACTTGGGACCAAACCAAGCTTCAGAAGAACTCTGCTTTGACCCAGATGTGCTGTATAAAAGAGTTTTATTTATAACTCAGCTGGACTGCAAGCTTGGCAGAGTATAAACAACTCACCTAATACATGTGAGGGTGGACACACGATAATAAATCTGGGGTGAAAATGTATTACAAAATTGACAACGCAATATATTCTGGTTTCGTATGGGGAACAACATAAAGAGACACTGTACATACATACATACATACATACATACAACCACACAGATTTGTCTTACTTTCTCTTAGAGAACCTTTCACTGACAATTATTAATGCAGCTAATTAATGCTATACCTACACTCAAGTCAAACGCAACCTTAACTTTAGTAAACAGCTGCAGGAAAAATCAGTTGTGGGAACCAGCTTACTGTATGTCCTTACAACATCAGAACTCTCAGATATTGCTCTGCTTGTGGGGACCATTTGTTCCCACCAAGATATAAAAACAATGCCTACACACTCTCACCACTATAAGTAATAGGCAGTTAAAATATATCACCAAAAACAGAATAATGGAATACATTGAAAAAACACAGGAAGCATTTTACTCATATTAATATTATTAATATGAACTGCAGCGTTAACGTGTGACTATTTATTGATTAAACTTTACTTGCCTGAAATCAAAATGAAGTTTGTGTAACATTTCAGATGATACTCAACCGTGTTCAACTAAAAGAATGTAGCCTCTTCCTTGCTGTCTGTAATTGCATCATTAATCTTCCTGGTGCTGTTCTAGCACAAGACTGAGCGATATTGCTGCACTCAGCAGTGCTGGATGACCATGATCCACTCTAACCTCTTCCCTGGAGCATTTTGCCTGTTCTTCTTGTCAGATCCTATGCACTGGCCAGACTGCTAGGGTCTACACAAAGTGCTAACAACTTCCCAGTGCACATTCAAGACCATATGGACAAGAGCAGTTTATATGTGATAGTATATGTGCTAAAGGAACACTGTTGTTTTTGTTCTGCAGGTCACGATAAGAAAGAGTGCTCCATTTATAGGTCTTTGAGTCACTCATTCCTCAGCAGGTGTAGGTAGGTGTGACAGCAGGACTAGGTGCTGAATAGCAGCTGTGTTCAGGGACATGGTGCTCAGCACAGTCTTGCACAGTGCTCAGTTCAGGCAGAAACACTCAGAATCAAGCTCACACAGTTCGTCCTTTAAAGCTTCTAATCTATTTTGTGTAATGGTAAAATGTTCAAGTATACAAATGAATATGTTCTGTTTGAGTTAAGGTAGAGTGTGATGTTAAAACTCATTCATCTCTTTGCCAGGGCTCCTCTTTCAGCGCTGATACACACAGCTAACTCAGAGCTTTGTGTGTCTCATTTATTGGGCTGCAAATGTAGGACAACGAGAAGCTTTTTGGCTTCCTATTTGTCACCCTGTGGTAGAAATGCACAATCGCAGGAATGAGCAATTTCTCAAATGCATGAATTGTATTGTAGCACAGATGACATTTCAATATTCACAGTATTTATCTCATCATTAGCTATGTCCTTAACAAGCCAGCAAAATGTCACCTGCCATTTAAAAAATATGAGCTGAATATTCAGATGAAATCATTATCTGACACAGGTAATGCATGCTCCCTGAATATTGTCACCCAAATTGCACATTAAATAACACTGTACCTGGTAATAACAGTGATGTGTGACAGGCCAATTCTCACAATACACACACACACCACTCTCCCCCAGTTACTCTGTTCGAGTGGCGTCTTCATATTTTCTGTCTTGTACTGATTCCTTCTCCCTCGCCTCCATTTATCTATCTATCCTAATATCACAAGTCTCTCTTTCTGCTTTCAGTTTAGATAGTTAGATAATTAGAGATAGATAGATAGATAGATAGATAGATAGATGTGGTGTGAAAAAGTGTTGGCCCCTTCCTGATTTTTATTTTTTTTGCATGTTTGTCACACTAATGTTTCAGATCATTAAACAAATTGTATATTGTAAAATATTAGTAAAAGATAACAAGTAAACACAACATGCAGTTTATAAATGAAGGTTTTTATTATTAAGGGAAAACAAAATCCAAGCCTAACCTCTATCAAGCGTTTGCGATAACTTGCAATGAGTGTTACAGCTCTGTGGAGGAATTTTGGTGCACTCATCTTTGCAGAATTGTTGTAATTCAGCCACATTGGAGGGTTTTCAAGCATGAACCGCCTTTTTAAGCTCATGCTACAGCATCTCAATAGGATTCAGGTCAGGATTTTGACTAGGCCACTCCAAAGTCTTCATTTTGTCCTTCTTCAGCCATTGAAAGGAGCCTTTATGTTCTTTTTGCTCAGCAGCAGTTTTCGTCTTGGAACTCTTGGAACTATTTTTGCCCAGTCTCTTTCTTATGTTGGAGTCATGAACATTGACCTTAACTGAGGCAAGTGAGGCCTGAGTTCTTTTCAATGTTGTTGTGGGGTCTTTTGTGACATCTTGGATGAGTCCAAGATCTTCTGGTCATTTGGGTCGGCCAGCCACTCCTGGGAAGGTTTACCACTGTTCCATGTTTTTGCCATTTGTGGATAATGGCTCTCACTGTGGTTTGCTGAAGTCCCAAAGCTTTAGAAATGGCTTTATAACCTTTACCAGAGTGATAGATCGCAATTACTTTCTTTCTCATTATTTCCTGAATTTCTTTGGCTCTCACCATGATGTGTAGCTTTTGTGGATCTTTTGGTCTACTTCACTTTGTCAGTCAGGTCTTATTTAAGTGATTTCTTGATTGTGAACAGGTGTGGCAGTAATCAGGCCTGTGTGTGGCTAGAGAAATTGAACTCAGGTGTAATAAACCACAGTTAAATTATGTTTTAACAGGGGGGCAAACACTTTTTCACACAGGGCCAGGTGGGTTTGGATTTTGTTTTGCTTTGTAAGAAAAGGGGTTTGGGGTTTCATTTGTTA
Source organism: Tachysurus vachellii (assembly GCF_030014155.1). Taxonomy (NCBI): domain Eukaryota; kingdom Metazoa; phylum Chordata; class Actinopteri; order Siluriformes; family Bagridae; genus Tachysurus; species Tachysurus vachellii. The sequence goes on along the minus strand of NC_083461.1, from coordinate 15,120,927 downwards.
ACAAAACAATTAAACTTAATAAAAATATATATTTAGAAAACAGATATAAGCTTATTCAGGTTTAAAAGCTTTAAGAGCATGATGCAATGTTTTGCTTTTTTTTAGTGACTGTTAACCAGCAGTATAAAGGAATGATATAGGGATATACAGAAGGTAGATGTGTATTAATATATTTCAATATATTGAATGTAAATAAAAAACAGTGTGCCTGAGTTACCTAGCAGTCTGACAATGTCTGAAAATCAAGGATGAGTGTCTGCGAGAATTAACATAACAGCCTCAATAGCATTTAAATTCATATGGCAAGAGATGGTACAAATCACAAAATGGATTCAGTAGAGACATTGCATGCCTGCAGACTTCCAGGCATTGTTTGAGTTATCATCTAATCAGAGATTGTATATCATAAAAAGAGCTATAAAATAACCTTCCTACATTTAGGGGTACTTTGTTCCTTTTCTAGTTTGGAATGGCTAAATAAATGTGTCTTTCAGAATGCCAACAGATGTACTGTACAACAGACAAGTCATTGCTTTAAAAAACTGCTACCTCTTCATATATCTATTGTTGAATCTTCTGAGCTGTGCATCTCAGTTTCTTATGAATCATCTCATAATGCAAAAAAATGCTGTATCCTGGGCGTTGTGTTGTTTGTTCTTCTAAATCAGCATGATAATATTATCCCACCAGAGAGTGTTGTGCTCTCAGCAAGAATAACATATTTACACTGTATTATGAGAAGCATTCGAATGTGTGAGTGTCATCGATATCTTTATAGTTTAATGTAAAAGATGCACTCTCACTTGAAATGGTGTTTTGTGTGCAGTTTCCTACAATCAATGACTTTGGTGAGGACAGGAACTCCTACTGCTCCTTCGAGCCAAAAGACACGGCCCTGCTCCAGTCTGAGAACGACAACCTGCAGCAGAGAATCAACATCCTCACCCATGAGGTCAGTGGAGATGTTTATGATGCAAAACGACACAATCTTGTTTGTCTGTTTATCCATTTTCAGGCAGAGGAGTAACTGTGGAACCAATTTTAGGATTTAATTAGATTTATGTGCTTTCACCCTGATTTTAGACAAGTACAAACTTCTTCCTCTAGCAGTGATGTGAAGAGATGATTACTTTTGTGATGCAAACCAGTCTACTTCTGATGCCTCTCATTACATCTTACTTGCCAATTAATGATGACTGATATCAGTTTCCATAAGCAACCAGTAGCCTCTGCCATTTCTCTGGCATACATGATTGTATGACTGTATGCCTCATCTCCCACCTCTCTGCCTTCCTTCTTATGCACCAGTGACCTTCATCTTTTATTTCAGTCTTATAAATTGCGTTTTCGCTCTTTTTTGCTTGTTTATTTCTCTTGCTTACACCCAGAAATTTACAGCAAGCTAGACCTGGGTTCTGGTGTAAAACCCTTTAAAATAAATTGCCTTTATCTGGTTTAATGGAGCCTAATACAAACCACCATTATCTGTAAAAGCAGGTGATTAGTGTTGAGAGGTTTAAAATAGGATAATCACTGAAGCTGGCAACAAGAGTCTGGCTATCATTTGCACTTCTTCTATCATGTATGTTTAGTTAAACATATTCATGGGGAATTTCTGTACTAATGTAATGTTACACATTGGAGGCTTAGACATTTATAAAGTTGCATTTATAAAGTTCTCACTCACTTTGTGTGTGTTGACCAGCTTCAAAAGGGTAAGGAGCGGGAGGAGCAGCTGGAAGATGTTATTCAGGCCTATGAAAAGATCCACATGGAGAAGACTAATCTCCAGAGAGACCTGGACAAGATGGTGAGACTGAGCACTTGTGCTCCCTAAAACATTCATACAAAACTCTGCTATCCAGGCTTTCTAACTTTGGCAACAGACACCACTGAAAGGAATTATTAGTAACCCTGACATCTGGTCTAATCCTTTATCCAACCAGGTGTCTGCTTGATTAATCTGCACTGTGCACAACTCCTAATTGGGCACAGGCCCAAAAGGTGCAAAAGATTTTCTTCTCAGGCTTGTAGTCGATCAAATCCTACTTTTAATATGTAAAAATTCTTAACTGTATAATATGTATGATAATATTGTCATTATTATTCATCTATCCCGAATGGCTTCATGTTTGGCTTTGGCCAAAAGACTGGCTTTGTAAATTACATGATGCAAGCGTCAGAGCATCTGCGCCTCTCGCCACACTCACACACTCAGTTAACCATCAGCTGTTGCATTTTCACAAACTCATCTTTTGTTATTAGAATAAAGCATTTATAATCAAGCTGAAGAACAACAGCCATGGTCTGTTTCTCTTCTGAGTCTGTCTTTATTTTTTTTGACTCAATTTAATATATGCCTCTGTATATTATATACACTTTTGTGTGTCAAAGACATCTTTGGTGGAGAAGCACATGGAGCGCATCCACAGTCTGGAGGCTGCTCTGAGGCAGCGAGACAGCTCTCTACACAAATTCAACACACAACTGCACAGCAAAGACATGCAGTACCTGCAGCTACATGCCAGTCCTGACACACACAGTAGGTCCTTCTTAGCTCTTTGTGTGTGTGTGTGTGTGTGTGTGTGTGTGTGTGTGTGTGTGTGTGTGTGTGTGTGTGCATGCGTGCTTGTGTGTGTATGTTTGTATGTGTTTAAGCCCCTGTTCATGAACATCTTATTGCACTGTTCCATCTGTTCTGAGAAATACATTTAGTGAATTCACAGAAATTAATGTTTTTAGCCATCTTTCATCATAAAAATAAAGCATGTAACGAAATATGAATATTGGGATATTTGTACTGATATTCATTCAGCATAAAAAAAAATTTGATAGAGAATATCACCAGCAGGTTAAAACAAAAATTCTAATTCGGAAAGTGGGATTAAAAATAGTTTTAAAAGTATTTAATTCTGTGCACCAAATGATAAAAGGTTGAGAATCTGTCGGAATCTGCTTCCACTTCTGCCCTTAGTGTAAAAAAGGTAGAAAGTCATAGGGCTCATATTTCATTCTAAAGCTTAATAAGTAACTGTTCTGGTTTAATTACATTACACCCTGTTCTGGATCTCACAGAAAGAATAAATGTAGTTCTGTTGTCCAACCTCATCTTTAACTTGAAATAAATTGTTTCCAAGGTGTTGCAATCTGTCTGTGTGCTTTGATTGTTTTATGAGCAGATCTTCCCACGCACTCCGCTCACATTTAATGTTCACAACAAGCCACAAGGGATAGGAGAACTTCACAGATCAGCACAACTGCAGTGGTCATAAACCTGGCTCTATCTTTTGGCCTGTAGGAGGGAAGATTCTCTCAAAAGCTGACTCATTCAGTGCAATTCCGAAATGCAAAATGTATTTCAGCATCCACTTCACTTCAACTAATTTTTACAAAACGAGGAAAAACTGTTGTTGTGCAAGAGACAAGAAATTAGTTCTTGGCTGCGAGCATACAAAGTGATGGCCAAAGTGTAGAGAAAAACTGTGGTAACGTAGGTGTGCACGTGGGTGTGTGGTAGTTCATGCTCGCTTATTGCTGAACCATCACAATAGGTGCTTGCTCAAGGACTGTTTCTTTCTGAGCAGCTGAATCACAGCGCCCACGCTGGGGGAGAAGTGCAGGATTCGCCCGAGTCTCTCATCCTCCATCATCATCACCACGTCGTCATGCCTGGCACAATGCAACGAGGAGGCCCTGCTGGCATGCTGCCCTCTGCGTGGCACATGCAGTCAGCACTGCGGCAACTAACTGTGTATTCATAAAAGACATTAATTATGGTTGCACTTATCCAAGTCACTGCAGGTCTTTGGATATCATGTGCATTTTAAAGCAGGTAGCAGCATGTCCAGTGGTTTTCCAGTTGTTTGTAGGCTTGCTGAAACTAAACTGTTGATAATAGGCTGTGAGCTGAAAAAGGATCAAAGTCTATTTGGACATCAAACATGAGATTCTAGGCTGTCACATAGCGGCTGCTTTGAGGATCAACTCTGTATTTGCAGTGTGTGTATTTGTCTTTGAGTTGATGCCCATGAAGTGAAAATTAAATAAGTAGGGTTAAAATTATCCAGTGCCTTTCTCACTCAATATTAATATTAAAATAAAAAGTTTAATATTGGGCATATTTTATTTCAACATTATTTCAAATCATCAGGCAAAAAAAGACTAGGCAGAAAGAACTTGGATTTTTTTTCTTTAAATCATAATTAAGTCAAAATTTTGTAATTAGGTTTACATTATAGGCTTAATTAATGTCATGGAACAATCAAAAACATTAGTTAAGCACTTACATTTTATCAGCTATAAACAGTCATGAGCGATAAACAGTCCTGAGTCCTGAACATCAGCAAGACAAATGAGTTGATAGTGGCCTTTAGCATGAAGCAGGAGAGGAGTTAGCAGCAACTTAGGACCTCAGTGGAGAGAATAAAGTGTTTCTGGTACCTCAGTGTTCACATCACGCAGGACTTGTCACGATCCTGTCACATCAACACCGTGAAGAGGCCGGCCTGTCAGAGACTTCAAACTGCCCTCTAAGGTGCTAAGGACCTTTTACATCTGAACCACTGAGAGTGTCATGACAGGAAGCATCACAGCCTGGTTTATGAACAGAAAGCGGTGCTAAATCAAGGCCAGAAAGAACAACAGCCATCTGAACAACAGACTCTTCTCTTTGTTGTGGTCAGTTTTTCTTTCCGTGCTTCTGCTCCCTGAAGGCCAACACAGAAATAACAAGGAGGAGCTTCTTCCCACAGCTTATTTGGGCTTTCGACCAGGAGAACAAATAGGAAAAGAGCTTGAATTTTTCTTTATATATGTTAGCCAGACATTTGCACAGAACATATTACACATATTACACACAATCTGCACACACACATACACGCACACACACACACACACACACAAACATAATTTAACATATTTCCTTTATTTCGGTATATTTTGGTTTGTATTCTTTGTTTTATTCTCTTTTGTATTCAACTTTTGCACAGATAGTCAAAAACATTTTGCTACTGTATATGCAGTACTGTATAGATGTATATGTGATGAATCCCTTCTCAAGCTTCTCTTTTTGATAGCAAAGAAAAAAAAATCTCTTCAGTCATCAATAAATAGCTTCGTTTGTGTGACAGTTTTGTGTTTTTCTATGCCAGGGCTAGACTGCCCAGCTTTGACCCTCCAGAGCTCCCGCAGCCTAGATACTCTCTCTGACCTGAAACTGCAGCGTTTGGAGGCCGAGCTAGAAGGGGCACGTCATGAAGCCCAGGGGGCATGTCAGAGGGAGGAGGAGATAAAGGCTGAATGTGAAAGACTGCAAAAAGATCTAAGAGATCTTCAGAACAACCAGAGACAACAGGTCCGTACCCTTCAGGTAGAGTTGAGAGATGTTTGGAGTTGCATTATATAAATAAAGGTCCATAGAGAAAACAGAGATAAATAATAGTATTTGGAATCCCAGACTGTGGGACATCAGTTCTCAAGCTTCCATTCTTCCATTAGTATTCAGACTAATTTTCCAGCCTAGTCAATAATTATACACTTATTTGGAGCTGTGGCTTTGGAGAGAATGTACAGAATACAGAAAAAATAAATAAATAAATCATAGTTCCTTTCACTGTGCTGGAGATTTATTTCTGATAATATTCTCTAATTCTTTTTTTTTTTTTTTTTAGCTTATTTCTGTTATTTTTATACACATCTGGAGCTTTGCCCAAGATTTTTGTTATTATCACTTTACTGGTTTGATGATTTATTGTAGTTTTTTTTTTAAGTGCTTATAATGTTCAACCTTTTCTGCTAATCAATTCTCAAACTGCTCCATTTGGCTTCAGCGCAAGTTACAGTGCATAATGCTACTACAACAGCATAGCTGAGATTTTGAATAGTTGGGACATCCATTAGCCTGTAGTTTTTTGCAATTCCCAAAACCCTCACCATGCTTCAAATGCACACTTCCACATATAACTACACAATCATAAATCACCTTTAACATTTGATAAAATCACTGAATCTTCAAGCTAAGCTCTAGGCTTGTAGCAGTAAAGCATGACAACTCACAAATTCTTACACATTAAATCTTACCCATTTAATGCTGAAAAATACTGACATACATTTACTATATTGAGGCTTTAATCACTTGCAACTTTCAAACATTATTTCATCAGGATACATCATCTGCCATGTTTATCTGATTTTTGTCATCAGCACCAATAACTAACAGCTCATCTCTTCTCCTGTTCTTCATTAGTTCAGGTTTTAACTCCTGCTTAAGTGTTTGGGTTGGGTCCTTCTCAACAGACATTTGGCAATATCATACTAACTGTCTTCTTCATCATATTTTTCAAGCAAACACAAAAATATAGAGCACGTGATTATTTAAAGAAAAATGAATTAATTACACACTGCTACTCTGTATTTTTCTCCTGAGGACTTTCTCGATGTTTACATTGACATTCGCACACTAGTTATTGCTGTTTCTGTGTCTTACCATAATAATAAATTGTAAGTAATCCAAACTATACAAATTTGGCATGTCAAATTTAGCATATGACATATTTAGCATCATCATGTGACACAACCAGGACTTAACCTATATTACACACATTAAGTTTAACTAGTTAACGTTACACACTACATACATACTGTAGTAACTATTCAGTGACATCCAAAATACTGTACAATCATTTCATAATTATTTTTAAAATGTATAATTTTACTGTAGCTCAAACCAGAATCAACTTCAGTCTTGTGGCATAAAATAGTTTATTCTGACAAATGTGTTCAATTTTTTTAAAACTCAATGTATAAATCTTTCCTCAGGTCTTACATACATGCCAAAAACCGACAAGACTTATGCTTTTCTAATATTATTTTGTTTCCTCTTCACTCATTAAATAAATAGTTTATACCACAATGCTGTTGAATCTCACTGGGCACAAAATCTTGATTTATTCTCTATAACAGCATTCCATGTAGAGATATAGAATCCTACAGTCCATGTAGAGATATAGAATCCTACAGTCCATGTAGAGATATAGAATCCTACAGTCCATGTAGTGATATAGAATCCTACAGTCCATGTAGTGATATAGAATCCTACACTCCATGTATTGATATACTGTAGAATCCTACAGTCCATGTAGAGATATAGAATCCTACAGTCCATGTAGTGATATAGAATCCTACACTCCATGTATTGATATACTGTAGAATCCTACACTCCATGTAGAGATATAGAATCCTACACTCCATGTAATGATATAGAATCCTACACTCCATGTAGAGATATAGAATCCTACAGTCCATGTAGAGATATAGAATCCTACAGTCCATGTAGAGATATAGAATCCTACAGTCCATGTAGAGATATAGACTCCTACAGTCCATGTAGAGATATAGAATCCTACACTCCATGTAGAGATATAGAATCCTACAGTCCATGTAGTGATATAGAATCCTACACTCCATGTATTGATATACTGTAGAATCCTACAGTCCATGTAGAGATATAGAATCCTACAGTCCATGTAGTGATATAGAATCCTACACTCCATGTATTGATATACTGTAGAATCCTACACTCCATGTAGAGATATAGAATCCTACACTCCATGTAATGATATAGAATCCTACACTCCATGTAGAGATATAGAATCCTACACTCCATGTAGAGATATAGAATCCTACAGTCCATGTAGAGATATAGAATCCTACAGTCCATGTAGAGATATAGAATCCTACACTCCATGTAATGATATAGAATCCTACACTCCATGTAGAGATATAGAATCCTACAGTCCATGTAGAGATATAGAATCCTACAGTCCATGTAGAGATATAGAATACTACAGTCCATGAATCCTACACTCCATGTATTGATATACTGTAGAATCCTACAGTCCATGTAGAGATATAGAATCCTACAGTCCATGTAGTGATATAGAATCCTACACTCCATGTATTGATATACTGTAGAATCCTACACTCCATGTAGAGATATAGAATCCTACACTCCATGTAATGATATAGAATCCTACACTCCATGTAGAGATATAGAATCCTACACTCCATGTAGAGATATAGAATCCTGTATTTTGTCACATATACATAACAGCATAGTGAAATTCTTTCTTTGCATATCCCAACTTTGGAGGTTGGGGTTAGAGCACAGGGTCAGCCATGATACAGCACCCCTGGAGAAGAGAGGGTTAAGGGCTTTGCTCAAGGGCACAACAGTGGCAGCTTGGCACCCCGAACCCCGATCCTCCGATCAGCAACCCAGAGCCTTAACCGCTGGAGCCACCACAGCCCATGTAATCTAAGACTAATCACAAACATTTTTTTATGTTGTTGTAATTAATGATATGTTATTGTAAAGGTTTCTCTAAGATTTATGGAAGGAGAATAGAGTGTCAGCATTTTGTCACAACCGGCAAGTATTTCACCATGGGAGAGTCTTCAGGACAAACTCTTCAGTTTGTACTTTTCTTGTGGGTTTCTTACAAAAATCACAAGATGTATTTTTGTCTTATTTACAGATATAAAAACCCACAGGCTGCAACATACCACCCCACTGGTCATTACTTTCTTATAACATCATGTTCTTTAATGCTTTATTTCTTAACTGAGAGACACATGTAACACACAAATTTAGCAAAGTTTATGAGGGATTGTTCAGACTTATGAAAGCATTTATCTCATTCTGTCGGTTTTAAACAAGCAGGATCTTTACCCCTGCAATACATTGTGACATGTACAGTACACGTGTTGCACATGAGGCGGTGATTTGTGTTTCCTGTGTTTGTATGTGCTGCAGGATGTGAGCTCCACTTGTGCCCAGTGTGACATGGAATGGATAAAGAAGGTGGGAGATGAACAGTAAGTAATCACAAACAATCTTTAGTTCAGAGTAACATTAACTGCAATATAACATTTTGTCCTCTGAGTTTGGCCTTCAGTGTTTATTTGAAGGTTTATAATCTGTTCACATAATGAGTTTTGCTCAGCATTCACAGTTAGTCAGCGTATCTGCGTCACCAGTGAATATTAATTTGAACAGCAGAGGGCACTCTGGCTTGTGCCAAAGATGGGACTTTTTACACCATCAAGCCCCTCTCAAGATTTTATTGCAGTGGATTAAAACCTTCATATCCTTCCTCAAGATTTACATACACACTTAAAAAAAACAAGTCTTTAGTTCCTCTGTCAGAATTGATTTCTGAGCTCCTCCACTCTCTGTTTTCCTCTATCTACCAGCTTGGCCTTTTCTGGGTTATGGAGAAAATATGAGAAAATTGAAAGTACACACTTGACAGAAATGTGTAGTTAGAAACCCACTCCTTTTCCACCTCACTCACCTCAAGATTTTGCTGCGGCTTCCCCTTTCTTTTCGTCTTCTCTGTCTGAATCGTAAAGCCAATTCTTGTAAGTGCTGACATTTAATGTAAATGCTCAAAGCCATTTGTAAGATTTTTTTTTAAATTTCCATTTTTTTACTGTGATTTTTTGTTTTGTTTTTTGTACTAAAGCTTTTTTTTTTCAAGAAATTCATAACTGAAATGGGAATTTTCCTGTAAATCTACTCATTTTTGGTGGACTTTTATCGAACCACAAAGCAGATTGACAGAATAAATCACTGCCAGAGAATCCTACCCAAACTACCACCGCACTGTTTTTTATCACTATTTTGTCAGAAGACAAAAAATTCTAAACTATACCAAATTATCAATGCAATTTGCCCAACAACTTTATCCTATGGTAAAGTACTAAAGACAAATGCATTATACTTTTAGTGTATTGTAGATGTATTTAGCTGTTGCAGATGCATAATTTGTTTATTGTGTGTCTAAAAAAAACTGCATCCTGTAATAAACCAGTTCTAAAATCTTTGAATCTTGGGCAAAAAAAACTGTCAAAATATTATTAAAAATATCTATTTTTTTTTTTTTTTTTTTTTTTTTTTTTTTTTTTTTTTTTTTTACATTTATCTGTTCATTGCACTTTAAATATTTGTAATAATGCTAATAACATATTCTTACAGCAGCAGATGTATAAAAGGCATCACAGCACACCATTAAGTTCCACATGAATTCTCTCTGGGATCTATAAAGTATCTATCTATCTATCTATCTATCTATCTATCTATCTATCTATCTATCTATCTATCTATCTATCTATCTATCTATCTATCTATCTATCTATCTATCTATCTATCTGTGTATCTGTGTATCTGTCTGTCTGCTCTGGACTCAGTCTTTATATACATCAAATGCTATCCCCCTAAACTGTTCAAGCAGCACATGATAAGTACTCCTAGGCACTATTGTATTACCTTTTTTAAGCAATACTGTTACTGAAGGATTGGAAACACAGTAGGTTCTTATTTTAATATCTTATTCCCACACAGTTTGGCTATTATTTTCTACAATCTAAATGTTCTGTTCAGTTTGTATTTGTTCTTTGTCCAGTATGAGATAATCACAGCTCGGCTGTCACAAGTGTTTAGTTTTGGTGTGAGAAAAGATTGCAAACTACGGAATGTGGGCTGTGCTAACCAAGATTGTTGGAACAATTTGATATTCATGTTTTATTCAGTAATGCATGATATGCAGCCTGTGAGGCAACATCTGTCAGTGTCAAGTAAATGAAATTTCGAAGGTCATTTACAGCTCATAGGTTCCTCTCGAATCAGCTTCCTGCATACATACATTCTTAGACTCATCCATGTCGTTTAAAAAGTTCCACAACGCACAAACACAAACACATGCACACACACGTACACTCACACTCATGCTCACACACGTACACTCACACACATGCACACACACACGCACACACATGAAGAGTCACAGTTGTATAAAGATCCACTATATAGAGCATCTATAGTTTATACACATATACTTAAGTCTGTCCTATCTAGTAATAGACTGGCAGACAATGCTATTGTGCTCACGCCAGCTTCCTCTGCAGTGCACAATTTAACACCTTTATCAGAAGGAGTTCTCACTTGCACCTTCAAGGTGCTTAAAGCTAAAGGTGACGCCAAAGTGAGTCTTTTAGAAAACTGTCAGTAATAGCTTGCATGTGTGTGTGTGTATATGTGTGTGTGTTGAAGTGTGAAAAGTCACACTTTGTATAAAACATTAAGCAACGAGCCCCACATATCCTTTAAGTGTCTCACTATAGACAGAAGGGTGACAGAATGAGTTTAGACACCTGTAACGACAGGAGAGACTCAGAGCTCAGAGCCTCTGACCATTCCAGCTTAGCATGAGTATGTAGACTGGCATGTGGTTGCCAAGATGGCCAGGGCAGCAGTGCTGGGATGTGATGAACACTACGGTAAGAGTAAAAGTCTAATGCTACAGCTTACAAACAATAGCAGAGAAGCTTGCATGTTGCATAATTTTGTTGATTAGAACCAAGAACCAAAATATTAACTGATTATAATGTGACTATGTGTACGACATTCATCTCTTTATGCCGGGTGGCTTGTTGTAATAGCTGTAGTTTGATTATGTGCTGCCCTGGGCTTCCTCCTGACATTTAGTTTCAACCATGAAAGTTTATGACACATTTGCATGAGCTGAGTGCGACGTTGTCATTAAATGTAAAATTCCTGTTTACTGGTAATTGCATTTCCTTGCTTTCTCCTTCACAAAGCCTTATTGGGTCATTTGTAGTCATGCCAAAATTGTAATATATATTAGATATTACAAAGAAAGAGTTTTTTGTAGTTACTTTATAGTCGATAGTATCTAAGTGCAGAATAAAAGAAAATAAAAGAAAATAAAATAAAGTATACAGTCCTTAATTCTGTTGCAGGTAAAAAAAAAAAACTACCATTTTGCTGTTGTTAGTTATTGCATGTTACTCTCTACTGTTACTGGGGGTGAGAACACTTGTGAATATTTTCAGTGCTTAGAGAACATAGCACACACTAATTGAGTTGAATGCTCTCTAGGAGATGTTGGCAGCTGGTTACAGCACCATAATGAATAGTTTCTCATCTACTTTACTTAATCCCTGGTGAAAATACAAGGTTGGAAAAGGGGGGGGAAGAGCATGCTGTTTTGCTCACTTGCACTTGCTTACATGCCAAGTCAGTCTAAATTCTCCCCATTGCCTCTTATCTGACAGCATCAGAAGAGCTATGAGTAGAGAGCTGCCTTTTATTGCAAAGCTTGGGTGGTTTGTATGAATCTGGTTAGAAGAGATCAGATAAAAGTGATCTGATGACAGATGGAATTTCAGTCTGCTGCAGACTTTATACTCATCTTCCCCTCTCTTATTTTTATTTTGTTTAATGACAACTCATCTCAAACCTAATCGGCAGTGCATCTTAGGGTTAGACTAGAAATGAGTGATTCATTGTAGTACACACTGTATTAAGCGGTTGTCTGGTAACAAATATCTGATGTGTGTGTGTGTGTGTGTGTGTGTGTTTGTGTGTGTGCGTGTGTGTGTTCTTTTCATTCCCAAACAGTGAATTAAATTACATTTGCTTCAAGATGTTATAATAAATATGATTAAGGTATCAGATTCTAACAAAAATAGCACAAAGGGCAAATGGAAAAAACGAATTGTATCTGAATAATGTTGTAGCACGAAGTTTGCTCTACTGCTGTACTTATAATGACAGAGATGTTAAGCAAGTTGACAATGGTTGTGCTGCTGCTGGTTGCTATGGTGAAGGATGTGTGTGTGTGTGTGTGTGTGTGTGTGTGTGTGTGTGTGTTAGCATCAGTTTTGGTGTTTTTTGCGATTTCTTGTAATTAGACACAGTAGCTATGTACAAAACAAACATACTTAATTTTCCTCTGTATATAAGCATTTCGACACTGCATCAGGCTGACTCCGAAAGAAAATGCTTCACATGCTATGATGTTGAACTAATTATTCTGTGGAATGCAATGTAGGCTCATACAGTATGTTCGATAGCCGTCACAAAGACACAGAGATCAACGATATCCGCCTCCTTTCTTTCTTTCAGAGTGAATCTGGCTCTGGCCTACACTGAGCTGACTGAGGAGCTTAGCAGGCTGCAGGCACTGAGCACCAAACAGACTGAGATCCTGAGGAAAGCCTCACAGGAAGACACAAGCCCAGGTATCAAACCCTCATCAAGACTCATTAGTATTCTAGCCTTAATGTAGTGTCACCGGGTGAGTCTGAAAGAATGGATGATACTCGCTGTGACTCATTAGAAAGGCTTATGTCATGCCGTGTCTTTTCATCATTAGTGTACTCGAAATGTAAATAGCTTCAAATAAAAATCTACATCCAGATTTCTGTGAATCTGCTTTGTGACAATGTGGACAATGTAAATTGAATTAAAGTACTGAAGCTCTCATGAATGTGAAATATGTATTATATTATTAATATTATTAAATATATATTATATGTACTTTAAGACTGTGTGTGTCTGTAGACTGTTTACCTTTTGCCCCCTGCTAAAAGCATACTGACACCTTATCTGTTTAAACTTCTGCACTCAACCACACAACCAAAAATTCTGTTTCCCCTTTGATAAAGAAAACCAGACCAAAAGCAGAAGCAGAGATAGAAATACTCTTTCTCTCTCCTCTCTCTACCCTCCCTCTCTCTCTCTCTCTCTCTCTCTCTCTCTCTCTCTCTCTCTCTCTCTCTCTCTGTCAATAACTGATTGCTATCTCTTTCTTGCAGGAAGTGCCACATATGTTATTAGTAGTCTGAAGTTCAATTGTCACTCTTCAGTCAAATCAAAATAATGTATATTTTTAAAAATGATGATGTATTTTCCATCTAAGTGAAAGTGGCTGTTGTTCTACCTATTGCAGTTGAATGCATACAGTAAAGGTTATTTAGAATCAAAGAAATGGTTGGCTAAGATGAAGCTCACCCACACATCATAAAAATGTTGAAGGCTAAAAAAAAAGAAACACAAGAGAAAGTCATTAATGACGTCAGTATATCTTTTCAAACATATTATTGTTTTGTACACATTTTCAAATGTGCTAGTTAAAGTTAAGTCTTGACATTTGAAATTTAAAGTATCAGACAATGAGAAATTTCCCCATTGTGGGATGAATAAAGGTATATCTTATCTTATCTTAATGAGCATATAACCCTATTAACTCATACTCTGACCCTTTAATCTAATGAAACCAAATACAAACACATTTTAGGTATTCAGGGTTATTATTTTTTTTTATTTTTGCCAGCAAGGTTCACATTGCATGTGGGACTGCAAAGGTTTGAAATAAATTCTCCCTGTGGTCTAGACCACACCTTCTTCTGGTTAAAATACAAATATTCCTATAGACATAAATATTTTGAGCAATAGCTAGATATAGATACAGATAATGGCCTTGTGTTCTGCTTTTATGATGGACACCGTGAGATGACATGTCTTTTTCTGTTGTATGTGTTATGTTTAGTTCAACGGCATTCTCCTGTGCCACACCAGAGGCACTCACCTGTTCCACAGCGGCACTCCCCCATTCAGCAGCGCCATTCCCCAATCCAACAGCGTCATTCCCCAATTCAACAGCACCATTCCCCTATCCAGCAACGTCGCTCTCCGGTGCTGCAGCGTCTCTCCCCGGACATGCACCGCCGCTCGCCACTGGCTGAACTTAATGATGGCCCAGCTTCCTATACCTGCAGACCCCCCACTCAACATCTAAGAGCTAGTTTCCAAGGGCGCCGCAGTTACTCAGAGGTCGCAGACCCTTCAGCCTATCAGCGTCCACCTCGATTCACCCTTGACCCTGTCTCCACCTTGCCTAAGCCTCGTCCTTATGTTGAGAGTTACCACAAACAGCAGCAACAACAGCAACAGCAGCAGCAGCATGGCCATATCCTGGCCCAAAGGCGAGGCTCCCAGCCTGGGAATCAGACCATAGGTGGAGAAGGAAGTATGGCTGAATCACCTCGACACACCAGAGAGCTCTCTTTCCAGCATGTAGAATTGTCACATCTGCATTATGAGCCTCAGCCTGCTCCAGCAGCACTACATACCTCTCCACAGCCACCACACTCTTCAGAGGATGAGGAAGAGTGGACCTGCCCTCACCCCATCAGTCCTCCGCGAACACTGGGGACCTCTGGCCCCACCTCGAGCATGAGAGGCCCTGCTTCCTGTTCAGCCTTCCCCATCCCAGCTCGCCCCAACACCTTAAGCTGCCACCCACCTGGATACCTGCATGCAGAACATGCCCAGTCCTGGCCTTCCATTAATGTAAGTAGGCAATTCTCTGTTCAATATTATCAAAAATAAATATTCTGTTTTGTTTTGTTTTTTGTTTTTTGACAAAAAACCCTTTGGAACAATTTTTCAAAATAATATTTAAATTTCATTTTTTTAAATCTATTTCTGTCCAATACATCAGAATGACGACTCTCACTATCATCTTTTACTAAATCAAGATTCTTATTCCAGTGGTTCTCACACAGCTGTGACTCCCCAGAAATGTGCAACCCTCTCCCCTTAAATTATACTACACTGTAACCTCTAAGTCTCTGTACAGAAGATGAAGACAGTGCTGAAAATTCTTAGGGTCTGTCATCTGCTACTGTCTTATCATGTGCCTTTTTTTCCATTTCACATGGGTAAATAAAGAGAAAATGTATAGGAACTATAAGCTGAGATACAATAGTTAACAATCAGTAGCATGAAGCTAGTAATCAGAAAGTTCTATCTTTGAATCTATCTTGTTATCTTTGTTCACTGCCATGATATGTTGTGTTTGTTTGTATTTTTGCCATTTCTATATTAAATGCCAGATCATTTGTCACAGAATCTTATATAAGCAATATTGTTCGTTATTGTTTATTCTCTCAGTATTTTGCCATCACCATCCCACACCATTAGATGGATGAGAAACTGGGTTCAAGGATCTCATGGGATGTCACACTATGCAATTCATAACTGAGAAAATCAAGCATACTTGAAAATGTTGAAGCTTTCGCAATAACTCGCAAAAAGGGACATTCAATTTGCTGGACCTTGTATATTACACAAGCAGTCATCCCTGGAGTGCAGTCATCCCTGGAGTAATAGTCACTGAGATGGGAGTTGTAGTCCACAGGCTCCACTGGGACTGGGACTGTAGCTAAAATCGTGTAGTTTGCTTTAGGCTTAAGCAGCCCTTCTGCACTGGTTGGATTTTTTTCTTTGGCTCAGTGCTCCACCTCTCCTTGCAGCCATGTTCTTTCACTGTGAACATGCTAAATTCTGACTTTGTCAGTGATATTTCAGTCATTTTCCAAAAATATATTCCTCTGAAAGAAAAACAATTAGGTTTACTAGAGGTTTATTGTCATTTGCACAATAAAAAAAAAAACAGACCACACTGCCTACTTTTAAGTCTCCCTTATACAAAAATAAATAATAGAATATTTTAGATTATATAATATCTAAAATAAAATATATGGAATATAATAATCATATATATATATATATATATATATATATATATACATACACACACACAGATATATATATAATATATATATATATATATATATATATATATATATTATATATCTATATATTATATACTGTACTATATATATATATAAGTTTTATATATCCATTATATCTTTTATATATATAAATATATATTGCATAAATACATAAGTTATAAATATATTTAAAATGTATTTTATAGCGTACAGATGAGGATCATCTGTACACAGTATATTATGATCATGTGTGTAGTGTATTTATAATAGAATGTGTATCTGTGCTCTGTCTTTAGCTGTGGATAGAGACAGAGGAGGAGAGTGATGTGAGGAGCTGCCCATTGTGCCAACTAATCTTTCCCGTCGGCTACCCTGATGATGCCCTGATCAAGCACATTGACTCACACTTGGAAAACAGCAAGATTTGAGACCACAACCACTACACTGCTCCTTAAACCCATTTTAACACTCATCAAGTGTCAAACAGCCTTAGCTGGCTGAACTAAACTAAAGGCAGAACGAGCCTACTAAGGCCAAATCCTCATATCCTGAGGATTAGCAGAGATTTAAAGTATGCGGTGTCTATGGTTATAATTAGAAATGGCACTAAGAGATAAAGGATTTACAACAATTTTTTGACATAATGTTGACTTAATTTAATTCTTTCAACAATTGTCTATTTTGATATCAAACTAAATCTTAGAGTTATTACACACAGACTCTCCTTAAAACAGACAGTAATACAGTCATATACAGATGCACCGCAATAAACATTGTGTTCATTTGGCTCCAGGTAGACTTATAAAAAATATGAGGCATTATTTCAATAATGGATGTTTTTGCTGTGCAGGATCTATTCTGTTATTTTAAACTATAGCTTCCATGATCCTTCACTGCATATTTCAGTTCCATAAGCCACACAGTTAATAAGCTTCATAATGAGTGATTGAAGACTGTGCAAATTTAGAGAAATCGGTGTCCTGCAGGGCAGAACATCATGGTCATTTCAAAAGTGTCAATATAATACACTGGCCAATGACTACATTTGTATGTTGGTCTAAATTTCAGCACTTTATACAAACCCTTACTATTTAATATATCTTTACAAATATTACTGACACTAAGCCAAATATACAGTATAGATACAATTTATTTTTAATATTACCAAACGTTTCTCTTAAACACATCTTAGAATATTAGAATATTAAAACCCTTTAACAAAACTGTACATAGTTCATAATACAACACATACGTCAACACAGTATGTCAACTTGGAACTGCATCTATTGTTGTCTTCCATATATGCATAATTAAAGAAATTTCCAGGACACAAGATCTATGATACAAATAACTGCATAAACAAACATCAGACGCTAATAACTAACAAATGGCCAATGGATATAACTCATACTTTTTCATCCTTGTCAGTAAAAGTGCTCTGAATGTCAAAAATCCCTAAACATAACAAAACTAAATATAATGATGTTGCAGTTTTTGACACAGTGTTAATATAAATTTCACAGTTAGTTCACTTATTACACACACATAACCTTTTTCCTTAAGAGTCAGCACTCTCAAACTGACTCATTTTCCAGTGAACTACACAGTCGATAGTATGGATGTATCTAAGTTGTACTTGACAAAATAAGGATTCTTTTTATGCCCAAATTGCAAAGCTGTTGTATCAAAATGCTTTATGTACTATAAATGTACTTGATCTGTATTTAAAACTATTTAAGTGTATTAAATTGTAAAATTTACTCTGTATATAGATAGGCATTTTGCAGGATCAGAGGAGAGAAATTAGATTGCTGAAAAGCAGAAGGAAAGTTTGCTAAGCACTACATGCGTTGTTTTAATTCTACCCTGGAGGCATAAGAAACAAATTCAGTAAGCTATTTTAATTAGCTACATTTCTAGCTATTCTCTAGTGTGTGTCCTCTATTGTGAACTCTTTTTTTGAATTTCTATTACCATTGTGAATAACCAGGACACTAAATATACCAGTGACCCAATTATTGAGCTACTAAAGAGAGAAAATAGAACAGCATGATCACACCAGTAAATCCTAAACAGACACTGGCTTTCACATGCAAGGGAAGACCACCAAGTCTAAATACACTGTCAAGATTATAAACAGGAAATGGTGAAAAACATTTCAGTATCCTGACAGCTAAGAAAAACACTTTATAATCATGCGATGTAAAGGAGATCATTTAGTCTGGCTACAGTACATAAGTGACCAAGAAATTAGATCAACAATACACTATAATCATCACAAAGACAGATTGGGAAAAGCCAGGTTTATATTTTGACTAAAAGTAATGACCAAGTACCAATCAAGCATACCATCTTCATATTGGTTAAAGTGCAAAGCCTAATGTTTTTAACTTGAGGTTCGGAAATGCAGACCGGTGCATGCGCAGGGTGTCTGCTACACAACAGCACATACAACTCACATACATCAATCTAGCACCTTTATCCACACTGAGTCCTACAGTGTAGAAACAAAGCAAAATGTAAGCCATTATTCACAAGAGTTCACTCAGGAGTTATTTAAAGAGCTATTGCTGACGTTTCTCATCCTTAGACATGACTTCTCAGAAAAAATAATGCAAGCCCTCTCTGGATCTTTTTCTCTTTTAGCCCTGTTGTTTGGTGTGTGACTACTTTGTGATATTCTTAAATAACTCAGGGGATAAGACTTGTGAATATGGCTCCTGTAATGGTGAACTCCAAAATGTCATTCACAGGAATGGAGTGATCACTTGCCAAATCTGTGAAAGCAGAGAGCGCACTAAAGAGTTAGGTTCTCATAGACATATTTTTGTGATAGCAAGAAATGACATTAAAAAGTCTATAAAATGAAATATTCAAAATAAATGCATAATGTGTCATATTTTATTGTTTCTGTAAATAAAATGGTAAATAAAATGGAACATGCACTCAGTCAGTTTTTGTTTGTATTTTTTTGTCACTTCAATCTATCTAAAAGTATTTACTGCACTGATCTGCACCAAATACACACTCTTCCATTATACATCCATGTCTACAGCACCACCCATATCAAACTGTTTACATTCTGTTTTGCACCCTGTTTTTGCTCTTTGCACATGCTGTCTTGCACATTTCAGTCAATTGCTGTTTTGCACCATTCATTTCACCTCATATAGCTGCTGCTATTATATTAAGTGATCATTCCTGTATTTTTGCACATGTACTGTAGAATATACAGTATGTACTCTGGTCAGATTTGCTTTTGCACATTGTCTTGTGTATTGTCTTGTAGTGTTTTGTGTATTGTTTGTTTGCACAGTCTTTTGCACAGGTGCACCATGGTCCTGGAGAAACAATGGAGAAACACATTTCACTATGTACTGCATCAGCTATACAGTATATGGTTGAAATGACAATAGAAGCTTGATTTGACTTGACTACTGGATAGTATGCACTACCAGTCAATAGTTTGGACACACCTTACACACCTTCGTATTCAATGGTTTTTCTTTATTTTTGTTGCTTTCAAAATTGTATATTAATATTAAAGACACTGAAATTGTCTTCAGACGACAGAACAAAAATGGAGATATGTAGTCAAATGTGTTAAATAACCCAAAATATGGTTTCTATTTTCAATTTTTCAGAGTAGCTACCTTTTGCTTTGATGAAAGCTTTACACACTTTTGGCATTCTCTCAGTCAGCCTTATGAGCTAGTCACCTGAAATGGTTTTCCAACAATCTTAAAGATGGTGTTGAGTACTTTTTGGCTGCTTTTCCTTCACTCTCTGGTCCAACTCATCAGGTGATTGTGAAAGCCAGTCCTCTGAAGCAGCACTCCATCACTTAAACAAATAGTTCTTACATAACCTAGAGGTGTGCTTTGGGTCATTGTTCTGTTGGAAAATGAATTATGGCCCCAGTAAGTGCCAACATAATGGGATAGCATAATGCTGTAGTAGCCATGCTGGTTAAGTGTGCCCTTGATTTTGACCATGTCACCAACAGTGTCACCAGAAAAGAACCCTTTCACTATCACACTTCCTCCTTCATGCTTCATACTGGGAATCGCACATTCTGGAACCATTCGTTCACCCTCTCTATGTCACTGTCTCAGATTTATGCTCATGAGACAAAAAGGACAGTTTTCCACTGATCTAATGTCCATTCCTTGTGTTTCTGGGCCCAAGAAATCTCTTCTGAAGAACTGGTTGTTTTGAAGTAATGGTTTCTTTGCCCCAATTCAACCATGAAGGCCTGAGTCATGCAGTCTCTTTTAAACAGTGGATGTTTAAGATGTCTGCTACTTGAACAGAGAAGCATTTGAAAACTGAGAAGCATTTATGTGGGCTATAATCTGAGATTCTGCAAATCTGAGATTGTGTAAATCTGCAGAATTTGCAGGCTAGTAGTATCCTCTGCAGGAGAGATAGCTCTTTGTCTTTCTTTCCTGTGACAGTTCTCATGAGAGCCAGTTTCAACATTGCTGATCATTTCAATTATTTGATGGTTTCAGCAACTGCTCTTGGGAGTACATTCAAAGTTCTAGAGATTTTTTCGCATTGATTTACCTTCATTTCATAAAGTAATGATGGACTGTCTTTTCTCTTTACTTAATTGAGTGTTTCTTGCAATAATATGGATTTGTACAGTAGTTAGCAGTAAGAGGTACAGTAGCAGTAAGAGGGCTATTGACTATGTACCCCTTCCTCTGCACAAGACAACCGATGGTCTAAAAAACATTAAGAAGGGAAGATATGTCACAAATTGACTCTTTGCAAGGCACACCTGTGCACGGAAAACCATTCCAGGTGAATACTTCGGGAATCTGACAAGAGAACGAGATGAGTGTGCCAAGCTGTCATCAAAGCTAAATGTAGCTACTTTGGACAATCCAAAATGAAGAACGTATGCTGTATTGCTTAATATTTTTAATACATAATTTTTTTAATACATATTTTTACTACATAATTCCTTTCATAGTTTGCATACAATGTTGGCTAAAGCCCAGGCAAAATTTTCCATTCTTCAAGTTTGAAGACCCAGGTTTGATGAGCCTGTGCCTACTGTAGCCTTAGGTTCCTGTTATTGGCTGACAGGACTGGAACCCAAAGTGGTCTTCTGTTCTTGTAGCCCATCCGGTATAATATCTTGGGCATTTTGAGATGCTTTCTCCTCAACACTGTTGTAATGATTGTTTTTTGAGCTACCAAAGACTTCCTATCATTTCAAAACTGCCACTTGAAGTTTTTTGTTTTTCATAAAAAAAAAAAATGTTCTGCATAGGGAAACCCCAAGATATCAGAAGTTTTTGAAATACTCAATCCAGTCTATCTAGCAACTAGAGCTCTGCCAGTGTCACTGAAATCACATACTGACTCATTCTGATGTTTGATGTATATTCTGAAGCTCTTGTCCTGTTTTTGCATCATTTTATCCATTGGAGGTTTCTAATAGCCTTTTATTAACGTTTCTAAGAGTCGTTGGTTAGTATGTGTATATGTATCCAAAATATATACAATAACTACACTGTACTTCATTGATAATAGTAGATGTCATAAAGCATTTCTAGAGCAAAGTTCTTTATTTGAGTTGTGCAAGCAAAGTGCTTCTGATCTTGGAGGAATAGAAACAGTTGATATTTGATGATATAATTCTTACTGTTCTACAATTACATCAGACATTTGTACACATTCTACATTACTGTCTGATTTGGCTCAATCACTTCTCATAAAATGACCTAATCAAAAGATCAGTGGACACACACTGCTCACAAACTTTTTTTCAGCCACTTCCTTTCAAGATTTTATACATCTCTGTAAAAACAAAAATCTCCAGACCTAGAGAATTTCAGCCCCTGAGCTATAGCCCTGCTTAATAATGCACTAGAAAAAAATCATTTATGCTAAACCCAGTGTACTGTGTAAATAATGCACTGTATCCTTACATCTAGTGCAAAATACAGTAGACATAATTTTGCACATAATGACAGGCTTTATTAATATTACTGTTGATGTTGATTTTCACATTTGTGTCATGACTATGTTTTCACCTTTTATTACTGTCATAATGTGTACGTACCTGACTGCTTTGTAATTGTAAACATTCGCAGTTAAAGTTATTGTAGAATTAAATGTCTTTCCTTTAAATTCCCTGGGACCTCCACCCTACCCCCATTTCCACCCCATGATGTCTTACCTTTCTCTCTATTTTTGTGACAGGCACATACATATGCAGTGTTATATGAGCTTTACAGGATGACCCGCCCATCCGCTACCCAAAACCACATTTTTAGCAAAGCAGTGCACAAGCTTGTTCTCTCTCTCTCTCTCTCTCTCTCTCTCTCTCTCTCTCTCTCTCTCTCTCTCTCTCTCTCTCTCAGACATACACACTTCATGTATTGATGTTTAGATACTTAATTAGAAGCACGAACACACCCAAACCCTGCAGTAGGTCAAACAGAAAAACAAGAGAATGAGAATAAATTAAAAAGGTTTTATTTTCAAAGACAAGCGGAAAAGCCTCCACTGTTCCCCACCCTTTATCTCTCTGACTAAAGCATTAGCAAAAACAGTTCAAAGAGCATTTAAAGAAACTTACTAACTATGTTAAATATACTGATAGCATTGATTTGAAGAAGTAAAAGCAACACAAAAACACAATGGTCACCTCTTATTGTTCACCTTTAACCTTTTTATGAAAAATGCAGATCTATCTGCTTTTATTTAGCTAATTTGATTGCTGATAAATTAGTTAATGATGTTAAAACATCCTCTGGGACACAGTAAATGTCCAGTAGGATCAAGTTTCTCAAATACTATACAGCTCCTTCAGCATCAATGTTTCAGGTGATTCCTTGATAATGGTGCCATTTAGCCTTTGTGAGTCATTAAAGCTTTCAAAAAAAATTTTGTGCTGTTGTGATGGAAAATTTTACATGGAGTTGTTTGTGAAGTTCTGACCTTCTGTGTGCGTGACTAGAAGTTTCTTATGACTTTGTTGAAATTGAAATTGTTGTGAGCAGAGATTGTTTGTGCAAAACTGTTTTTCTGCTAACTGGCTGATATTAAATAGATAATAAGGGTGATTGGATTTTTTTTAGTATAAATTTAATAAATATATGAAATGTGCTAACCTTGCATCTAGTGTAATGGCATTAGGACAAAAATAATATAATAATTATTTTACTAATTGATTTTTTTATTTAAAAAAATGATCAATTATGAGAGAACATTATTTAAAAATACATATTTCATACAGAAACTAAAATGTAAAATTACATTTAATAAAAAATTACATAAAATAAAATAAAACTTTTTTGAAATATTCTAATGATTATATTTCAAGCTACAGTGTAGTTAAAGTTGGCAAGGACAATCCTGAAATCGGATAACTATTTGTAGTTTCTAGTAAATCTTGTATTTGACAAGCATGTGCTTTATATTCCAGGAACAACCAACGGTTAAAACATTTCGTTTCCAAATAAATTTGGAGTTTTAAAGCACTTCATACCTCTTTCTTTCCTGTGTTGTGGTTTTCTTTAGTTATTCGGGGCAAATTTCCCAAAAGCATTATTAAGATAAGATCATCATCACTGGCAGAGAAAAAGATCAGTAAACTGTATGCGTCAATCCTTTTGAGAAGCTCAGCCCAGGTCACCTGAAATTATATAGTAAGTACACTAAGAAATAAACGCTTTTAATTGTGGATGTTCGAATTCACACATACTGATGAGATTTTAGTAAGGTGAGAACATGTTAATAGGCCGATGTATTTAGTTAACAGTGTAACAATCCATGCAAAAGTAAACCAGTTGTGAGTTAATTAAAAATATCTTGCACTTCTTGGTACTTCTTCTTTTGAGTCCAGGAAAGACCGACCGAAATCTTGAATTAGGCCTAGGTGAAAGTCACACTCTGAGCTACAGGGAGAGTTTTTACAACTCAGAATGTTCCTTTAGAGCATCTCACCTCCTCTGTGAAATTATATATTAGTAGATGTTCTGAAAACTGAACATTATAGATGTAGTTTATGCCCTAAAGAATATCTTACAAGGACGTTTTACGTGTTTGTGATCACACTGAATAAATACTTTAATTTAATGAAAGAAATATCATCTATTATATTTCTGTAAAGCTGCTTTGTTCAGCTAATAATAATATAAAAATATAATTAAAAAAAAATAGCTAAAAGGAAAAACATAGACAAAAGACACAAACTAAAATACCATTCAGAAAAGTGGACACTGCTTCTGCGAGTGCTTTCTATAGTCTTGCACATTTACACAGTTTTCTCCACATGTCGATGTACTGTGGACATATTGAAGCAAGACACAATCTGGTAGCACAGTCTATCTGAAATTGTTCCTTCATAGTTTGTTTCATACATGATCCTTGTATATCCTGAAAACTCCACTAGATGGCCAGACAGACCACAAGAACATCCACCATTATACCCCACTCAAAGAGCAGGACAGGTCTCTTCTGCTGCACTTCTCATACACAGATTAACACAACAGACTCTAAGTATAAAATTTTTAATAAAACATTTACTGTCAGATTCCAAGGTATTTAAGATGGATTACTGGAGTTATGTCTTCAACAAAAAAATTAGTGATGAATCTATAATGAATTCAAAATTTATGCTGATTTGCTGAATTTACAGTTACAGAAAAGACATTATTTATAATCACACTCTTTGGTGTCATCCAAATGAGGATGGGTTCTTTTTTTGAGTCTGGTTTCTCTCAAGGTTTCTTTATTATGTTGTCTCAGGGAGTTTTTCCTTGCAGAATAAACATGAACTTAATTTTGAACTTATTAATCTTAATTTAATTTTAAACCTTCTTAAATCACAAATCAAGGGCTTAATTTTACACTGTAAAGGTGCTTTGAGACAGATCCATTGTTAAAAGTGCAAGACAAATACAGTTATATAGAATTGGACTGATTAAGGAACAATGTTGATTTTCTAATCATAAAATAAGAAAATAAGTAAATAATTTAAATATTCATGGCTGACTAGCTGATTAATGTTGGTCAAATGTGTCATCGGCAGCTGGAAATTTGAAACTTCCAATAAAACTGTATGTAGCACTTTTGTTATGTTTCATTTATTTTATCAGCCTTATATGCCAGTTTCTCTCATAGCTAAATATGTACACTGTGACTTCTGTGCAGTTTTTCAAGTCTCACCTTGAGGTAAGCTTAGCTAGGCCAAATGTTGTGACATTTAGCCTGCAGGACAAAGAGTATCAAAGCAGAGCACCCTGATGTGAAATACACTGTATGATTTAGAGAAACTAAAAACAATGTACTTGATTTTGATTGATGTAATACAAAAGCTGTAAGAAAACATACAAATTCTATCCTTACTCTTAACTTTAACCTTTAGTAACTAATCTTTTTTCATAGGACTTTATTAAGACAATTGTTTATTTTATGCCTGAGCCTGTGTTAATCAGGCATCATGAAGGAAAAACACATTTTGTAGTCTCTCACTCACACACACGCGCACACACACACAGGCGCGCACACACACACACACACACACACACACACACACACATGCATGCACGCACACACACCCTGTTCTTGCAGCACAGAAACACTGCATGTACAATCAGATAACAAAAAATAAATAGATTTTTAATATATTTCCCCTCTCAATTAAATTAATTTAATCATGCTAAACAGTAAATTTTATTTAAAATAAACTGTCTGGTGGGCCACAAAGTTAAAATTAAGCCCTGAGAGTAAGAATCTGCATCTGCTTTATTATATCTCTCAGTCACACATGCACATATGTTTGATCGCATTGCAAATTTGCATCTTTGTTTGTTTCGCGCGTTATCGTTACTGGTAATGTAGCTTGTCTGTAATCTGTCGGTCCTGATAGCAGCAAGTCTCATCCTAGCCATAAATAGCGGTTGCAATATATTTCACTTCCTGGACTGCTTTCACGATGATCTTCATCTGAAAAAAACTGTGTCGCCCTTTGGTGTTAGTCTATTGGATTGGCCTTGTGCCCTTGCCTGTGTCTATTGCATGTTAAACACAGTGAGGTTGGGAGCATGGTGAAGGCCAATCACAGAGAGCACAGAGCTGTGACCTTTATTTGAACTGCCAACCTGTGTAACTCACCCCTATTGATGGCAGGACGCATCCTCACTCACTCACGCTAACTCACTTATGGCAGAGCTGTTCACCAAGTACAGCACGGCCTCAGGCGAGAAAGCTGCAAGGGCAGAGGGGAGGAGGCAGCTGGCAGAGCAGTGCCAGGCAAAGGGAGTAGAGTGCAGAGTTGAAGCAAAGTTTACTTGTGAGATTTTGGTTCAGAATAATTACTGAGGGTGAAAGAAAAGGAATAGTTCATCAAAAAACAAACATCAGGCTGTGCCTTTAGGCCAGCTTTAGTGAGCATAAACTCAGGAGGCTCACAGTTTAAACCATGCCCTAACCTGACAGAGCCTAAAAGTGCACTCCACACATTTTGAAAACTTTTCAGAACTTATTGATCCTTCTGCTCTACAGTGTTTTTTTTCTGAGTAGTAATATAGCCAGGTCTCACACTATAATATAAAGCAACCACATCTTAAGACATTTTTTTCCTGCACCTTTACTTTTACCTTAAAGGAAATGTTTGTGCAGTTACTTACATTCTGACAGTAAAAGTAATAGTTCCTAACAACATTAATCTCTACAGTGTTGCTTACGCACAGCACTAGTCTTTGTACTATGTTGTGGTATTGGTTTGTTTTTTGTGGCCTGCAAGAACTGCAGGATTTACACGTAAAACTTCAATGAGTCAGTTTCTCTGTACTTAGTATCACCAAGAAAAGTTCTGATTTGATTTGGTCCAGAAATTACTAATGCATTTTTTTGTGTGTTAGTCAGAGATTGAGATTTTTGATAAAAGGCAGAAAAAGGCTAAAGAATATATAAAAGGCTATAAGATATATCTGGGAAAAAACTAAAATAAAAACCTTTAAAAATAAATCCAATAATTCTACATTCTGGAGGTTTCATTGCCACATGCAAGAAATGAAATGAAAACACTGGCACATTTCCTGATCGTATAAAATATTTATGCTTATTATATTTTTACTCTTGTTTCAATCATGAGTAAAAAATTATATTAGAAATTTCCCATGTTGGCCTTTTTGCAAAATCCTGTTTGGTGCTTGTCACTTTTGTGGTTGGCAGCTGTGTGGTACGGCATAGTTTAGCAGATTCATCATTATCCCAGGCCACATGGCAAATAGGTGCCGCAGCCCTTTTTTGCACACAGCAATATCACAGTTCCGATCTGTCACCCTTCACTTGCCGTAATGTGAGAAAGCAAGACGTGTTGTGCCTATTATCACTTCCTGGCAAGGCTGGCACGCTGATCCCCCTTCCCCAGGGAGCCACGCAATATGGTGGCGTACGCTCACAGCTTACCAGCTAGGGCACCCGCTGTCACAACATATCAGTTCTATGTCCACCATCCGGTCAAACAGAGGCAAAACACTCACACTTGCACACACACACAAATGCACATCACATATAGTTAACACAGAACAAGTATCAATGACAGAACAGAAAAATAGAAAAGGTACATAACAGTATAGATATTATCAATTAATAAGATGATAAGAAGAAATATTTTGTCAGATTTGTGGTCTAGAACCAATAATTCATATTTATAGGATCATTTGTGTCAAGGATAATGAGTAGAATCTTTGATCTGTGGTGGACTATTGATAGGAAGGTTGTGAGTTCGAATCCCAGCTCAATCAAGCTGCCGTTGCTGGACCCTTGACCATGGCCCTTAATCCTCAACTGCTGAGTTGTATTAAAAAATGGGATAAAAATGTAAGTAAACCTTTGGATATTTATTTTTAATTTTCAAATTGTGTCTTTATTTTATCTTACGTTATTTTACACATTTGACATTAAGGGCAAAAGGGTACAAATTTTGGACCTTTAAATACTATTTAGATACTATTGGAAGAATGTCAGAGACACCTCCATTTAAAAAAACCCTCAGGGTGCATGAAGTATGCAGGTGCTTTTCATAGATATCGGGCTGCATATCTTGTAAACCTTTCAAAGGCTTATGTCATCAACTCTAAATACAGGCCAATGTCCCAACATTAAGTAACTGGATAAATTATAAATGCAGACAAATAAAAAGACAAAATCATGCAATGGCCATAGGCCTGATGTGTTTGACTAAATATAGAATAAGATAAAGTAGGAAGTTCACCGTTCCTGCCTCCTGTATGCCAAAAGATGAAAAGATGAACTGTTCCAGCAGACACAGACTGTTAACAGATCTCACACAGCTTCAGCGAAAGGTCAAGAGGGAAATGTTGTCAAGTAGAATCTTCTGTAAAGACTGGGTGAGCCACTAAACCAGGAGTCACCTTTTAAAGGCTGTTTTTATTTGTTGACAATACTAAATGCGTCGGTCCCAGGTTTCCCTATCGATCACAAGTAACACATGCTGACACCTTAAACACTGGTGAATTGCAGTATGTGTTTTGTGAGAATGTGATTTACAGCAGTGAATAACACTACATTTGCCTGCTCTCCCTGAGCTCAGTTATTCTACCAACTTGGACTCCACTTCACAACCTCACTGCTGAGACCTACAGGAGAAGGTAGGTCATGAGGTTTTTTACCTCGTTATCACCGATCAGAAGGTTTAGCCTCAAAATTGATTTAATGGCACCTGAGACAGTAGGGGAGATGACAGACTTTTAAGGTTACAGTGTTGGAGGGAAGTAACAGATAAAAAGAGGTGTTACCTCTATCTGCTGATACATCATAGTCCCCATATTTGGCTGCTCAAACTGCCATTAGCAGAGATAGGACACATCCTCTCCTTAGGGCCCAGTGCAGTCATGCACACATGAATGAACAACCTGCATTTACACACACAGGCAGATCTGGACAAATACCTGCCCATTGATATAACACTTAAAAAATTCTTTATAAATACCAAATCAGTTTGTTATAATTGTTACTTCCTTTTTTTTTTTCATAGCCGTCATAGCTGGTTTTGTGAGGCGGCAACAAACTGCAGCTATCGCATCATCTTATAGGATGATGCAATTATATAATGCTTATTTTTGACAGTCTTTGAGGGTTTATTATTTTCATACATATAAGTTATACACTATATGGCCAAAGGTATATGGACTTTCCCAAACTGTTGCCAGAAAACTTTCACAGAAAAATGAAGGTCATATTATCAGTAAAGGAGGACTAACTCTAACTCCTTTTTTGCAGTGTTATAATACGCAGTAATACACCCCGTTTTATTACGGTGCATATTTCAAAATACATTTAGAGGATTTAGTCTCCCTTGTCCGTTTTGTTTTATTCAGGTAACAGAGCAGTAATATTGAGTTGCTTTCGGTGTTCATTTCACACAGAAAAATCATTGCTATTCTGTGTTCTGTGTGCAAAAACATAGGGAGGGTTTATGACCAGGTGGGGGAACACACACACACACACACGCACACACACAGGCATCTTCATGATCCACAAACAGCTTGGTTGATATATAGGGAGTGGCAGAAAGCTATGCTAGAGCATGACAAGATTGAACTTTGGGACATCTCTCCACCCGACAGCTTAAACAAGCAGAGGGCAACATGCGGTCACCAGGGGCATAATTGAGGTCGCCCAAGGATAGCACTGTATCAGAAAGAGCAGGAAGGGTGGAAAAGAGATGGGGGAGGGAGCCATTTGGGGTGTCACAGCATCACTGTAATGTCAGCCATGTCATTTGTAATCAGCATTGGCTGTAATTTTCTGAGCAATTAGAGCGCTTATATTGAGAGAGCAGGATGACAAACAAGGCCCTCTTACAACCATGCAGGCAGTCACACATCTACATGGCCAATCTTTCTCACAGACACACAACAGCCTCTGGTGTTTCCTGCCAGAGCTACTTATTTTCTCAAATATATTTTTACATCCTCCTCCTCTTGATCTCCTGTCTGTTACACTTCACTCATTCACTGTGCCACAAACCACATGTTTTTACCTAATACCAACATCCATTCTACCCATGCATTTTTCTGACTGCTTTTTATCTAATAAATATGTTTGCCAAATTGAGTATGTTTATTTCTTTTTTACGATAAATACAACAAAAATAAAATTTGTTCATTTCTTTTCATCATGGGTATGAAATTCATGATTAATTATATTTTATTAGTATTTTTTTTTTCAGCATTTAGATTTTATGTATTTATACTCCCCACCACCACCCCCAATAGAAAATAGAAAATAGAATAAGTGTGGCATAAGTGTGCACTTCCTTTTACAGTGGTGCATATGACTATGCTCAGAATTAACCCATTACATTCATAATCCTTCAATGTATTCAACAATTTTCATCTTTTATTTAACAGATTTGTGGTCCTTAATACAGATTTCAAATGCAATCATTATTCCCAAAAAGTAAACCAACATTCAGTAAAGAGTTGGAGAAAAAATGAATACACCCTACAATTCAGTAACAGACCTATGTAGCACCACCTTTAGCAGCAATAACTTGAAGTAAAAGTTTCCTGTATGATTTTATCAATATCACACTCTTATATCACTTGGTAGGAATATTGGCCTACTCTACAACATTGCTTCAGCTGATTGATATTTAATGTTATTTGTGTAGGCACATTTGTGTAGGCACATTTGTGTAGGCACATATCAGTAGGACTGAAGTCTGTATTTTTATTCCAAAATATAGATTTCTTTCTTATTTAACCATTCAGATTTTGATATCCAAAGCTATGCTTAGGATTATTGTCCTTTTGCAGCTAAACTACTGGACAGTCTACATTTGTTTCAGTGACTGCTTGCATGCTTCCCAGATGCTCT
The DNA here is from genome assembly GCF_030014155.1 of Tachysurus vachellii. Taxonomy (NCBI): domain Eukaryota; kingdom Metazoa; phylum Chordata; class Actinopteri; order Siluriformes; family Bagridae; genus Tachysurus; species Tachysurus vachellii. Next base: position 15,089,607 of record NC_083461.1, on the reverse strand, counting down.
TGCTGAAAAACAAGCTCACAGTCACAGTCGGTATAAGGTGTATGTAACTGTATTTATTATTTTGCCAAACATGGTGCTGTGTAGGGGCCCAGTGGCTTAGTGGTTAGCACGTTCGCCTCACACCTCCAGGGTTGGGGGTTCGATTCCCGCCTCCACCTTGTGTGTGTGGAGTTTGCATTTTCTCCCCTTGCCTCGGGGGTTTTCCTCCGGGTACTCCGGTTTCCTCCCCCAGTCCAAAGACATGCATGGTAGGTTGATTGGCATCTCTGGAAAAATTGTCCATAGTGTGTGATTGAGTGAGTGAATGAGTGTGTGTGTCCTGCGATGGGTTGGCACTCCGTCCAGGGTGTATCCTGCCTTGATGCCCGATGACGCCTGAGATAGGCACAGGCTCCCCATGACCCGAGGTAGTTCAGATAAGCGGTAGAAAATGAGTGAGAGTGAGAGTGAGTGGAGCTGTGTATGATGACCAAGCATCTAAATCTTGGTCTCATCAATACAATGGAGACTGGAACCTCCAGATCAGTTGATCAATTCATCACTAACCTTTAGTCATGCTCCATATTCTTTTTGGAGAGAAAGGGCTTTTTTTTCTTTCTTTTTTTTGAGAAAGGGCTTTTAAAAAAGCAATACTTGTACATTTTATCTTTTTGTAGAGGTTGTTACAAATCTTGATGATTAACAAACAACTGGCTGCTACTCTCTCAATGATTGTAGAAGTAGTCAGGGTGTACCCATTTTTTCCAACCTTATTTCTGAATCTTGGTTTTAAGAGAATTATATCATATTCTTGGTTGAATCCAGCTGCTAAAGCCATGGTCCATAAAGGGTTTAGAACCATGTAAGTGGCCTTATTGTTGAACAATATTGATCAGAACTGGGACACAAAATAATTAGATGCACCATGTAACACTGTCCAACGGGCCATCTTCAAAAGGTGGAAAAAATGGGGCACCACAGTGACATTAGCAAAACATACTTCTACAATTGACAAAAGAACCAGAAAACTGATCTGGAAAGGTACATATATGAGACCATGAGGCCTACAGCAACATTAAACATACATAGCTGCAAGTATAAGAATATCTGGCAAGTACCAGTTACTTTCTCACAGGTGACTACTTTCATGAAGGAAGATCCAAGCCAGTCTAAATCACCCTTAAACCATGTGGAAAATGTGTTATGGTCTGAAGAGACCAAGGTACAACTCGATAGGCTTAATATAAAAATAATTTTGATTCACCTAAAACTGGAGCTCTAGTCAAGATAGAGGGAATCATGGATAGCTCCAAATCTCAATCTATTTTGCAACAACATTTATAGGCCTCTGTTAGATAGCTTCAAAAGAAGATCAGCATTTTGAAGTGGGCCAGTCAGAGCCTAGTTCTTACCCAAAAAGAGTGTTGTTTTACAAGTAATAGGTTCTTTAAAAAAGTATTAGTTGAATATTTTTGATTGCTGGACTAAGCATAGCATGAAGTGTCTCCTTTAACTCTCTAGTAGACATTTCCATCTAATTTGAAAAAAACATGGTGAGGTAAATTAAACTAATTTGACAATCAATAACTGACTATATTTAGCTTGGCTAGCATGCTTTCATTGATTGGCTAGCATTGTTTGTATGTGACTGCAAGTTCAATTCCAGCTAATGGTAAATATTGGTTATTTCCATGTTATTTTACTTCTAATCAATTTATTAACAAATTATGTAGTATTAGTAATGTATATGACCAGCAGTATTACAGAGATGGAAAGATGTTTGCAGGAAAATGGCGTAGTTGTTGAATGAAATCATGAATCTTCATGAGTTTTAGATAAGTAATAAATGAGTAATGGATACTAAAAAGTAATAAATAAATTCTGTCATAACTGACATTTTTTACTTGTAACCTTTTTTTACATTTTATTTCTTGAGTAGAAATATCAAAAATATTTCTTTCACTTTTAATTGAGTTTTGACACAGTATGTATACATTTATTAAAGTAGAATTTCTCAATATTTTCACCCTATTTTCACAGTTTTATTATACATAATGTAATGTAAAATAATCTATTAAAATGATATAAAATCTAACTATTGTATTATTATTTGATTATATACTACTACTACTACTACTACTAATAATAATAATAATAATAATAATAATAATAATAATAATAATAATAATAAATTGGACATTTTAAAAGAAAATAAAAATATATTATTTTGTTGATTCTAAATGACAACTCACTCTGTAGGTAAAATGAATCACTGCTAAGAGGAGTATGTGGAAAGACTGAGTAAAGTTGAGAGAGCTGTTTTTTTTTTGTAAGAGGTGTTAGATTTAATAGAGGTGTTATAACTTTCCTTCCATTGAGGGTCTGAGGAGTGACAGAAGCCCACACTGCTGCGGCCCAGCTTCCTGCCCACACCATTTTCAGACAACAACGATGAGGTTACATCTAGCGTGCAGCACATTCATCATTGTGTTGAATTCATATTGTTATGAATCATTTACAGAGCAAAAAAGATCTATCTATCTATCTATCTATCTATCTATCTATCTATCTATCTATCTATCTATCTATCTATCTATCTATCTATTTATATTTATATATAAAGGTCAATCCTGACATTATGACACCCCCAGGTTGCTGCACCTGTGTCTGATCCACCTCATGAACACCTGTTACTAATTAATACTCGTTGCACACAGTCGTATAAATAGCCTAGAACATTCCTTCTGTCTTTGGGAAATCTTGCATAAGACTTATTCAATCCTCCATGTCTTATTCAGTGCAGTCTAACATTTGTGGTTGAATATCACTTTTGGTTGTTTTCTGAATTAAAAGATCCCTTGGTAACTAAAGTCTTTTTTTTTCCAGAATTTGCTTATTCCAGTAGATATTACATTACAGGAAATCACAGCACAATTCCGATCCCAATGCTTCCATTTTTCTATTTAAAAATACATTCAGCCATTTACGGATATCAATATGATTTCTTTACCGATTTCCATATATTGTTAATAGCATACTTATAAATTCTTCTTAGTAGTATTAATGAACAGTATTTTAATAATAGTAGTTTAAAAAGGAATTAATGAATTAGAATAATTACTGGAGAGTCGTTTTCTAACTTTTCATGCTTTTCAAGGTTAACATGTTAACATGACAAAATAGATTTACTAAAAATAGATTGATTGTAGAGTTAATCAAAGAAATGATCATAAAGTTGACATGAATGCTGTATGTTAATTAATATAAATACAAAATATAGATATATATATGACGCATGGTGTTTGTAACAAAAAGCAGTCACCCATCTGAAAGAGACCCTAATCGGTTTGGAGAGGGACTGGCTTGAAAGGGTTAAGAAAAGGATATTCAACCTGCACCACAAACCTCTGAGACATCAAAGAGACCTTGTAGAACACTTAAAAAAAGTGCACGCTGCAGTAGCTAAGGGACCTATGATGAATTGAAAATAGAATTCACACATAAATCACACATCACAAGTAACGGGGATAGTGTTTAATTAATATTAATTACTAACTAACAAACCAAAGCATGCACATGCTCTCAAGGTTTGACAAATGAGTGAACATATAGTCATTTCTGTTTACTGCTATCTATTTATTAAATATTTATTAAATATAATGTTGCTATTTGGAAGTGAAGTTGTTAGTCGAATAGAAGTTATTGGAAATGGATAAGAATATATAAGAATAAATACTGTATAAGAATGATATTGCTTTTGATTCTGATTGCAAATAGTCAAAGCAGACCAAATAGTAAAAGGGAATGGTGAAAAACAGAAACTGATAATAAAAATACAATTGATACAAGAGCAGGAATTTAAATGTGTAGGAGATGGGATGTGAAAGAATGAGGTAGAAAGTGTGTCTTCTTTAGATGTATAGTGGGTGATTGTTTCCTAACTCTATTTCCCTCTCATACCTATCTGTAGAGCTGACAGAGAATATACAGGTGTTGCCATCAAAGCCACATCATGCCTGGATAAGTCAGAAGACACCAGCAAGAGCAGATATGGAGATGCCCACCATCATCAGCCTGATTACCCAAAGACCTCTCACCCCACCCTCAAACCCAATTTGTTCCAAGCTCAAACCTTCACAAACACTTAGCATCTGCTTGACCAGGATGTCTCATCATGTCTCCCCTTGTGTTACTGACACATGTCTGTTCCAGGCCTGAGCACATTCCCCCTCCACCGTCTCTGTCCGCTCATGTTGGCACAGTCCGCATCAGCACCCAAACTGCCATCCAGCCCATTGACATTCATCTCAGCCAAAAGGGTTTGTCACACACAGAGCTAACACTTTACTGCACTGCACAGCAAAGATGAGATGACACAAACAAGTTACTGCCATGGGAGTGAGTAGTGGCCAACCACTGAGGCCAATAAAATAAGAGATCAGAACAAAAGATAAAAAGCAAGTATTACCTTTTTTTTTTTTTTTTTTTTTTACTTGCTTTGAATGTCTATACATAATCATTTTTACATCTTGATCAGTTTAATGATCAGTCATAAACAGGGGGTCAATTTAAGGGTAGATGGGAATAGAATTCTGAGAAACAAGTAAAGAAAAAAAATGCACAGACATTAACCAACACTTTATTGGAAATCTAGATGAAGAGGATACCAAATTGAGACAAAATAATCATGCAAATTTATAAGAATATGAATGATTCAATATTTATGAAAAGATGTGAGGAAGGTTGAGGTTAGGGGTTGGGTGAGCGGGTGTTCTATTACTCACAACTTAATTTGTATAAAACAAAACAAAAAAAAAAAGACCACATCTTTGGCCCTCACTTGTTCAAAATCTTATAAATTTCAATAAAGAGAAATATCCCCCCCCCCCTTCTCTCTCGATCTCAGGAATGATAATAGAGGTTGTGAAGGATGAAGTAGAAGGTAATGTCTGGGTCCAGTGTCATTCTGGTCTCACCCATGTGTGTGCCATAGGTGTTTGTAGTATAAATACTGCTAACCCTGTGGCTGCGGTCAGCCCAGCAGGACCCTCTGTGTCCCCTCCTGCCTGATCCCTCCCTCTAGGCTTCTCTGTATCTAATTAGGGTCTTAGGCTTGTTAGGACCAGAGACCCCCAGGGTCCCTGACACAAAGCTGATTCCATCTGACGTAACAAGTCAGTGCCAAGGGGACGGACATTCATTTTAATTAATAAAATGGAAGGGTTAGTCTTTGATTTTAGCTAAGAGGGAGAACATCAAATTAGCTGTGCTGGAGAGAACAGCAGCAGGAAAGGCCAGAGGTACAGTGTAACAGTCAGGGTACCAAAACTGTGCCCAGGTTCAAAAAATGTGATGTATCTGGAGACATATTAAACTCATGCTTCCATTATCCACAGTACAGTTTAATCTATAAAATGGAAAAATGACTCTTTGTCAACACATAAATGTTTGCCATATATTCAGCACATGCCACCTGCAGCTCCATTATGTGTGACAATATGCAAAGCTTTGTGAAGTGGCTGTGGAAGCAGCTGTGTCCCAGCTGTGGCATCTTCTTGTGCCCTGCCACAAGCTGAACTGTGGGATGCCAAATAGCACATGCACTGATTACGCCGACTGTGTTTTGTCCTCGGTTAATATGAGCCAGCTGGAGTTGCTGTAGGGGGCAGAAACAAAGGAACTCCACTTTCACCTTGTGACTCTCTTCTTCTCTCATTTTTTGTCAATCCCGTAAATATATTTTTTTGTTGTAGAGTCCACCTTGACCATTCTCTCTCACATCAGCTCTTTCTGCCCTTCTATCTTTCCCTCCCCCACTTTCTCCTGACCTACTTTTGGCCCACTTTTTCTACCCTGACTGAAAGTTAACCCCCAGAGGGACCACCGTGTCAGCCTTGCACCATGTCAGTTCCCAAACAAAAGGCACCCTTCGTCACTTTACATTTTCCCAGTCTCCCCTCATGTGCCAGGTTTTGTGTATGTGTATGAAGCCTAGGTTTCAGGTACTTGTACCTAAAAGAGACACATTTTGGCAGAGACTTAACCCTTTTCATGCATTATTAGTCACTTACATGTATCACTCCTTTAAAACCTAACACTCAACTAAATATATACTAAGTTGTGACCTCAGACCGGTCAATAATCAAGAGTGGATCCTGAAGATGCTGCAGCCAGTCAGCAAAACTAGCACTGGTCTCTAGTTTGGAAAGATAGTATTTCTTTCTCCCATGTCAATTCAAGCAACAATGAAAACTATGAGCTCATAAAGTGTTAAACATTTATATTTCCAGCAATTAGCAGACACCCTTATCCAGAGTGACTTACATTTTATACAACTGAGGGTTAAGGGCCTTGCTCAGGGACCCAGCAGTGGTAGCAGGAATGAAACTCACAACCTTCCAATTGGTAGGCCAGCACCTTAACCAATATGCTACAACACACCCACATCCTGAACAGCACTCTCTACCACCATCATTGAAACATTAATTAAGTAGAATCTATGCCATGAGTTAAAGTTGTTCTAGTGATTTACTAAGACACATGTTTTAATTAATTATATATATAAATATATAAATGTGTGTGCTACATTTTCAGTAGTTTTATATGAAGATGACCAAAGCGCACACATACATGAAAACACTGCATGTATGCATGAATACAAATACAAATACAACTGACCTCAAGACAAGCACCGGAAAACGTATACTCACACAGGATTTCACACCCACATACTTACCCAGAATCTGTTCCTTACACACAAGTACATCCAGACACGCTTGTAAGCACAACGAGTGCTACAACATTTAGCTTTGCTATAAAATTCAATTCAGTTTGACTTCTGTCTTAAGATGCACTGAATATACTGTTCCATTATTTTTAACTGTAAATCTAGCTAATTTTATTCCGATACACTTTTATGTTCAGCCCACCCCTTTCTTCATTTGTGTGTTCCAGTGCAGCAGACACTTTACTTATCTGACAAACCCTGATGTGTTTGAGGTACTAGGGATAAATGTCTTCATTCAGCATCACAAATGTAAGCCTGGAGCATCAAAAAAGGGCCATGTCCCTACAGAGATTGATGTTTGCTCCTCAACACAAATTCCACATATTAAGGCCTTTAACTGATGAGTTCATTAGTCTGAGATGCCACTTTAATGAAGGCAAATACGCTTTGATGGCACTTTAATGAAGGTAAAGCATCATCCATTCTAGACAGAGTCGTTTATTTATAATACAGTATATTACACAGAGTCATCTGTATCAGTAGCATCCTCTGCCGGATGGAATGTAAGGCTCTGTGCCACTAAGATTATGGACTATAAAAGAATTCGATTATAGACGTTTTAAATACTTGTATTTACTTGGATTATACTTGCAATTACATAGTTGTCATTCTGAACAATAATGCCTCAATACCTCTACAATATTTATCCATTGAAAGTATCAGGGCTTGTGGATTTTAAATCTAGTAAGCACATACAGTTCTTACTTCCTGCTTATTCCATGTGAACAAGCATTTGCTATATTTCAGGGTGAAAAAATCATAAACATCATGGCATGGACAAATTATCTCTATTACATTCTGTTAAGCAAAGGAAAAGTGTGACCCTATTATATTCCTGCTAGTTTTATCTGTGAGCGTTTGCGTAAATTTGTTACATGTGTAATCGAATGGCAAGCATTGCTGTTTTTGCACTATTAGTTCTATGCCAAATGGTTTAATTTGCAAGAGCACAGTAATTTCAGTTTCCCAACTCCACATTCCCTCATTATCTCAAAAATATTAAGTATTTAAGTCTCAGTTAAAAACTTATCTTTTTAATTTAGCGTTCGTTGAGAATAGACCTTGTTTAGAGATTCTTGATGTTTTATATATTTTATTTCATTTTATCTTTTATCTGTTTCTTTTTTTATGTGTTTTAATTTTCATCTGTTTTAATTTTCTTTGTATTAATCAGTCTGTTATTTATTGCTTTATGTCTTTTGTAATTGAAATTGCAGTAAAATGTGGTATATAAATGAATAAATTTGAAGTTGAAGTTAATATATATATGTGTATATATATATATACATATATATATATATATATATATATATATATATGTATATATATATATATATATATATATATATATATATATATATATATATATATATATATATATATATATATACATATATATATATATACATATATATATATATATGGCTGAACCAAATAATATAAATAACCAAATAATCCATATTCTGGATAAAATAAATATCAATTATAGGCATATTGATTTTTTTAAAATATATATTTTAAGAATAATTCAGAGATCAGGAAATAAAGTAATTTGTGGTCATTACAATGTAGTATTAGTAGCACGACAGAAAGGGTGTGTGTGTGTGTGTGTGTGTGTGTGTGTGTGTGTGTGTGTTGCGTGTGTGTCAGTGACCTGCCTAAGATGATTACCAGACAATTCTTTGGCTCTGGATGATGTTTTATGGGAGTTCTCTATCACTCTATTAGCACACAGGTACACAAGAATGAGTACTCAATGGACCAGCACAGACTAAAACCAGAGCCTATTTAATTTACTGCCCATGCAGTTCCTATAGAGTATGAGTGCAGCAAGTTGCTGCTGGATTTTGTGATGCTGTCAAGGTCCCGACCCTCTTAATTTACAACTTCTGCAAAACAGTCTGTTGCCTGAAAGCAGTTTAACCTCTTGAACTTCTTGTCAAAAGCTAAAGCTTTTCCTGTGAAAAAATAACAAGAAATGTTTGTTATATGGCAAACATTTAAGCCTGATGCTTATAGTCATACAGTATACATATATTCGGCAGTAAACAAACCTCTCATTAAGACAACAATAATAAGAGTGTATGAAGTGAGAGTAATGGAATGGTGGAGTGACACTGAAGGTGGTCTCTGGAGAGGAAAAAATGAGAGTAGCCATGATACGGGGGCAGTAGGGGACAGCAAGTAGGCAGGCCAGGACCCCCTCCTGATGAAGGGTGAAAGGAAACACCATGGTGTTGATCTCAAGGAATGCAGCAAGCCAGAGGCCTAGCTCTGCTGGCACCACACACAAATACCTTGCCCACCCCTCTTCCTGTCTCTGTCCAGTCTCTTCCTCATTTATCCAGATTGCTTATGTCCCCCTACCAGCACCTCCCAGTGAAATGGGAGATCCCCCATCCCCACTTCCTCTGTTAGGATCAGTGCCTGTAACAGCCCTCCCTCTGAAGCATTCCTGCTCTGACGTTGCTGTTGCTGTCCGGCTGTCACAAATGACCGGCCAGAATAGCCGTGTGACGTCTGCTGAGTTACTAGAAAATTGAACCTTCCCAAGAACCAGGGAACAGGGATACGGAAACAAAATATATCCCTGACCCTTGTGGTCTGTGCTGTGGCTGCCATGGACAAACCTGCCTGGTGCAATCACACGGAAACATCACACATTCATACGCACATGATCATTATGGGTCATTATTGCTGATAGCTTTAATTCCTTACCCAATTAAAACAAAACAAATGAAAAACAAACTGGATGAACTTCCAGCTAGTAAAAACAGTAGGAACCAATGCATGGGTGATAATGGTGACCAGAAAAGTACATAAAGAAAAAGAATATACATAGAAATAGAGATTTTATAGTTTCATTTTTATCAATTTTGTTATCATGGTGGTTTGTGTGCTTTTTGTCATGGTTGAGTCCATATTTGATCCTTAAGTGATATAGTAGTTTACAGAAATACAAGAGTGAAAAAGGAAGCCACATCAAGGAAGCTAGCAACAAATACAGAGTAATGACCACTGAAATTAAACAAATAATAATCAATTAATAATAAATTAAACAAACAATCAATTGACTCATATTCAATTAAATCAGAATAATACATGTATGGTTTTAGGCTGATTTGTTTTTATTTGATTTACCTTGTACTATTTGTTCTACCATGAAGAGAAATATATATATATATATATATATATATATATATATATATATATATATATATATATATATATATATATATATATTATATATATATGGCTGAACCAAATAATGCAAAGTGATGATGTGTGTATTTGAACAATTCACAGAAAGTAAAGTCTGATTCTAAGACTCACAGACATTACAACTCACAACCTACTGTCTGCGAGCTTCTGCAAAATCATGCCACAATGCCAGCTATAGTCAAGTAATGCATGTTGACTGCAGGCCTGTGTGTGTCAGAAGAGGTGTCTGCTGGAAAAGTGCCAAAGCCAGAAGATTGACACTCATTAGTGGACTGCTAGGAGCCAGAACCTTGGGATGCATTGTGAAGAGGCCATATCCCACTAAAAATAAATGATTTGAATGATTAAGACTAATGAAGCTGGATGAATTAGAGAAAGGCTTGAGCAAGAAGGCTTTTTGGCAAGCTGTTGTCACATGTAACATTGCTTTAAGCCACCATGACACACACACACACACACCCCACCACCACCACCCCAGCTTCTTTGTGCTTGTGCTGCCCAGCCTCAAGCTGAGGCCTTTCTCGCAGCTGTCATTCACAGAAACCACAAATACACTATACACATAACACACTCACACACATCAGTGTCTGCTTCATGCCACAACTTAAAAGCAGTATGAGTGAGCAAAGCTGAAACCTCGGGGCTAACTGAGACATAGACAAACTACAACATAAAATCGATCTGGCCTGGTCTTTACTCTTCCAGCTTTTCATATGCCAGAAATTATGCCTGTCTATCATAGCATTTGTTTTTACATTAACAATATACAGGTGTGCTCATTAAAAAATATATGTTTGTGTGTGTGCGTGTGCATGTGTGTGCATGCATGTGTGTGTGCGTGTGTGTGTGCGTGTGTGTATGTGTGTGTGTAGTGTTGGTCACACCTACAACTAGCTGTGTTGTTCAGCCATACGCTGATGCTGGCAACATTTCTCAGATGATAGAAATGTAAATACAATTTATTGAAATCATTTAATATTCGTAATCTATTATTTAAATTATTTAAATAAATATTGTTCTCTTGTGTTCTTGCCAGTACTCATTTTCTTTGGTTTATTTTATATCTGCTTTATGCTTTTTGTATTTTAAGGTGTTCTTGTGGTGGAATGTTCTCTTCATGGGTTACACGGGTTTCTTCTGGGTTCTCCAGTTCGTTCCATCTCCAATAAAATTCTGACTTTCTTGCTCTAGTTTCTCCTTGGCACTGCTCAATAGCTGAAATGTCCCCCTTATGCTCATTAGTGCTTAAAAACATTAATGACATAGATCATATTTCTAAGCTCATGTGAACATAAAAAAAGAGTGGAAGAAACTTTTATGGGTAAAATAAGAGGCAGGTATCATTACAGGATGTCTTCCCTCTACCTTGTGCTCTCTTGCACTGTGTTTTCCCACAGCAGTCCCTCCTGATGATAGACTAAATATATTTCCAACCAAGCAGTGGGTACTTTCATCAGGCTGAGAGTGGTAGGCCAAGCTTCTGTGCCAAGTGTGTCATCGCAAAGGATGGAGCACCAGTAGTACTGAAACATCAGCCATCAGAATCCAGGGACACATGGAAAATGGAAATCTTATTGTGAAATGAGTGCAAATTTATCGGTCTAGCTGCAAAGAACAAGATAGATTGTGGTGGTTTTCTAGATTTTAGAAAAATTACAGGAATTTCCTTAATTTTGCATTATTTACTTGTTATACTTTAGTCAAAACCTATACACAGAAGGTCAGAACATCTTCCTTTAAAATTTTCCATCACAAGACAATTTGCATTTTGAAAGCCTACACACACTTTGTCCCTTCCTCTGGTAAACCAGCGTAATAATAACCATAGACACCACCATACATGGTGAATAAGATTACTAAGATGCTGATGTCTGAATGTGGCTGCATGGGAGTTGCATATGCTGACCAGATTATGCCAAAGACAGAGGTGTGTCATAGTGATGAGAGAATTTGTCCTAAAGCTCAGTGAATTTTATGTTTTTTGTATCATAAGTGCACACAAAGACTATGGAATGTCACTAAAGTACAAAATTAAATATAAAAATATGACATTATTGATTAGATTGCTAATTTTATTTTCCACAGAATGCCACAGAATTATATGGATGAAATTATGAACATAGAAAGCTTAATGTTGTTGAGGTTGAGCTCAGAGTTTGATAATCTCTGATGATGGGATGTGGTAGCTCAGTGTTTATGGTGTTGGGCTACTGATCGGAAGGTCATGGGTTCGAACCCCAGGTCCACCAAGCTGCCACTGCTGGGCCCCTGAGCAAGGCCCTTAACCCTCAGTTGCTCAGTTGTAAGTCACTCTGGATAAGGGTGTCTGCTAAATGCTGTAAATAATATAATCTGGATATAAAACCTATAATCTGGGTTTATAGAACAGGTATTTAAAAGCCAAGATGTTAGTGAGTAAAAAAAAAAAGTTTTGCCTTTTTACTGTAACAACAATCTGTACAGTTGGTCATTGTACTCATACAATGAGTACAATTTTATTTCAGAAAGACACTGAAATATTGCATTCATGAATATCTTAAAACTGGTAGATACAACAATACAACTAATTACAGAATGGATATATTATCTGTCTTGAACTGTAATGAGTAAGGATTCTTAGATACCATTAATTCCATTAGAAGCTGTAGAAAACAAATTGTTTCCTGGAAACCACTCAATTCTAATTAGGAAGTGAAAAATATTTCTAATGATTTAGGAAAGGGCTGATATACTTCACTGAGCACACACTTGTGAACATAAGGGGAATTGAGTAAAGTGAGTAACTCAGGCGTGGGCTTTTGTTCTGTTGCACAAAGCATTGAGCAAATTTAAATAACATCTTTTTAAAGTGACATGCCTCTGACCACTGTGTTACTGAAGTCATTTTCCACATTATGTTTTACTGTACTCTTACTTGCTCTTATGTATATTAAAAAGTATTCATATAGCCTTGTTAAAGTACATATATAAAGGTAGATTTAAACGGACTTTCACTGTGATTTATGACTGCCCTGACTCACTAACACAGATGAGCCTTGACACTGGGCCAAGTGCTTTTTTCCAGGCCATGGGCCAACAGATACAATCTCACTCATTCATAATTTCACTCTGAACAGACAGAATACGACAGCACAAGTCTGTGCTTTGCTTCACAACTCATTCGTATTTGCCTTGTTCTTGCAGCCAGAGAGAAGAAGCCTGGACAAATAGATGTAATATTATGGCACTTTGCCAAGTTGAGGAAGACTGGTTTTGGAGGGAATCATTTGGAGCCATGGAGCAAGCCACAGGAATGCAAGTGAGAGCACAGCTGCCCTGTTCTGTCAAATTCAGACCCTGCACTGTCTGAGCAACTCAGCAAGCACAGCAAAGCATTTAATGTCCGAGACCCCCCTCCAACAACATGCCACAATTCTACATGGCCACACCAAGAGCCACTTATTACCCCCACCCCCACCCCACCTCTGCATTCCTGGTGTAGTTCCAATTCTATTGGGTTAACAGACATTAACAGACATCTTGCGCAAGTACATCAATTGCAGCCTTGCATCGGGTTTGGTGAGTGAACTGTAATTGTGAACATGTTTGTGTTGGTCTCCCTTATTGATAGCATTAGCAGCATGAAATGTCATATCTTCATTTGGGCCGTCTGCAGTCTCTTTTGTGCCCCTCACCTGTTTATGGATTGACACATGGTTTAACAAATCTTCAGAGAATGTTTGCCATGCCACTAAACTGCATGACAGCACCACAGTGTCAGAAACAAAGTAATTAGAATGGCATGTGATGATGCCATTGTGTTTGTACAGTAATGTTTTAAATGTGTATGAAACTTGCTTTTCTTTTAGGCAGTATTATAGTTATACTGAACTCTCTGATTGTTATGTCCATTTCAATTTATTGTTAAAATTGACAGTACTGTCAGCACTCTTGGTAAATTGGTGCTTCATACGGTTCTCACTCTACAAAGTGATAAATCATAATTGGATTTAGCTTAAGGAGCTCTGGTCCCTGTACCTCCATGCAGCCCCCCGTAAGGAAGGTTAAAATCTTCTCTCCAAGAGACTTAGCATTGATTACCAGCTAATTATAAACTAAGGAAGTGGCAGTCTCTTTATCCGAAGTAGCAGTGGAATACATTTACACTTCCCCAAGAGTTCATGTGATATTGGGTGCGAATTCCACAGAGCACTAAGTGCTACCTTCTCCTCTTCTCTCTCATCAACCTGTCTCTCACTCACTCTATTTGCTCTTCTTCTCTCTCTCTCTCTCTCTCTCTCTCTCTCTCTCTCTCTCTCTCTCTCTCTCTCCCTTTGTTGCTCACTCTTTCTCCAACTCTTAATTCTTCTGCCTCTTTTCACAGCTCCCACTGTGTTCACAGCCCCTGTAGGTGGTGCCTCCCCAAAGCCTACTTTCACACCCGACATGGGGATTCAAATAAACATATGTTGTGTTAATTAGGTCCCTATGCCTCTGTACACTCAGACAGGAAGGCCTAGTGCAGGGACTGGGTTGGAAAAACATATGCTGCTAAGATTGTCTAATCAGAGCTATTTACACAATAATGATGAAGTCTGTCCCACTTCTAAATCCTCACACACCTCAACCAAATATAAAATCTTGCTGCACTGTTTGACTCCTTGTTAGTGTTACCTGCTTTGGTTTATTTACTATAAAAACTGCAAACAAATCACTTGCTAATAAAGCGGTTCATTCTCTAGTGCCTGAACCTGTAAGGTCTCAAATCCATGTGCAGAATTGTCTGAAAGTCATCTTAAAGTAAAATGCATGAACATTTTACTGTGCTGTTTGACATGAGTGATGAAGTACAGTGTAGTACATCTCTTAGTGGAAGGTTCCATGCCATGGGAACACTGACCTTGGTCAGATTTCAATGGGGGTGGGTGGGGATGAGAAGTACTTCTACCTTCCTCCATGAATAGTGGACTGAGAGCAGAGAGAGCAAGTCATCAACAGAGATAAGCCACAATGTGCATTGATGCAATGAGGATTCAGAGGTCTTGAGCAAACTGCTAACATGTGCAAATCTAAAAAGTCAAAACACTAGAAAATCTCATACTTGTAGAAAAGGTTCTGGATACAATAAGTAAGATTGTCACTACTTTACAACATAAATAAATGACATATTAGTGTGTTAAAAATACTTATGACAGTTATACTGCATTATGAATACATTGATCACATTATTTCTGTCTGATTTAATACGGGGAAGATGAGAAACAGTGTCAGGCAATTGTAGTTCAGTGGACTTTCCCTACTACCCAGAAGGCTTGTAACTTTAACTCCTAATACCACTAAGTCATTATTTGAGCAAAGCCCTTAACTCTCAACTGTTCCGTTTTATTAATAAGACCGTTTGTTTCTGTGAGTTGCTCTAGATATGGCTGTCTGCCAAATGCCATAAATGTGAATGTCAGTAGGCATGAGGCATACTGACATTGACGTTGTGTTGACTTTCATTACTTTTCATTTTAATTTACACAATATACATTAGGAAATTCTCCCTGGGGTTTCATGCTACAGTTATCATGAACACGTCAGCATTTAGCCAAGGTGATATAACAGCTCTAATGATCAATTTTACACTTTAACAAAACAAAAAGTCTTCCTGACCATAATCTTAATTCCTGAGGCTTGTTGGGAAATTATGATTTCTAGTAATTGACATTTCTATTGTAGAATTAAGGGCTATGCTGTAAAGTATGTATTATTTAAAACTGCTTTTTATAATCCAGTGTATTCTCATGTCTACATGTACAAGTCTGTTATTGGAATAAAACTGAAAGAGTCTAAAGTCTCTTGACTCCTACACCAGAAATAGAAAAAAACTGTAATCTGTTGACAACTATGACTACTCAATGTGTGAAACTTTAACATTCAAAACCAGTAAATAAATGCTCTTACCACTGCAGGGTACAGAGGAAGACGACACTGTAAATGTAATACTGGTGTACATGTTATTAGAGAATGTGTGAGTGGGCTAACTGTGGACAGAAGGTGAGTTAATCATGGGGACATTGGTGGATTTCCTGCAGCGAGGTAGTGTATCTAAAGAGAGAGGTGATGTTCAGCCTGGGAGCAATGAGAGGGATGCACGGCTGGCCTGCTCAGCATAACATAGGAGATGATCTGCCCCTGCCGTGTGTGTCAACACCAGGGAGTTCAGCGTGTGACCTTGTGAGCTCACCTTGCTAGGAGAGACACAAATAAGTGGAATTAGTGCAATGACAGCATTGAATGGGAACTGTGTCATACTTGTTCTAGGGGGGGAATCTTTCGCTCTTCCTGTGTGTGTGTGTGTGTGTGTGTGTGTGTGTGTGTGTGTGTGTGTGTGTGTGTGTGTGTGTGTGTGTGTGTGTGCGCGCATGTGTGTGTGTGTGTGAGCGCATGTGTGTGCGTGTGTGCACATGTGCGTCTGAGTGAGAGAGAATGTCTTGTGCAAATATTTGTGACTGTTGCATAAGGTAGATTAACACTCAAATGCAGCTGTCATAAATATTATTATTATTATTATTATTATTATTATTATTATTTTAGGATTATTATTATTCACTGGTGTCTGTTTTATTAAGATCAAATTTGTTACTAAAATCATTTCTTTTATTTTTAAGCCTGGCTAAAGTCTGTAAATAAATATAAATGAATTCATAGCAATAATACTGAACTTCCTTCAGTTTTCTTTCTTTAACTTACCTTGTTTCTCAGTTTTAATATAGGCCAAGTTGATTTTAGCATATCAACCTTAGTGCTATGATTTGTGCATCTTAACCTTAGCTGTGTGTTAATTTAATTTTAAGACAATTTAATTTTAAGATTTTTTGGGATTTCTGTTGTTACTCATCAGTCGAATTCATGAATCGTATTAGTTTCAATGATATCAGAATGTGAAGTGGGTGAAAGCAACCGTATCATTGTCCAAGTAATTTTCCTTCACTAATAAGGAAAGGTATAAAGTATAACATGTATTAAAACATTTCATGGTGTTTGATAAACCACTGCTAAACTCTGTTCCTTTCGGACAGGTCTAGTGAGCTATTGAAATGGGGCAGGGTCTCGCTCAAATATCACCCTATCGCCATGTGTGTCTGTGCTCTAGTCCCCACCTCTTACAATTACTGTACCTATCACGGAATGTATATCATAGGCTGGGACACCGGTAACTCTCATTCTGATGTAAATAAAAAAAGTGGTGCACTGTTATTTATACTACAGTAATGTACCCAGTAAAGTGAAATAAATCAAGAAACACTGTTAGGCATGAGACGAGTCTTTTTTGGGCTATAAAAGAGACACGAGCAGTTCTCAGAAGTCGGAAGCTTGGGTTAGAGAGAGCCAGAAAGCGCTTCATTTTGCTTTTGCTCTTTCTTTTCCATTAAAGTTTTCTGTGAAGCCGATTTATTTCAGTAGGTAAAGAAAGTAAGCTGTCAACCTATGATTGTGTACGTAAGCGAGGAGCGAGCCTGCAAATGGGCGGCATAGGAGGCAGCTTCTATATCAACATGCTCAATGGAAGCGACGCGCAAAGTTTGGCCAAAGACGCAGAGACGAGCGGTCACCTTCACCGGAGCAAGGAGCTAGCGGACTTCAAAATGGGCGTCCAAGACGCGAGGCTGTACTATACAGACTCGGTTCCAAATGGCCAGGACAACTTTCCGCTGTCGTACCACGGGGAGCAGTGCGCTAGTGAACTCGGAGCGCAGGCTGGAAGGTTTTACTCCGCGGCGGCGGCGGCGGCGGCAGCGGCTCCGCTCAGTAACTGTGCGTTCAGCCGCAGCAGTGCGGCCCAGGCTTACGCAGGGGCTGGTGGGTATTCACCGGACAGTAAGGACGGCCAGTCGGCCAGCGCGGACTCGTATCACGCGCACTTTCAGCATGGCTACACACGCGCGTCTTTCTATTCCTTACCTGGCGTACAGGTGTGTGGCAAGACGCAGGTGCTTCTCAACAACTACCCGCTGTGGGCCAAGTTTCACAAGTACCAAACCGAGATGATCATCACCAAACAGGGCAGGTCAGTAGGCTATGTCTCAGCGCAGATTGCAGTATCTTACAAACTCTCAAAATGCTTTAGATGGCAAAAATAAATAAATATGAGTTAAAGCTACAGAGTCGGAGAATTGCGCGAATGTACATAATAATTGCATTTCATTTGGAAATAAAGGGAAAAAAGAGAATGCCAGAGCGAATGCTGAAAACAAGCATCTGGACATTAGAGCAATTTCCCTGCTAAGTAGAAGTCAAATAAAAAGTTTTCTTAGCTGTCTATAAAGAGACGAGGCTATACATACTGCCTAATCTTAAATAAAACCTTATTTCTCTTTTCAAAGTAAACAAATATTCACAATAAGCTGTTCTGTAGTCAGTTCTGTTAAGCATAATTTGGACAGGATCTTTAAAAAAATATAATATTTTGGATTACTTACTTCTTTTGAAATTTCAAAGGA
Organism: Tachysurus vachellii; assembly: GCF_030014155.1. NCBI lineage: Eukaryota > Metazoa > Chordata > Actinopteri > Siluriformes > Bagridae > Tachysurus > Tachysurus vachellii. The sequence continues at coordinate 15,071,154 of NC_083461.1, read as the reverse complement.
GTTAAAAAGTCAAACAACAAATCCTTATGTTAAATGACAGCTATGACAGTGAATACAATATCATGACTTTCGCTATTTAATTTTCCTCTGATTTCTTGCAGATGTTAAACGTGCATGCTGTTCTCTTTAATGATCTGTTTTATGTGGTACTTAATTTGTGGTACTCATTTATTTGGTTAAATGAAACAGAATCTATACACCTGCTCAGACTAGGCCTTAAAACACACACAAACACACACACACACACACACACACACACACATTAAAACACACACACACACACTTTCTGAGTTTGACTCATATTTTAACAAATAGTATTTCTGAAAGAAAAGAAAAAAGATCTGCGAAAGTTCTGTCAGAATGCAGCATCTGATATTATTCATCATTGATCACTTCTTTAAAGCTCCTGTGGCTTTCACTAAAATAAAGTCACAATAAATATAGAACATTGAAGTAAATTCATCTATAATTGTAGGTTTTGCTATCTGTAAAAAAAAGTCTTAATTACTGTGGCATATATTACAGTGGCATGGTGAGCTGTTCATTTCAAACTTCTTACATATTACAGTAATTATATTGCTGTAGTAAATACAGCTTATATGGAATCAGTCAAACGCATTACATTTAATTATTCAAAATGGACTAAAATGTTCAATTGTCATCAGTTTATACTAGTACATTTATACGTGTGTATATTTGGTTTATGGGATTGCAGCAGGCGTATATGAAAATGCAGACATCTTGACGTAACTTAAACTGGCAGATGCCTTAGCACCTTGTGGATAATGACACATTGTACCCGTGGTTGGCCTGCTCATATAATTGAAGTAATTCATACATCTCCCCTAGAAAACACACACACACACACACACACACACACACACTTGATTAGTCAGTCACTATCACAACCTTTTTACAAGTCATACAAAAAACAGAAAAGACACAAATATGTTGTAGAAGTGAGAGAATATCCCTTGAATTTGGCCATCAAAACGATATTTCCAGTTTAGGACTCATGTTGAACTATACTGCCATTGTCGCTAATATTCCATATTTATCTTGTTTGTTTGCTTTGTATTATTTACTAAATAGAGAAAAATCTATTAACTAATAAACTGTGTCATTCCTATGCAATCACACCAAAGTGCCATAACAATACGTATTTTTTCAACTTGTTTCAGTTTCTGTTAATCTTTATGACTTTAAGACTTTATGAAAATGAAACAAAAAGGCACTATAAACAGAATAATTGTAGATTCAAATTAATTACTTATAGATAAATACTTTTAGATAAACTTTTTATGTTCTGGTAACAGCCAAATATAGAGTGGCTGATACATTTACATAATGGAGTCTCTTCATGCCAAAAAAGTGTTCAAGCTCAGTTGATTTTGCTATGGGGGTGGAAGAGTGCAGTGATGTGTCGCTGCTGGTGGTGGTAAGGTTTTGGAGAGGCTGAAAGACTGATGGCCGTATACATCAGTAGAGGTGTCTTTGAAGTGCAGGAAATGAAGAAAGGTGCTTTTTCCCTCTCTTGCTCTCTGTCTTTACTCACTCTCTATGTCTATCCTCTGGTCCGTTAGAGTGTGTAGTGAAGCAGGTTTCTTCAGAAGTGAGGTGAGACACAGTCCGAGCTAAGGCTTTGAAATCTTTGCTGTAAGGCCAAGAGCCAGAAACAAGAGCAGAGGTTCTTTGGCCCTTTTCAAGTTCTTCTCTAATTCTGTCCGCATTTTCTTCAGTAGCATCTCCACTACTAACACCCACTCCACTAACATCCACATAACCGATTAAAAATTCTCTGTGATGGCTCAAAATGAATTTTTTTAAAGAGCTGTTCATTTAGACAAAAAAGTTGAGCCCATGATATTTAAAAAATAGTTGGCTCAAATAGTTTCTAGTTTTTCAGCCTTGTTTAAAAATATTTTATTTTGAAAGTCCAGGTTTGAGGATGCAAAGTGTTTAGTGCGTACTTTAATTAAACATTTTTTTATTTTTCATTCTTATTTAAATTTAGTACTTTAAATTTAGTACTGTGTTTAATTTTTTTAAACTAATTATTATTTGTCTCATCTAGCATCTAATGTTAAAATGTATAAAAGTATTAATCACAAAGACATGACTTGAAATATGTGACCATGACAAGGCAGAAAAAAGAAAAAAAATTGACTGCCATTTATCGTAGCTATATTTAATTTTGAACCATTACATCTTTGGTGCATCTCTGCCCTCAGAGGAGTGAAATGAAGTGAGTGGAAATGAAAGACCTTTTCATTATCAGGGAATTCATATAGCACAACTGGAAAGTCATCAAAATTATAATATTAACAGAATCATTTTCATGGTAAAATGAATTCTGTGATGTAGAGTTTCATGATACAATTTTACTTTTAAATTATAAATCTGGCATTTTTCATACAATGCCAGAGGTGTAGATGAATATAATGTAGGACATTATGTGTTGTTGGTATCTGAAATATTCAAATCCACTGTTCGGAAAATGTATTTTCAGAAGGGGCAGAAAATCAGTTGGTGTTGCAATTATTTATTGCCCTCATATGATGTCATTTGTGAAATAAAGCAGCAGAAACCCCTTTTCTAAAGACTGCATTCTGATAAAGTAACAGTGCTTTGAGTGATTTGGTATTAAACACTTGCTGGCTCATTTATGATGTAAAAATCACTTTATATTCTCTATTTAATTATTATAAAAACACCGGGGTATCATGACTTCTTTAGGAGCAATGAAAAGCACACTGTTTCCTGTACCACTCTCTGCCCTGTTTTGCAAAGGCAAGAAGATATTTCTGGCTATTTTTGATGTTAGTGTTAGCTCTATGTTTTTTTTTTTTCATTGAACATCACTTCCTGTTCATGTGTTGATGGTAACATGGAGTATGCACACTCTTGCTGCAAAGAGCCAGGCCACAGCAGCAAAGTACATTAAATAGTAGACTTGCAGTTTCTCACTAAACTACAGATTCTTGCATGTGTATACATCTCTAGGAGAATCCAAAAGTATGAGTGTATTAGATACAGACAAAAAGTGGCAGAATCAATTCAGTAAAATTGTATCAAGATCAAAGGGATTGTCTGTTATGAGGGATGTGACTGTGGTTGCTGAGCTTACTCTGTCTTTTTTCAGCAGTAAATGCTGCACTGGTGTTTAGTACTGTGGCACAGCTCCACCAGAGTTTGTTAAGTGGTTTCTTAACTCACCGCATAAACATAATCCTTAAGAAAATGCATATCTATACCTATCTATGGTGCATATAACTCTGTGATACAGCAAGACCCTAATCTAACATCTAACCATACACGCAGCAAATTTAATCATTCATTCAGCCAGTTTTATCTTGGTTAGATTTACAGTGCCGTCTAAGCATACATGCTGAAAATTACAGAATAATATGTCAGAGTTTCAGACACCTGGTTATTTCCACCAGCAGATACAGATTGGCATATATCATCACAAATGAGCATATGTTATTATGATGACATAAACTGGACCTGAGCTCCTGTCCTGGTGAATCAGTGAGTACACGCAAAGAGAAAAATCTTCTCTGCACTGAATGTCTGCTATCACAGCCATCCCTGCATTATTATACTTCGCACACATCTTTTAAACTTTTACATGGCACATACTAATATTGCAAATCTGCCTGTAATATATCTTGTGTTTTAAAGGAAGTGGTACCATAATATGCTTTTAATATTTCAAAATATCTTTTAACATCTGAAGAGACATTTATAAGTAGGAACATGTGTCTAGCTGACACATAACAGAGTCCTAGACAGCAGAGAAGACATATCTTTGGTAACCACCTACTATCTGAGTACCTACTGCTTATTGAGTCAACGAGTCACTGTTTCCACAGTTTAACAATTTCTGTCATAGTAATCCTGAGCCTCCTACTTATGCAAAAAAAACCTCTGTGGTAAACCTTAAAGTTTCCCCTTCGCCAAGTACTGATTTCTTATAAATCGTCTCTTTTAGATAAATATGGCATGAAAGGTTGTCAGGGAAGAGAAATAGAGAAATGGTGGTGGCACAAACTAGTTATTATTCAGATTGCACAGAGAGAGAGTAAAGTGGTAAAGACAGAATCCTGAAGCTGGTTTCTGTTTTCATTTACAGTATATTGTAGCTGCTACTTAAGAAGAAATTAATCATATATTCTTTATATTTTGTATCATACTGCTTTATATCACATATTTATCAAACTGAAAACTATTAATTGCTTGTTTGAGGACAGGATGTTCAGTCAAAGAATTCTTTTGATTTATTTTTTCTTTTAACTTGCATTTGACTAACATTTGCTTGATATTTTGTTACATAGATTTTGTCATACATTTTGAAACACTAAAGAACATGTTAAAATTCATACTCCTTGAAAAATTTAGAATTAAAATTTCCAAACATTAATATCAATGCATTCTCTTCCACCGATATAGAGACAATCTTTTGAGAGACAATTGGACAATCGTATATGTAAACTAATTGTGTTTAATTTAGATTTATTGATGATTTTAATATTTTTGTATGCACTAATGACAATAATTTATGCACCTTTGTTGCAAGACTTGCTGTACTATACTAAAAATCTAAAACATGAATATTTCAAATAAGCAGATTAGCTTCAAGTTTAGCTACTTAAAGAACTGTGATGAATATAATGTATATTGTAGGGAATTCTTTCTGCACATTATGTTTAATTGAGTAGTTGTATCTATGGAACAGGTATATATATATATATATATATATATGTGGTGACAGAAGAAATAGAAGGAATTAAAAATATTTGCTTGAGCAGCAGAGCATTAAAGGCTGTGTTCTTGCTTCCTGGTGAGAGATTCATGATGCGTTACCGTTTCTTGGTGATCCTTATTTAGTTTCTGTATCTGTTTCTCTGAACAGGAGGATGTTCCCCTTCCTCAGTTTTAATATCAGTGCTCTGGACCCCTCGGCTCATTACAACGTGTTCGTGGATGTGGTTCTGGCCGACCAGCACCACTGGAGGTACCAAGGAGGCAAGTGGGTGCAGTGTGGCAAAGCAGAGGGCAACATGCCAGGTATAATAACTAGCCAGAGCGTTTTCTCTGTATGTTTTTTCCTTTGAGTAGCGCTTTATCTGTATTGTGGTTTTTGCATTGTTAGTGTCAGTGTGCATTGAAGGGAAAAAGGTTCTGCTTCTCCGTTCTATGTCTTTTTGTGGCAATGAGAAGAATATATCTGGTGTCACTGTACACCACAATCTAAAAAGCTCATGCATGCACACCTGCTACTATGACTGTGTGAAGTGCAGCAGTTAGGCATCACAATCTGCAATCTCGTTCAACATTCAGTTTAAAACTGAAGCCAAGTTTGAACATGCCAAGAAAAGGTTGTGCATTTTTAGCATGATTATTGTATCAGCTTCACATAAATTAACATACTTACATTAAAATGAAACAGTTATGAGAAGCATAATTTTCTTTTTCACAGGAAACAGGATGTATATGCATCCTGACTCTCCTAACACAGGGAATCACTGGATGAGACAGGAGGTCTCATTTGGCAAGCTTAAACTCACCAACAACAAGGGCAGCTCCAACAACGTGGCACAGGTATCACTGAGAAAAAAAGTTTACTGTAGTGTATTTGATCACTTGTGGTCAGGGGTATCTTTGAATTTCCTTCTCTCGGCCTATCTCTGTTCATGTCTACTCATATTTCATGTCTCACATGCCCCACACAGATGATAGTGCTGCAGTCTCTTCACAAGTACCAGCCACGATTGCATATCATGGAGGTGAGGGAGGATGGCACAGAAGATCCCTTCCGTAGCAGTAAGGCGCAAACCTTCAATTTTCCAGAGACGCAGTTCATTGCAGTCACTGCCTACCAGAATGCAGACGTGAGTCACCCCTTCTCCCGCCGCCACAATCCTCCAACATCATTGGGCTTTATTCTATTTTTTAATCAGCTGTTACCTAAAACATAACCACCAATAAAAAAACATGCCTACATACATACATACATACATACATACATACATCTTCATATATCTGATATTCTGACATAAGAAGCAGTTTGTAGTTTACAGTTGAATCACTTATTTTCTGACTATTAACATTATGTACACTTTTCTTGTCCTGCACTGTCCCCTCCTTCTCTTTGACACCCTGACCATACCCGTCACATCTGTCATGGCTCCTGCTCCTGCCATTTCTTCCACAGATCACTCAGCTGAAAATAGACCATAACCCTTTTGCAAAAGGTTTCCGGGACAATTATGACACGTAAGTAAACCTTAAACAAAACTATACCCTAGAGTTAACTTGTGATATTATTAATATTTCTATACCTGCTTGCTTTAATAGGACATCAACCTGAAATAGATGTAAAGTATAATATGACTCAATTTCTTAAGAAGGACTAAACCTAAAGTGTTATGGCTCTCAATGTACCCTCTGAGCCAAGTGAGATTTGTATTTAACACCACTACAGGGGTCTTGTCAGTTGAATTTGACCTTGATGTTCCCACACAGACTGTATGCCCCTCCTGACTCGGATCGTATCACCCCCTCCCCCACTGAGGGACAGCAGCTCATGGCAGCCAGCTGCTATCCCCGCCAGCCTTACCTGGCTGAGCAGTACATGAGTCCACTGCAGCCCAGTCGCTTCTACAGCTGTGAGCCCGTCAGCATGGCACAGGGGTGCCCCAAAGACCCAAATGGCAGTCACCATGGTCGCTGGTACCTCCCTGGGCAGCAGGGCACACCCTCCAATCTATTGGATTTCAGCACTTATGACAGCGATTATACGACCAACAGCCTATATAAGCCATTTCCCTTACAGACATCACCCCACCACCCACTGAGCTACTATCCGGAGAACCCCTTCGCTTCAGGGCCAATATCAAGCAATAGCCCTGCCCCGTGGAGCACAGCAAGACCATCACAGTACCTTAGCCACTCCCACCCTGGGAAAGCCACATCTAGCCTGAGTTGGTTCCGCCCCATGTCTACTTCTGCAATTTCCTCCTCTCCTCCAACAGTAAATTCACGCCTCCACGCTTCTCCATCACTCATTGAGTCCTTGAGGCTGCCTGTACTACAGGACAAGCCAAAAGATTTGGCAGAGGACACTTGGATGGAGACCCCCTCTGTCAAATCGGTAGACTCTGTTGACTCTGGTCTTTTTGAGGGTGCAGAGAGCAAGAAAAGACGAGTGTCACCCTATGCCTCCAGCACTGAGAACTCTCCTCCCATTCGCAGCAGCGAAGCCTGTGAGAAGGACAACAGCAGCGATGCGGGCTACTACGGCTTCTACAGTCACTGAGAGCCATCGTCTCTGAGTTAGTGTAGCACTCCTGCTGTGTCCCACCTACAGGGCTGCACTGCCTTTTGGGAAAAAGCTCTGTGGGAGTCAAGACGAGGGACAACAGAGACCAGTAACAGCTAACACAGAACTCCCTTCATAGCCTTGGTCCTTCATAGCCTTGGTGCTATTTGTTATTTATCCATACACTGTTATCACTGGCGCTCTCATGTTTGGAGTGCTGCTTCCCTATGGAAGTGCTGTGTGGGTAAGGTCAGGTGGAGGTGCTCCACTCATCCTGAAGGTCACTGTCATGGTGAGGACTAGTGATTCAAGACAATGTGACTAGGGTGAAACACTGGCCTGGAGATATATGCATGCACACACATACGCACACACACACACACACACACACACACACACACAGAAAGACCTGGATGAATTCAAAAACTGTAACCGTTTAGCATTTTAAGATGTCTGCACACCTTCTGACACTCCCCTCAAGGACCTGTCCAGTCTCACACTTCTAACACACACACACACACACACACACATTTGTCATATGTGAAGTCAATATGTGGTGTCATTTTCTCAAGAATATAGTTATGTACTTTTGCATATATACTTTTATGATTCCAGTTCATTCACATTTTCACTACTCCAGATGAATGCAATCAGATGATGCAAGCAATTGATAAGTTCTATTAGAGGAAACAAAGTATATCTATCTGCAACAAGAGGTCAGCACACCACTCATCCTGTCAGCTGTCTTCCTGTCAACCTCACCATTCTCTCAGCTAAATCGCCCTAACTAGATCATGTGCCAAACATGGGCTGGTTCTAATTTCATCTTCTTACATATGCCTCAGTATCACTGTAATGTTCATTAATTAAGTCAATATAAAATTTCTGCATTTAATTAAGATTTGCTGAACTTTTGCTGGATTTATACATGATGAATTGCAATACAAATCAAGTGTTAAAAAATTTACACTGTCAACACAAACAAAGCAATGTCAGTCAGATTAGTGTCAAAAGAACAGTAACCCAACATCAGCAAGTCTCACAACCACGACAAGAAAGACAACATGCAGATCGACAGGGTGGGAAAATGGACACCTGAAAGCAGCACTGAGGTGACTGGACATCATAATCAGACAAAAGCCAACACACCACAGATCTCACAGGCATAGTGGAAGAACGAGACCTTAGTCTCACCTCATCAGGTGTTCCAGACCTCCAAAGGTGAGAAAACCATTTGACAGCTCAGTAGGAGACAGCCTCAAGAATGTTTACAGACTGACTGTGGGGGTAAAACGTACAATACAGGGACACCTTTCAAAATTTAAACACATTTCTTTGGTCATCAACTTGTGTGTTTTGTCAGTGAACCAAATATTAAAATACTTCCTACAAACAAAATATATATACAAATATATAATAATAATAACCTTTATTTTCTATAGCGCCTTTAAAAGGACATGTCAAAGCGCTTTACAAAAGCAAAACAAAAACAAGAAAAATACACACATAATATAAAGATTAAAATTAAAGCAACAAAAATAGACAATAAAATATGCACTATGTAAAATTACAATTAGTCAAATTAAAAGCTACCCTAAAAAAATAAGTTTTAAGCAGAGATTTAAAAGTGCCAAGAGATGTTGCTTGCCTTATCTCAGTTGGTAAAGAATTCCACAGTTTTGGAGCTAGTGAAGAGAAGGCCCTATCTCCCATCAATTTTAAACGAGTTAAAGGAACAGTTAAAAGACCAGTTTCAGAAGAACGAAGGTCGTGAGATGGAATATAAGGAATTAAAAGATCAGCCAAATATTGAGGAGCTAACCCATGTAAGGCCTTGTGGGTAAGCATCAGAATCTTAAAATCAACCCTAAACCTAACTGGGAGCCAGTGCAAGGACTCCAAAACGGGAGTAATGTGATCTTTTAACTTTGTTCTTGTATATACACATATAACACATAACGGTCCAGTACACATGTGTGTATATGCACATGCACACACAAAGAGGGGTGACAAGATAATTATTCTTTTTTTATTATTATTATTATTTATCTTCTTTGCGCAAATGAAAACTGTAAACAATTCTGTAATAAGACTGCACTTACTTAGTATGTACGATGTTAAAAATAGACATGCTTAGAATATGACTTTTTATGAAATTGTTATTTTATTCTGTTTTGTCAGTATTTTATAGAGCTTCTCAAAAACCTCTCTAGTGAAATATCAAAGCTTCAGTATGGGGTCAGTGACTTTCATGCCAGCGAGTTTGGATTTGCTTACTTTAAAGTTGGAGCCGTGTATTTATTTCAGTTCTAAACCAAATTACACGTCAGCAATACAATGAAGTGGACAATCACAGTGAGATATTTCATATTGTTACTAATCATGTAACAAAAATACTGCATTGTTAGATATTACTCAGGTTAAGCATGTGCCAATGAATATTAAGCTCCATTTGTGTACTTAATGGAGATGTTGAAAGTTACTGAGTTGAAATAACAGGGTTTTAGTTTATTGTTTCCTGGTTCTAACTAGTAAGGTGCAAACAGCTGATAAGGATAAGCTTAACTGGAAGTTATTTTTTTGGTAAACTGTTTCTAATTTCAAGTGCAATTTAAAAAGTGTTTCTGTTAATTTAAGAGAACTGTTTTTTATTCTTCTTGAACAAATCTTGAATATGCATTCAAAACATTGTTTGAATCTTTTATGAACATTGAGAATACAGGTGTACAGTATTGTTAAGATAATTGTTATGATATGTTTTAGGTGACCCCTAGTGGAATATCTCTCTATCCAGATAAAATCATTTATCAAAGGTTAAAAATGGGTGCACGGTTTTGCATATACTGTAGAATGATATATGAAGAAATCTGCATCCGGTTCATGCATCCGAAACTATGACAAAGCCTCAAAATGAGTTGTTAGGCTCAGTAATGAATCTGTGTGGACATAAGTACTCGTACTATTATTCCCTTATTTACATACCCAATGCAAGCAGCATACTTAGAGTATAAACTCAAATATAAATATAACTCCTATGACTAATGCCACGTGTGTGAGGGAATTTACCTTTAAGCTTTCCCCCCTATAATGCTTTTTTTTGAAGGATTAGCAGTGCCATTATCAGGGGTATATTTATATGATGTACCACTTAATCTAAAGTTTAACATGGTGTATCTGCTCTGTGAATAAAAAAAACATATTCTGTACCATGATTAATAATTTTCTCTAATGTACAGTTAAATCCAAGGTTCATGACAAACAGGAGCCCTTTTCCCGAAATAATTCAGGCAGACTGTACAGAATAAATTGATGTATTTTATTTGTTCTAACTGTAATAAAACATGTCATTTTTCATTATGATTTTTTTTTGTTAGTATTGGCTTAGATTCAATAATGTTCAAATGTAAAAGTTCTCAATAAATAGTGTTAATTGTTGTAGAGTTTCACTGTACATGCAGGTTATGAAAAGTCTAACCAGGCTTTGAGAAACAGGATGTGTTTTTTCTAATCCCACTTAGAATAAATCATATTAACAGGAAGCCTCTCTGGAGTGAATACTTTGGAAACGACATTTTTAAAAATACACATGCAAAGAATACATTTTTTGAAGTAGTAAGGTGTATCCTGCAGTTAATTCACCATCCCGCTTTATTTATAAGGAAATGCTTTCCATGTTTTATAATAAGAGTGATATATGCATAAACTAATAAGAAATATATGCCCCATGAACACAAGTGTATGAGACAGTCACATAAACCAGCCCATTTTTTTGTTACTGTACCTCCAGAGTACTTTAAACAGTTGTGTACTCCAAAATCGATGTTCACTCCTGTTTTCAGTTAAATGAGTATATACAAAGATAAATTACCTTTCTCACTAAGGAATATTTTCAAATGTGCCTAATATGCATTGGTTATGGCTTAAGCTAGAAGTAGTCATCATTACTAGGATTCCATGGACCAAACAAAATCAGCCAGTTTTAGTCATGAAGGCAGGAGTGGCTCATCTTCACTGATGATCACAGATTTGCTTATAATTTGGAAGAAAGAAAAAAATGAGTTCATTTTGTTTTCATCACAATATAATAGCTGAATAATTAGATGGGATTTTGTCAACTTAGACCAACAGATGGATTAACCTCCTAAATATACTGGTTTATTTGTCCAGCCATAAAAGAAATGAAAGCCTGTGTACTTCAATAGGGAAGAAAAGAAAAGCTTGGTCTTTGGTTAAGAGCTTTATCCTCGCCCAGTCTGTTCTGGGCAGTTCATCTGTGCTCTACAATTTGCTTTGTGTTCAAGTCCTTGTACTTTATAAAAGATGTAAGAAAGTTTTACAGTCCAAAGTCTCCAACTCTACTGAGACTTCACCATAATTCCAAGTTTTTCATGTTTGCGAATCCAGGATTCTCTCTGAGCTTCCAGTAAGTTCCATTAGTGAGCCATACTTCTCTACCAGCTGCATCAACAGATTTCCTGCATAAGACAAAGGAGTGGACATGCTCAACAACCAAAAATCCAAAAACCATTTCGGATATTCTGATCACTCCTCTTACCTGAAGAAACGGGGAATATGCTGCTCTCCTCTCTTGGCCAAAATCTTCCTCTGTTCTCTCTGTGTTTCCTCTACTTCATCTTTCTTTTTGTCTGCTTCCTCCACACTGCCTTCCTCCAGCAGCCTGGCCACATTTGCACAAAATCAACCAAAAAGTGCTATTCTATTGTGAAGAAGTTTCTTGAAAAATCAGGTACAGTAGGAAGTTCTGCTAGAGATTCTGCTCTATGCTTATAGACTCACCTTTGGTCTGGACGCAGACGTGTATCTGTTAGCGGCAGGAAAGGTTCAAGTTCAGGGGTCAGCTCATTCATTTCCATTGCAAAGCTGGAGAAGCCATAGTACAGGATGGAGTCCTTAGGCTGTGGGTCTGCAGGGTAGTACAGATATAGTGATAAAGGCATCCTGTGCCCAGAAAGAGCTTTAAATACCCAGGATCAGGATTAGTTACTCTGAGGAATAGATCTACCTGGTATAAATAGAGTTCAGTTTAAACTTTTGTATCACATAGGTTCATCATGATTCATGGGCTTGATATCTGTGGGTCTCTATCTGTGGCTGTAGTGGTGGGACCCTGTGGTTAAGGCATTTATTTAACTTTGATCATTTTGAGATAAATGCAGTTTGAGAAAATTGCAAATGAGTTTTGCAAATTTCCTCAGTGGTATTGTTATCAGTGACATGCACAATTAATCAAGATTATAATAGTTTCATTTCTTCAGTTCCCCCTAAAACTGGTTTTGAATTTTTATCTAAAACCATACGTTTACTTTTCAGCCCGATTTTACATAGAACTGGTTTGGATTTTGAAAACATATTTTATTTTCATATATTTTTTTTTTTTTCAGTTTTATTATTTACAGTATATTATTCAGACCTATAGACTGTTATATATAGACTGCAGCATCTATCAGTTTTTACTTTATAAAAAGTCTAGATTTTTTTATCAGAGAAGAAAATGTATTTAGCTTTAAAAGTCTTTAAAAATGCTTAGATGTAGTGTTCAATAATTATACATAATTAGAAGTGCTTAAGAATTATAATATAGATTTCTACAACACATTATAATCTACAATAAAAATCTTATAAACACAATATCTACAGTACACTAACTGTACTAACTTACATGGCTTCCAAATACATTGTGGATTGGGTAGTGTGTCACAGAATATCCCTTCATGCCAGAATCCTCCAAATTGGTGCACTACCTTACCACTCTGGTCTAGTACTTGGCCTTGAACCTCATTTTTATTTGCATCTGACCCCCAATAGCGAGACTGATAGAGAAACAGAGAGGAAAAGAAATCATATGATCAACCGAGTATATAGTATTTGTTCTTTCCAGCATATGTATATAAAAGCTGTCACAAAAGCTGTCACAAAAGCAGGATTCAAAACTACTCTCACCTTAACAAATGTGATTTTACAGGTGCAGACTGAGTTGTTCAGGTTGCGGATTGTTACCTCTCCATAGTGCTCAAGGTAGCGCTGCTGACTCAGGACATTGTGAATGCATGTTACCACTTTATTCCATTCATAATGGTCTCCATACCTAATCATACATCAGAGATTAGACTTCCATATTCTGCGATCCTTAAAGCATTATGCTTATCTCATAATCCATTTAACACGAAATAGAGATATCACCTTGATAGAGTCACATTCACCATTCCAGTTGGCATTATCTCCAAAGACTTTCCCCAGAATTTATTCTTCCATCGCTGATCTGCAAAATTAAATGGACAAAAACTGCCATTAGTTGCTGATCCAGGATGCGTAATTTCTATTCTGTTATAAGGGCTCACCCTGCCAAAAGCAGAAGTTGTCAGAGACAGCATGGCAGGCGGAGATGGGCGGGTGATGACAAACCTGAGGACAGAATGGTGGTGAGTAAGAGTCCCTTATCAAACTTTTCAGACCTGATTTCAGTTTGAACAGTCACATACCTGCTCACTAATATAGCGGAAACATCTGTCTTCTCTCACACATTCAAATGTCTCTCCAAGAACTGGGTTAAAGGGCTTATAACGGTTACGATACTGAGCTGTAGAGTAGCCAGAGATAGCAAAGGCAGCAATGTACACCTAAACAGAACCAACATGATATTACTAAACATTAAACTTTATTTACAGTGAGGGAAAAAAAAAATTAGATCCCTTGCTGATTTTGTATGTTTGCCCACTGACAAAGAAACGATCAGTGTATAATTTTAATGGTAGGTTTATTTTAACAATTTTAAAAATCAAAAAAAAAAAAAAAAAGCATAAAAAGTTTTTTTTTTAAAAAATTGATTTGCATTTTAATTGGTGAAAAAATTGACCCCTTCGCCCAATATGACTTAGCATTTGGTGGCAAGACCCTTGTTGGCAGACACAGAGGTCCAATGTTTCTTGTAGTTGGCCACCAGCTTGCACATTAAGGTCATTAAGGTTTCGAGGCTAACGTTTGGCAACTTGAACCTTCAACCCCCTCCACAGATTTTCTATGGGATTCAGGTCTGGAGAGGCTAGACTTCTCCAGGACCTTTATGTGCTTCTTCTTGAGCCACTCCTTTGTTGCCTTGCTTGAATACCCATTTACAACCCATTTTCAATGCCCTGACTGAGGGAAGGAGGTTCTACTTAGCACTCGTTGGCTCATTTGTACACGTGCTTTCTTAAGCAGGGGGACCTTGCGGGTGCTGCAGGATTTCAGTGCTTCACGGCATAGTGGGTTAACAATTGTTTTCTTGGTGACTATGGTCCCAACTGGCTTGAGATCACTGACAAGATCCTCCCGTGTAGTTCTGGGCTGTTACCTCACAGTTCTCATGATCATTGAAACCCCAGTTTTGCATGGAGCCCCTTTGTGTTTCTTCCATTTGTGGATAATCGCACCAGCTGTTGTCACCTTCTTACCAAGGTGGCGATGGTCTTGTAGCCCATTCCAGCCTTGTGTAGGTCTACAATCTTGTCCCTGACATTCTTGGACAGCTCTTTGGTCTTGACTATGGTGGAGAGTTTGGAATCTGATTGATCTGGCCATTGTCGAGAGTTTGGAATCTGATTGATCCCTTTAAGAGACTGCTCCTAATCTCAGCTCATTACCTGTTTAAAAGACACCTCAGAGCCAGAAATCTTGCTGATTGATAGGGGATAATATACTTATTTCACTCATTAAAATGCAAATCAATTCATAATGTTTTTGAAATGTGTTTTTCTGATTTTTTTTGTTGTTTATTCTGTCTCTCAATGTTAAAATAAAGCTACCATTAAAATTACAGACTGATCATTTCTTTGTCAGTGGGCAAACGTACAAATTCAGCAGGGGAACAAATATTTTTTCCCTCACTGTATACAGGCATAAGTGTTCATTCATAAACATATCATTTAAATTAATCTCATTCTGCTACATGTAGCATCTTTGTAATTAACATACAAAGTGTTTAATGTTAATTCAGCTACAGTGGATGTTTAAGAGCAGTTGTTTTTGTAGTCAAAACATGTAGCATTTCTAAAATAAGGTCTAAAACTATATGATTTATGTTTTAATAGAGGGCAGTGTTTTTAGAGGGAAGAATTTGTGAGGGGGGGGATATAAGTAATCAGTTTGTATCAAAATTAGGAAAGTACCTCTCAAAATCTTAGAGATTATATTTAAAGATTCATTTTGAATAATCATTTCTACAAATCTCATATATACAGCTTAGGACTTCATTAATCCACTCATTAATTCTAAAAAGTTATCAGTACCATTCTCTGGTAGGGATCGTCAGTGCGGTTGGCTGTGTCCAGTAGCTCTGAATACTCCAGTTCCTCACAGAGCCTCTGGAGTAGATTGACAGGCTCATTGAGAGCTGCAGGCATTGATACACGTGATAGGTCCTTCCCAATGTTGTTATAAAGGATGGCTATAAGGCCTACATGACTGTTATCAGGGCAAACTGCAGGCAGTTTGGTGCGGTGACCACTGCTCCCCAAGATCCTGCTGGGTTTTGCTGATGCTTTGGAAAGACTGGCACGGTATTTTCGTGTTGCTGTTACTGCAGGTGATATGAGTGAGGAGAATAAAAATATATAATACAATAAGCTGATCCTTATAATATTTCTGGCCTGATCATGTTTTCAGAAATATGAATACCAACCATGGGCTTCCTCAGGTTCTGAATTACTGGAAGCATCACTCAGACCAGACTCATCTGATGCCTCAGAGAAACTTCCACAAATCTCATCGCATGCATCAAAATACTCTGCCACTGAGCCTGCCAGCGAGGAACGGCATATCGATTCTGACTAAAGAACAGGAACGAGAAATGTACCAGATCAAAGTGCATGTCACAAATGCTTTGAAAATTACTGGAAACAGAAATGTTAAATGTCAGAGAGCATTTAACAGATCAAGCCGTCGAAACCCAGGCACATGCAAAGAAATCTGTTGAGAGACAGGTGAGAAGAGAAGAAACCAAAAAAATAAATAAATTGGAAATTAGGTGGTAAGCTTCAGCTTGGGGAGGGACACACCTTTTTCAGGGTCACAGTATGGTAGGATTCCCCAGAGGAGTCAGAGCACTCTGACCTCGTGTGGATTTGTGTTTGCCGGGACCTCACATCTAACTGAACATACACACATATGTATACTTCTACACAATGATGAATGTATATCCTGCACATTTTTAACATAAGCAGCATACAGCGACAACAGTAGGTCTTTGCATTAAAATACAATTAATTCAGTTTCAGGCAATCAAAACACACTGGACTGCACTATGAATAATTGACAGGCAATCATACCTCAGTCAGGGTGCTACATATGTCATTCATTTTAGCAGAAGTGTTCTGGTGAAGCTCGCTGCTGGACCAGGTGTCCTGTAGCCTCTGACGTTCCTGAAACAGAGCCTCGTGCACAGACCTCAGAGAGGCATGCACTGTGAGGGGCAAGAGAGCTAACTATGATAATTAATTGTCTCTTTGTTTTTAAGTAAATATATCTCTTCCTACTCAAGAAAAAAGTGATATTATTGAGTTTCCTCACCTCTTTCAGATACAGCGCAGATGTCCTGGTAGAGCTTTTTGCTTTCTGGAGATCTAGAGGAGGCTGAGGGAGTAAGCTGGCTGTAGAGATAGTCAGGAATGGAGGGCACAGAAGCACCCAGGTGGGACGATGAGAACTAAAGAAGATAAGATAATAAGATAGAAGAAAAAAACAAAGGAAATGCATATTAGCTCAATTCTCAGAGAAAAATTGAGCTTCTAAAGAATTACTTTTGCATGTCAAGTAAAATACTGCGAAACATTTACAAGATTATACAATAAAATCCATGCAAAAGTAATAGGGTGAAATGTTATAGTAGAGACTACTGTATATGATGAATTGAGTAGGTGTTTCAAACTTCACTTAAAAAGTCATGTTGACTTACCGATTTATTAATCCTACGCAGTGGCTTAATGTAAAAAAACATTAGTTCAATTACTGACAGTTATAGTCTAACTGATAACACAAATAAAAAATAATTAGATTGAAATTATAAGAAACAAACCACTGCAATAGGAAGTTAATATCGATTGCAAACATTTCTTTAATCAGGCAGCTTTTAAAACATCTGGCTTACCATTCCAAGTGTATGAGAGTGTCCCCATATCCTGCCAGATTTCTTCTTGGGCTTTTCAAGTGAAAGATTCTGTAGTTTAAACATAAAACATTGATCAAACATCTTATCTTATAAATCATTGATCAAACATTTTAGATTAAAAGATTAGCAGAAGCATTTTAAGACCAAGTCCTTTTCACCTGCATGCTGATGATCCTCTTTAGTTCTCCATTGCTAACTGCCTTGCCTAACTCCAGAGTGTGCAGCTTCTGGACCAACTGATTTAAGTCACTCAGATCTGTTTGGCAGCGGTTCAGTTCTGGACAGGAATAGAGTCAAAACATAGTTAAATTCCCAGGGCATATTTTCTTAGGGTAAAGGCTCATATCTTCTTAAATTCCAGTTACCACAACTCTATAGAAGCATTTTTTCTGTATGATATATGCTGTGAGTTTAAAAATAAGATTTATCTGATTCAATATGGTTGTGTTTAATTTATTATTCCTAATATGTGATTACAGATTTCAGGCAAGAGCAAGAATTACAATACCTTGAGTACAGCTGTCTGGGTCCTGGGCGTGCTGCAGCCAGGCACACACTTTCCCATTGACACCAGTGTCTGCACCATGCAGGTCTTCACTCTGAGCTGCCATATCACCCAGGTAAGAGTCAGGCATGCTCTGGTACTAAAAAAGTTCATAACTATATTCAGGCACTTCTTAAAATTCAATTTACTAACATTAATATTTATATGTCTATCCCTTTTCTGAACCATTTATCTTTACGTCTTGTTCATCAGTAACATCATTGTTTTTATATATA
This sequence comes from Tachysurus vachellii, assembly GCF_030014155.1. Lineage (NCBI taxonomy): Eukaryota > Metazoa > Chordata > Actinopteri > Siluriformes > Bagridae > Tachysurus > Tachysurus vachellii. The sequence goes on along the minus strand of NC_083461.1, from coordinate 15,052,888 downwards.
TTTTCTTTTTATTTTATTAACTTTAAGAGAGTAAAAAAAAACTTTTAATAGATGTTTACATAATCCAAGAAATAAGAATAACTAATGTGCGAATGTAAATGGCTAAAAGTAGATTTGAATAAATAGATGAAAAATTATATTTGCTGGAAAGTAATATATAACTTTTAAATTTGTTGCTGCGGTACAAAAGAAATAAACCACTTCACAATCAGTAAGAAAAGAGGCATATCTTATTTCTGACTTTTACTCTGTGTGTCACGTCACTTCACTTATACAGTAGATTTATCTTACTTTTATAATTTAATTCAATTAAGCTTTCGAACATTTACCATATTTATAAAAAAAAAAAGCTTACATTTTAACAGCCTACAGTATACCACTGATTCATAAACACCGTATTAATTATTCTTTTTGCTAAAATGAGGGTTAAGGGAGTTCATATTCTTTGCTTACCACATCTTGTATGGCGCTATTTCCCTGAGACGCATTGCTGCCGTGAGACAGGGCCTGCAGCAAGCTGTTATGAACATGTGCTGCCTCATTCCTCTTATACATCCGATGAGCACTCAGTTTAGTCACCCATATGTAGTACATATCATGGTTCTTTGCCTTGATGAAACAATCAAAAAGCACTTAATAGTTTCTCAAAAAGTACCAAAGTATGAAATAACCTATTAAATAGGTTTACCTTGATGTGATAGAGACTGTCTCCTGTATCCAAGTCTATCCGTCTTGCCTTTCTATTTACTGACATGACTGCGAGACTGACATCTATTGAACCGTTTAATTTTCCTTTAGCATTCTGTTGGTAGAATAACATGTGAGTGAACCTGTTTATGAAGTGTGAAACTTGTTTAAACCATGTTTACAATAACAACTTACATCATATTCGTTTTTTGAATATCGGAGAATTCCTTTTTCCAATACAAAGTATCTCTGCAAAAAAAAAAGCATGTTATTATAATAATAATTCTAAGAATTTATAATAAGATTTGATACATGTAATTTATATTTTACAAAAAGAAAACAACAACCCACAACAATTACTGACTATAAAAATATATAAATCAGCAACTGCTTACAATATTTTAACAAATATGATTATCCATTCTTCAAGATATTGGAATTGTTGACAAAAAGATTCCTTATGATTCCTAACTCTCAGATTCTAATGTCTGGCTTATTGGCAATATTAAATCAAACCAAAAAGGGTTTTATGAGCTTTACTAACCTTATGCCATCCTTTGAGAGGCCATTTCCTCCTCTTCATCAAGTAGCCTTCACAAATGCCAGGAGGATTCATATCCTGCACGGTCTCACGACTGGCACCGCAATCTCCCTGCAGATCGTCCATTATCTCCCAGTCTTTTATATTCTAAAGATTAGACCAAAGCAAAGCCTACTGCATACGTAGAAATATCTGATTCAAATATTCACAAGTAAAGAACACCTGTCAGTTCTGTTGACTGTACAGAGAAATCCACCCTACATTACACAACAATGAAGAGTGCATCCTTTATGGGACTGGTTTTGACTTGTTTGCCATTTAAATTGAGATTTAGAGGTTGATCAACAGGTTTCCTACACCCATTGAGAATGCTCTTAAGTGTGTTAAAGGTGATTTTTTTTGTCATGGTTGTCATGGCATAGTTAAAAATCAGTAAATAATCATGGTGTTTGTTAGTCAGGCACCTGTCGTGAGTGACGGGAAGACGCAGTGCTGCTGCTCCGGGAGTGAGTGGGCTTTTGCCATCCAGCAGACGATCTGTCCAGTACTGTCTGAAACTGGCTGTGGTCTGGCGTCCAACCAGATGCCTCCATAATAAACTTATTAGTGGAAATCTTAAATATAAATGTAATGGAGCAAGAAAATGACACATTATTAATTATTAATTTCTGATTTTCTACAACACCAAGGTTGTGTTCATAGCAAATATAAAGATCAGGTTCTCTGTAAAATAAAACTATTAATTTAGGCCCAGTATATTTTCACACTCTATCCACAGAAACAGTATGGCCTGTGCACGTCCCTTTAAAAACCAAAAAGAAACATTAACCTCAGTGTATAGCCACAAACAGCCACTGAACAGAAGAACCATTTTTCATTGTTATCTAAAAGAATAAACCTTATAGATCCTGAATCCCAATCTGCTTATCTCAATTGGATTATTCTGATTGTTCACCATTTGTTTACAGACCAGACATCTTAATGAAAAAGATACAAAGCCCTCCTTAATCTGGATCATCTGGATAATACAATACTGTACATACAGAAAAAAAAACCCAAATAAAACTCCAAATCTTGTTAAAAGGATGCTTTGATGCCTACATTAAGTGTGACAAATACTGTCAAGCTTTAGAGTCAGTGAAGCATTTTAACAGAGATTATAAGAATATTAAGAATATTTGTGGATCACGTTAAAAAATGAATAATAATTGTTCCAGACCCAGTGGCTTATTTTCTTCAGTTTTGCCCTTACACCAAAGGAACGTTATAAAACTGAAAGCCAAAAGGGCAATAACACTAACAATAAGTAAAAAAGTAGACCGATGGGTGTGTTCTAAAACAATTGCAGTTGCTTAAGATGCCAACATGTTCACACATGTCCATAAAGCAGAAATCAGACAAGGAAAATCTTTATGGATAGCTGAGAAATGTGATGATGTAACCCTCTCTGGGACTTCCTGTTAGATTGATGTCTGGACAAATACCAAGCAATAATCAATAAAGATCAAGATAGTAAATATAATAAATTCAAAAAATATCCAACACATGTTTATTCATAGGAAATGATACAGTATAGTAGCAGTAATTGGGGTAAGAGAGTAAGAACCTGGAGCAGAGATACTCTGTGTGGAAGGATTAAGGTAAGTGGCTTTAAGCAATGTTATTTTAGCGTTCCTGTTTTACTTGTCGCTTGGATAACAGCACCAGGACTTAATAAGACGACAAGTTAAGGAAAATTATTATTATTATTATTATTATTATTATTATTATTATTATTATTGCTGTTGTTGTAAAGAAGACGAAGAAAAAGAGGAAGAATTGCAGATGTGAACTGATATAAACACACAAGGTATCATGTAAATAATGTAATATTCAAAAAAAGAAATTACATGTGAAAAACCTGTGAAACACATCTAAAGACCCACATGTTTAAATTTCAGTGTGCATCATGTTTCTGTGTCTCATCTGGAAGTGAATAAAATTTTCTCGTTTTTTTAAAGACTGTTCATTATTATAAACAATTGAAGCCCAAAGAAATAAGAAGTTTAGTGAAATGAAAAACTGAATGAGTTCAATATTTTTGCAGTAGCAAAGAGATGTTTTTTCTTTTGTCTGGCTACAGACTTTCAACCTGTTTAAGTGAAGGATAGCAATAGATTTACCGCTGAGGCAGGATTGACCTCAGCTACAGAAGCATGCAGGAGGAAACAGGATAAAGAGATTTTACCAAGTGCCAAAGCTTTGCTTAGTCAACATATACAGAAGAGTGGGCCATTACTAGATGATAACTAATGTTCTAAATCATGAACATTCATGTCAAGCTGAATATTCATGTCAAGCTGTTTATTTTAAAGAATGGCTGGTCAGTGTTATCAACTGACTTGTCATGGTTTTCTCCACTTTTTGCCTACTTACATCATTGCATTAGATTTTATGACTATTATGACTAACTCTACATAATTGTGTTCTATATATGTGCCATGTTCTTTGGTGTACTACAAGGAGAGTGCGATAAAATAGAATAGAATAAAATAAAATAAAATAAAATAAGTGAAATAAATAATATGCATAAAAAACATTTAAAGAAAATAAATTGAATGCAATTCTAACTTGTATTATAAATAAAACAGAAGCAGCTCTGATCTTCCATTAACAGGGAATGAATGACACAAAGCTTCTACAAATTTGAACTGTGAAAATTTGTGACAGTTTAGTAAAATCAGCGGTGTTTCACATTCTCCGTTAAAGAATCTTTTCATTTTGTAGCCGATGTATATTGTATTATGGGTATTTTTTGCATTGAATGGTCTTTTGATGGTACCAAGATTCGGGACTTTGTTGTTGTATACACTAAGAACAGTTAGTTGCACTGTACAGTGAAATCACATGCTTTATGTGCTTTTCCTCACAAGTCTTTATTGTATTTTAGTCAGGTAAATGGGTACTTGGCTTAAAAGATTACTGAAGGAAAGTACTGTAGTCAAAAACCAATGCTCTATACAGTGTAAATGTGTAATTCCTAGAATTCTACCAACAGTATAAAGATATACAATTTTAAATAAGTCATACATTTTCTTTTTAAATGTGGTTCAAGATATTTAAATTCCTCCATCATGCATGTTTATGCCTCTTACCTGAACCTCCTATACAAAATCTACTTCAGAAATATTTCAGAATCCATGTTTCCACACAAATCGGTTGTTTTTCTTCATTTCTTTTAAAATGCATATCCCCACCATAGTATGGTCCAAAAATTTGCTATGGACACCTCAACTGCCCCAGTGAGTGTCTTAACATCTTCCAGAGATAAGCCATTATCCGCATTAGTGACGAAGGAGTCACTAATTAGATGGACAGGCAAAATGGCTCTGAAGAGACACCTGACAGCAAATCTACAGTACAGCTGCCATTTCAATGTAAAGCTGATCACACATTGTTTAGTGAAGGGTATTGACAGAGTAGGATCTCCACCTAGTGATCATTTTAGGAAAGTCTTCTTTACACAATATAGCAACTGAAGTTCATAGATCTGTTCATACACACATTAATTGTGAATATAGCAGAAAGATCTGAATAACACAGGACACTCCAAAATGACTGAAACCCTTCATGAAATATTGTAAATTTAAGTTCATATTTTCCACTTAAAATGAAAGACTTCTAACAAACTCTCCAGGTGAATATATATGAGGTAGCACACATGTAAAAGCTCTGTTTATATGCTACCATTGAATAATAAGGGTGTTTTGTTTGTTTTTTAAAATACTCACAATTAGATCTATGACAAAATGTCTATGCCTACAGTTAATAAGAACATTGTCTTATTTGGACCCCTGAGCATAGTGAGGAGGATGTGCTAAAAGTGCCCAAAGATCTATGTTTTAGAATTATGGTTTAGTTCAATAGAGCAATTATCAAGTTTGCAAGAAACAAACCCTTCACAATAGTATATAACAACATATAAAACTTTGTGATACGTTGCAGCAGTTTTTGCAGCCGGTGGTTCAGGGATTCTTGTGAAGATACAATGAAAAAAATTCCACCCAAAGCCTTATTGCTTCTGTCAGGAAGTTCTGACAGACCCAGAGAGCTTTTAAAAGATGAGCCAAGTACATGACTAAATCAACACGAACAGATAAACACAAAAGAAATGCTTTGTGTTAAACATCTAAAAGTCTGGATTTGAACACTATTGTAAACCCACATGCACAAACCAAAGGATATAAAATATTTCACATGTAAATATAGACAGAGATACTCTACAAATAGCACCAAACTTGTCAGACCTTTCAAAAAGAGATCCTGGGAGGCATCACATAATATTCTTTGAAAGGGTACTGTTTTTAGAAAAAGTAAGCATTGAAAATCCTGTTTGTGCTGAAAATGGTGCTTTTATGTGTGAAATATTAATTTCTGCTCAGTTTTACAAAGGTTGCCAGTAGTTCAAGAGTGCAATATAGATTTTTAATGTGGCAGAAAAACAAATGTGAAGACCATTTAGATTAAAAACAGGAGCCATGAGATCTGATGTATTAACCATTTGTTTCTTCCAAACAATATGTTTCAGTTACTGAAATTCTTCCATGAATCCAAAACATGCCTTTAATTCTCTGTGTAAAATCAGACAAAATACACAATGTTGTACCAGCAACAATAAATCTGACATCTTAAGTATCTTTATATGTTGAGTGTTGCACTAATTAGTCCATAAACACAAGATATTTACGTCAACACAGCATTAATGATCTTTATCAGAGTCCACACAGAGTTTTCATGCTTATGAAATTTCTTCAGCCTTTTTTCAGATGGCCAATAATTCAATTCAGGCCTTTGTTTCCTCAGATTCAGATGCTGCCCTGTGCTCAGCACTGTCTGCAGGCTGCTTCTGCTTAATATACTGCTGGAGGAGGGCTGAGAGACGTGCAGGGTGCCGATGCAGCAGTGAAACTGTGTGTGAAGCCATCAAGGTCAAGCCTCCAACCAGTTCACCATGGACAGTACACATGGACGGCAGCTTGGAGTAGTTAAGAATTCCTTCTCGTGAGAGTAGTGTGTTCTCAATACAGGCACCTAGAAAAAACAATTCTGATCACTCTGTTGCAGAATAAAATAAGGGTTGAGAAGCAAGGAAGGAAGGAATAAGAAGGAAAAGCTCACCTAATAGCAGCATCTGCGGACTTCTCCGTAACACCTGTAACATTTCATTCACTTTTGGCTCTTTGCTTACAAACAACACGGTTTGTCCAATGAACAAAGGTTGCATGTTGCTATATGGGCTGCCGGGAAGAAAGGATCTCATTACCTTTAAAAAGCAAGACACACAAAGAAAGCATTCATGAGAAACAGCAAATAGTGTAGAACAATGAAGACAGTTTGCAGCTCCCTGAAAACAATTGCTACCTTGTTGGGGAAAAATTTAATGGTGATGTCATGTTTTCTAAGCTTGTGCTTTAGCAGTAACATATCCTCAGCATTGATGGCATTGTTTTGGAGCACAGCAATCATCTTACACTCGTTAAAGACCTTCTCCAGGTCTCTCTTTAACAGTCTCACCAGGCCACTTTCCTACAAGAAATTAAAAATCACAAATTAGTCAAACAGTCCATTTGGTATTTAATATGCAATTCCATCATACTGTATTATAACTGTTTATTTATTATAAAATGTATAATTTGACTTTAAGGTGAGTTATGTTTCAGTCCCTATTTTATATCCAGCAAATGTATTAAAATCATGTATTTCAAAGCTCTAAACCGTTAATATATACAATATGGCTAAATGTTCATGGACACCTGACCATCATGTAGGTCTTGAATGTCTTTGTATGCTGCAGCATTAACGGTTCCATTCACATGATGTTTAAATAGAGAAATAGAACAATGAACACTAACATTCCAGACTGGTTTAGTGATCACAGACCTCTTCGGTTTTCCAGTTGCGTGATGCCAGAGCTGCAGGAGGAGCAGCACGTTGAGGGGGAATGTATTCTGTAACAGCCACCAGCTTCTGCTTCAGGAAGTGCATGGGCTTTCTGTGGCGTGTTACAGCTTTGGAGCCATGACGCAAACTCTGAACCAAAGGTAGACATCCTGCAAGGACGTCAAGGACACAGTGACTGTTGTTAATCCTGAAGTAGAGCAATTGTAATTAAATAAATACACAGAAGGGGGCGCTATAATTTACTTTGAGTAAAGCGGCAGCCGTTGAACAAACGTAAACACCAAGAACAGACAACAGTGAGGACGATTTCAATTAAAAATTCAGACTCGAATTGATTCAGGTTAATTACTTTATATCCCAAAAAATGGTTTGTTTTGTTTTGTTTCTTAGCAGAAAAACCACCCCATCACCACAACAGTGTAGAAATCTGTTTATACTGACTATACGAATTTCCCCTCTTTAATTCATCATACTATTAAAAAGTATGGCTAGATTATAAATCGGGTGAAATCTAAATCTGCTTGAATAAATGCACAAGATTAAAAAAATACCTGTTTTTGTGACAATCCTGCCACACAAGGTCGCTGCCATATTGCACCGGATGTGACGTTAGGGATGGCGCGTTTCATGCATTTCCGCATAACTGAGCTCCAAAACATTTCCGTGGAAGGATCTTACAAGTGAATGATTTGTAAATCTAAATCCTCCTGCGCCGCTTTTTGAGCCGAGATGATAATATGTGCTCACAATTATCTGTGTTTTAATGTCGATTTCTTTTGTCGGGAAATTGATTATTAAATTGGTTATTAAATCAAACTCAACACTGACTTTTTTGTGCCAGTCGGGTATTAATTTTTTGATCATGTTTATATTCTGTAGGGACGCTTTGCGTAAAGACGTCATGACGTAGTTACGTCGCGTTCATGACAGCATGAAACGTTTGTTTAGCTTCAGCGTAGTGAACTTTATCAACAAACCTGCTCAAATAATCACCCCGCCTCTGTATTCTCTGTCAGTTTACCGTCGATCCGAATCTGCTTCCCATTTTCACACGAAATCGACGGATGACATCAAACAAATGGATCTGAGTGACATGAGAAAAAAATATAAAGGCGATGAGGAGGTAAATGTTCATGTTTATAATTGACCTTTAAACCAGAACTCGTTCCTGCAGTTTATGAAATTTAGCACAAATAATGACAAACTGAATTAGAGCCACAGTTTTTAAAATAGAAATCAAATATTTCTTTATTAGCTTCAAGTCGTAGTAAGAGGTGTTGTGTGATAAAATTGTAGAGATGTGTATACATGTGTATGTGTACATGTGTATGTGTATGCGTATGCGTACATGTGTACGTGTACGTATGTGTACGTGTACATGTGTATGTGTACACGTGTATGTGTACATGTGTATGTGTATGCGTATGCGTACATGTGTATGTGTATGCGTACATGTGTACGTGTACGTATGTGTATGTGTACACGTGTATGTGTACATGTGTATGTGTATGCGTATGCGTACACGTGTATGCATACATGTGTATGCATACATGTGTATGTGTATGTGTACATGCGTATGTGTACGTATGTGTATGTGTACATGTGTACATGTGTATATGTACGTACATGTGTATGTGTACATGTGTATGTGTACATGAATATGTGTATGGGTATGTGTACATGTGTATATGTACATACATGTGTATGTGTACACGTGTATGTGTACATGTGTATATGTACATACATGTGTATGTGTACACGTGTATGTGTACATATGTATGTGTACGTACATGTGTACGTATGTGTATGTGTACATGTGTATGTGTACGTACATGTGTATGTGTACATGTGTATTTGTGCATGTGTATGTGTACATATGTATATGTACGTGTATGTGTACATGTGTATGTGTGCATGTGTATGTGTACATGTGTATATGAACGTACATGTGTATGTGAACATGAATATGTGTATGGGTATGTGTACATGTGTCTATGTACGTACATGTGTATGTGTACATGTGTATTTGTGCATGTGAATGTGTACATGTGTATATGAACGTACATGTGTATCTGTGCATGTGTATGTGTGCATGTGTATGTGTACATGTGTATGTGTACATGTGTATATGTACGTACATATGTATGTGTATGTGTGCATGTGTATTTGTACATGTATATATGTACGTACATGTGTATGTGTGCATGTGTATGTGTACATGTGTATATGTACGTACATGTGTATGTGTGCATGTGTATGTGTACATGTGTATGTGTACATTTGTATATGTACGTACATGTGTATGTGTGTATGTGTACATGTGTATGTGTACATTTGTATATGTACGTAAATGTGTATGTGTGCATGTGTATGTGTACATGTGTATGTGTACATTTGTATATGTACATACATGTGTATGTGTGCATGTGTATGTGTACATGTGTATGTGTGCATATGTATGTGTACATTTGTATATGTACGTACATGTGTATGTGTACATGAATGTGTGTATGTGTATGTGTACATGTACATGTGTATGTGTTCACATGGTCCTAGTATAATATCTAGGTATAATACTGTTATCAGACAGTATAACGTATAAACTGATACAAGCTCTTTTGCTGTATAGACCGAGGTATATTAATATCAGTTTTCCTTTAACCCCATAGTCTTTTGAAGAGGATCAGCTCATTTCCCTTGACCCTATTAAGCAGTTTGGCGAGTGGTTTGATCAAGCGTCAAAATGCCCAGAAATTGGTGAGGCCAACGCCATGTGCCTTGCAACAGCATCCAAGTGAGAATGTGATGCATTGCATTTTATTTTTCAAGAGGAGTCGTGCTTCACTTCAAGAACCCAAACAATAGTCTTTTCTGTGACTGGTGAATGTGTTAAAATTTTTTTTACAGGGACGGGAGGCCTTCTGCTCGAATGGTGCTGCTGAAAGGTTACAGTACCGATGGATTCTGCTTCTTCACTAATTATGAGAGCCGTAAAGGCAAAGAGCTGGTGAGTTTTTCAAAACATTTTCTCATTATTATTGTTTTTTTTTTTTTTTTAGTCAGAGTGACCCAAAATTCACATGGACTATGTTTAATGCATTCTTGTAGGATATAAATCCCCTTGCCTCTCTGGTGTTTTATTGGGAACCTCTGAATAAGCAGGTGAGTGTATGCACACTTACCCATTTAACATATTACAGAAACAAAGAGAATAGCCGAAATGATTGTAGGAAATAAACAATCAGACTGTTTAAAATATACTTTATTTAACCTAAGGTATGTGGATACCTTATCGTCACACCCGTATGTGCTTAATGATTATCCCATTTCACATTTAGTCACGCTGTGCTGTTATAATAACCTCCGCTTTTCTGGGAGGGTGTTGTACTTTTTGTACATATTTGTACTTAATGTTTGTGCTGAACATGTCTATGGGAGTTTCTGCCTGTTGAACAACAAGAGCACTCATGAGGTCAGGCACAGTTCTTCTACACCATTCTTGGCAAGCTATGTCTTCATGGACCGCACCCAAACATATGGTGCACAGGGGCATTGTCAAGCTGGTTGTGTTTCAGCCTCTTAGTTCTAATGAAGGGATTAGAACTAAGAGGCACACATTTTTAAAATTTTGTGCTTCCAATTTTGTGGCAAGTTTGGTGGAAGGCCGACATAAGAGTGTGATGGTCAGGTGTCCATACAGTTTTGGGCATTTTTTAAAATATTAGTAATTCTTATATAAATGTGTATGGCAAACACTGTTGTTGACAAATCAAGACAAAGAGACAAAATGGACAAAAAGACAAATACAGAATATTTAAAAAAAAAATACATCATTTGTTTAAAATAGTTTATATGTACATTAAAGTGGACCTATTTCATTTAATTGAACAGTGTATGTTGCATGAAGGGTGACAGTAATTATAGGATCTGGGTTGTAGGATAATTTATTTCACTACAAATGTAAAATGATCTAACATTGTGTCCCCACAGGTTCGTATTGAAGGTACTGTAAAGAGAATCTCACGTCAGAATTCAGCTGAATATTTTCATTCGAGACCCAGAAGCAGTCAGATTGGAGCAGTTGTGAGCAGGCAGAGCAGCGTGATACCCAACAGACATGTGAGAAACAATTTTCAGCCTTAGTTCTGTACTAAAGTGTACCATTTAATGGTTGAAGAGAATAAAGTTTTGTGTTAATGTCCTGAGTTTTTTCTTAGTACCTAAGAGAGAAGAACGCAGAGTTGGAGAAGAAATACAAGGACTCCGAGGTCCCGGTACCGGATTATTGGTATGTGTTATACAACCAAGTAGCTTTCGGTTGCTTTAGTCACCAGTTTACAAAAGAGTTTAATTTGGTTATAATATTAAAAATAATCAAAGTTGAATTCTGAATCTTTCCTTTCACAGCAGTTAAGCTGACACTGTCGTTTGAGTCACGTTTTGTAATCATAAATCTTCAGTGTTTGTTATAGCTAATTTGTTCTTCTTTGTTTAGGGGAGGCTACATTGTTAATCCATACCTGATTGAGTTCTGGCAAGGTCAAACCAACAGACTGCACGATCGTATTGTTTTCACAAGAAACAAGGGGGGTGAGACTGAACTTCAGGAAATGCAGCATCAGGCCGAGGGAGGTTGGGTGTACCACCGCTTAGCACCTTGATAGGAAACCTGACCATTTCACTCAAGAGAATCAGTATTCTAGACTAACTAGAGTACTTTAGGAAGTTAAATGAAACGCAGATAGTTTTAATTTAAGAATTTTAATTTAAGAATCTTAATGTCTTTGATGTCATTGTTTTATCTGTTTACTGATTGTTTTTGTACCATAGAATAATTAATTTTAAATATTTTAGTATGTACATTTGACTTTTTCAATAGGATATTAAATGATATGATGCCTGTGCTACCACATATACATCATAAACTATAACTCACACAAGAAGCAAACAACAGTTTAACTTAGGAACATATATTAAGTTTGAGAAACTTTCATTTTCTGTCAAAAGCTTTGTTACTTTTTTATGTTGTAACTATTTAATCTGGGTTTTCTCTCACAAATACAATAACATCAAAACTCTCAAATAAAGCTGATCTGGAACCTTGTGGTTTGTTTTTGTGCTCATTTGCAGATTAGTGTTGCATAAGTTTAATATGGTGACACTGTGATTCATTGTGAAACTAATTGTGTGATATTCTTTAATGTATATAATCACATTGTTTCGGTTAACATACAATGTACAATTGTCTTTTCATTATATCACATTTTAGTTACAAATCTAATAGCAAAGTTTAATGGTCCAGTTATAGCCCACACTTTATTTGGCCCACTAGAAATAACAGGGATGAAAGTGGCTGCCATTTTGTTCATATTTCAAAGACATATTAAGACCAGTTTTCTTTGTTATAATATGAGTGATATCCCTAAATGAAATACCTGTAGAAATGCAATTCAAAATGGAAATTATGTTACCTGGTAAACGATCTTAACTGGTTCTACATTTCTGTCAGTCAAGATAAAACGAACCGAACAGGTTATGAAATTTTATCCATGAAGTTGTTGTGCTGTATTTTACCATGTTCTGCTAATGATAAATATGGTGACCAAATAATGGAAAAAAATTATACAAGTCTCTGAGCATGTATAAAAGTGCATCAAAGCATTTGGAAGAGACAACTCTCATTAAGATGGAGATATTTTATCACAGGAAAAAGATGTCAAAATAACCCAAACCAAATCTCACACAGCATTACAGAGCCACTGGAATTTCTTTCAATTTGTCCCCAGTGTGTGTTTGAGGATTTAAGAGAAATATGTTGCTTGGCAGGCCAGTAGATGGCAGTGCTATAGCAACTGATACAACTGTTATATTTTACATTTATTATAGTATGTTGATGATCTAATTATTTTGTCAGTCACTTCTTTAACATTTACATTTCCAGCATTTGGCAGACGCCCTTATCCAGAGCAACTTACATTATCTCATTTTTTATTATACAACTGAGCAGTTGAGGGTTAAGGGCCTTGCTCAGGGGCCCAACAGTGGCAGTTTGGTGGACCTGGGATCAAACTCACAACCTTCTGTGCTCAACACCTTAACCACTAGGCTTCCACATGCCCCCTTTAAAGTACAATAGGCACAGCAGCACCAAAGTCAATCTGTTGTATTGGAACACGTGTACAATATATGCCCTTGTGTAGAAATGTAGAAGTAAAACAGAAAGTGGCTGTTCTGTTGTCTTTGCTTAAACATCTAGAACAATCATATAATCAATACACGATTATCAGCATGATAAAATGCAGATAACAGTTAATGTTACAAAGTACAAACTCAAGTCTAAATGATTTGCTCGCATATGCTTCTATACACTGAGCACATATCCCAAAAATTTCATTATATCAGCATACCTCTTCAAAAGACCTCTTATATAGTGATAGTAAAAGATTCCCCATAAACTAAAAGATGTTTATATCCAGAATATCTGGTGTAAGTAAGAACGTTTTATGACTAAATAAGATGAACGAAAAGTTGTACAACAATATATCAGTTATTCTTTCATTATGTCTGTACTGACTGAATTCACTAATTTGAAAAACAAACAAGTGTACAGGTGTGTGTGGGTAGGTGGGTGTATTGTGTATCAGTGAAAAGCATCTCCTTTAAAGAAGTGTTCTCATCAGTTCTCATCTGTTGTGTCCACTGAAAATACTGGAATTTTCAGCCAAAGTGGATCGGACCTTCTTTTTCTCTTTGAAACGGCCAGACTGAGAGACTCTGACATGACGGCTTTTGGTGGAAGACCTGTCCACAATCTTTTCCAGATTGTCGTCTAGCTGACTGGCAGCATTATCTGTGCTTTGAGGAAGACTGGACTGCTCTTTATTGCCAGTGTTGCATCCGTACTCAGCAGGAATTTCATAAAGGACCTTTGACGCAGATGAGTTCTTTCTCAAGAAGGTCAGTTTCCACCAGGCAGACTCAGCCATGGTTTGTACAGCACAAAACTTTGGACCTGCAACAGAGGTGCATGTTTATAGCTTAGACAACAATCAGACTACATCTTCTCTCCTTTCTGCAGTGATGTGTTTTCTAAAACCTAATTGCTGCTTACTTTTAAGTCAGTAATTTTCTTTTACACATGTACAGTTTTCAAGCATATCTATATTTTTATTGCATTTACACCTTATTTACACTGTTATGTCACTAAACATATCTTACCTCATGAACAGTAATTCACCCTGGATGGGATTCCAATCAATCAAGGCACCATTCATGCACATATTTACATGCTGCATTCAAATTTCGGACCATTTTTTCAAGTTGGTTAACTACTGGCATGTTTTGGAGACACGGGAGGAAACTGGTGAACCCAGAGGAAACCCACACATGCAGAGAAAATGCTGAAATTTATTGTCAGTTGTGTAGACCTATATTTGAGTCCAGTTTATATGAACATTTGCTAATAAAATGTTATTTATTTGCCATTTTAACAAACGTCAGTTGATATTTATGTAATGTAAATTAATATTGTTTAGTAATCCTAGGGTTTATGGTTTGTCAGTGGTAACTAATGCAGCAAATAATGTTTGTTATAATGGTTTATTGTACTACAAATGTGTTACTTTCTTAAAAATATATATACAATTTTTTTTCTTCGCTTTAAGAAAGAATATTTTGAGCATATAGCACATTCTTCCCAGACAATAATTGTATACAGTGTATTAATTTCTTCTTCAATTAGACAGAGGATTTTATGGTCCCATTAGGCAAATACCAAGGAGTACTGGGTTAATATGGCAAGCTTTCTCCTCTCTTAGTGACGGAAGACATCTGACACTAGCAGGGTTCAATTAATAAACAATACCACTGGATCCTTTCTCTTCCTTTTTATCTAAGCAGCCAGGACAACCTTCTCTTAGATAAAATCACATGCTTCGCATTATTAAATTTGTAATCAGTTTAATCTTTTGTCTCATAAAAGTAATAGGTTTACTTATGTGTCATTTTCTCCTATAGTACTTCAGCTCCTTAGGAAGGAGTGAACTATCATATGAGCTCACAAATTGGAAATGCACCATGGGATAGAGCTGGTTCACTTTATAGCTGCAAATAAATTAAGATGGGATCTAAGATTATTCCTCTAATTCATGAGTATTTATGTCCTTTGAACACTGGATATGTTTTTGCTTTTGAGTTCAAATGTCGAACAAATGCAAAACATGGACAGGTCCATGGAAACATTAGACAATCAGGCCAGGACATGCTGGTGATGCCCTACACTTACATAAATGGCACTTTCATTTACAAAAAGGAACTAGGAATGTCTGCACAGTTGTATGTCTTTAACAGAACCTATTTCTAACACTAATCTTTGCATCTCTTGGATGGTGTCTTGTTTCAGTCAGAGACGTCACTGGTTTTGTGTTCCAGAGAATGGTAAGAAGTTGCTGACTGTTGGAAACAGTAGTCCAGCTCAGAACAGTAACAATGAGAAACACGTGACGAGATAAAGGAAGTCGGCTTGTACTTTAGTCATATTCGGTAGAACAATCCAGAATTATGACCAGCAATATAAAACCATATTATATCTAACTACCATTCAACATCACTTCTAAATTTGTACATGAAATCTTGAATTGCTTAAATAATTGTTTTGTTCTCTGTCCAAGCAGCCTCACGGTTCACAAAGCGTTTATATCTTGCACTGTCTAAACCATGACAATCAATAACCAAGTTCAAAGCCTTTTACTGAAACAATGTTTGAACAAGGAAGTTGTTAGCCAAAGGGCAGCAAGGCCCAGTAAAGCAAGTTACAGTCACAGGAGTATTATGTTTGCTCACTAAACTGGGCTTTTATAATATCTCTCTCACCTGGGATAGGTGTGGAGACATTGTCATGGTTACTGTGGGGTTTAGGAGGCTTAATCAGTTTCTGTTTCTCTGACTAAGCTGTTTCAATGCTTTAAGAGGGAGGCAGTCATCCATAAACTCTTTACCCTGATGGCTGGTGTCCCAATCTTATCCTTTTCATTTGACTTGATACAATGATACCATCTATCTAATATAAATTTTAATAAATGTTTTAGGTTCATGCTGAGTGCAAGATTGCTATCTGACATTGAGCAATAAAGTAAAGCTATTCAAAATAATGACTTCTATGTAACAAAAAGGAGAGCAAGCAGTAACATTTACTAAAGCACTAAGCAATAATGATTTCATGTACCAGTTTACTTTTACTTATCAGACATTTAAAGTGGATTTTTGCTTGATTGTCATTTTAAAATTGATTTACCTGATTTAAAGATAGCTGTGTTCCAGATGAACTGATGTCCACATGAAGTCAGACGTTTGTGATAATCAACAAGCTGTTTTCTTCCATTCTCCTGTGTAGGCTTCCTCTGTTAATGAGTCCAAAGCTTTGTTACTTTTTGCACCTTGAACCTTTCTTAATAAATCTCTGATTGTTTTTATTGCACCAAGGTGTTGCCTTCCCCACTGTCTCCCTGCACACCCATACATAGACCAACACACTGAAAGAAGTGCTTATAGAGCCTCCCACAAGTGTCTTAGCTCCAGCTGAAACTTAGGGACAACCCTTTGGAACTTGTGTAAATGTTACCACCATGTGAGTGATAAGGGGGGAGGGATCAATCTGTCAAATCATATGGGAGTGTGATGTTGACTTCTAGTTTGCATTGTATATACAAAAGACCCTTAACATTCTGAATGAAGACAATAAACACCTGAGGTTTTGAAAAAGCAAATGCTTTCTTTGACTGTCATAACCGAAATTAAAGCTTATTCATCCCTCTTGCCAATCATCTATAGCATAAAAGAGCTATGAATTTCTTTGAACATGGTTTTCCACTCTGGTCTGTTAGTACAGTACACAGTACAGTACTGTTTAGTGTGCTGACTTTGGGATCCTGCAAATCTCACATTTCAAAACATACAAATCAATGCTGATTTTAAAGGAACTTCAAAGCAGCTTATATACAAACAGGTCTGCAAACAAATGTATGCCTCTTAGATTTTTCCTAATGATCCATTAAACCACTGACCTATTTTACTGCTTCCAATGGCCTGGGCAGTGAGAATAAACTAGATAAAGTTTTGTCCATATATCCACACACAGAAGTTGCAAAGTGGCCATATTACATAGTATTTGCAATAAATGATGCTGTCATACAGACATCTAATCTATTTTTTTTTTCACCACTCAAACAGACATGACTGTTTTTGTCCACAATATGGAGTCATATGTTTATCAGCTTGTAGATGTCCTAATCTCCAAAAATGCCAATAGCCCCCTGTTATTTTTTTTTGTTCTGAAGTAAGTGCATTTTTTTTCTTAAAGTGAAAGAACTCCATGTTTTCTCCTAGCATGAAGTGAGTTTTTCTTGTTATTAATATTGCTAACCTTCTGAATTAACTACTACTGTTGTTGCCCAGAGATGGCACTCTCTGCTCATTTTTAAACCTAGAATGCTTGAGTTGGTCTTCTTATTAATTCTGTAAGCAGAGTAAGAAGCTGCGATGCAGCCTGGGTCACTCTATAGGTAACTTAGTTCCAGATGTTGCTCAAATGAAATTTTTGCTTCTGAAAGCTCATGTCCTTTACCAGAATCATTGGTATAGCTAATTTGGAGTCATTGACCTGGCCTGAATGGGTTTTATCATGCTTTTCCTGTTCATCATTCAGGTAGTGGATGCTATGCGTACAAGTGTCTTGGTGTCTATTAAAGTGTGATAATAACCTAGGAGTTGAAACTCCATGTTGAAATACCATCTGCCTAGTGTCTGAAAATGAAACTGAATCAGGATCTAAACCAGCTTTGACAACCAAACTCAAAATGCCAGTGGACTAAGTGGGATTAGACAGTGATGTGCAACTGGCAGAATTCACAACATTACCATGCAAAGGATTTTCATGAGAGCTTTAATGTTTGGTGTTATGTGCTTTGACAAGTATGACTAGGCACAATCAGCATGACTTCAGCCAATGTTTATATCTGCATCGCATCACTGCTTCCCTGATGTTCCCACTGATCATTGAATTAACTAACTAACTAACTAACTAACTAACTAACTAACTAAATAAATAAGCCTCTTTCAAATTATACAGAAAATGAATTCACAATTCATTAAATGTATCCAAGGCTCAGGATGGCATACTAACAGTAATCAGAATAGACTGTAATGCAATGACATCATATGCTCAAATGCTAAGAAGACCACGCTACCTGGTGGGCAGTTTGACCTTACTAGATGTAATATTACACACACCTGGCTTATAATTCTGGAGTTGTATTAAATATAAAATTCACTTATTTTCATATAATATGTTGTTGATTGACTGTTGATTGACTGTCTCAACTTAGCAAACCTAACAAAACAAAGGTGACAAATGTATCTGTTAATAAGGCCGTGAGTAAATTAACTGCATATTCCCTGCAAGTTGTTTTAGCAAAAAACAAATAAATCATGACTATAAAGACTGTTTGTTTAATGTATCAGGGCTGTGAAGCGTGAATGAAAATAAAATAAAGATAATAAAAAGTAAAGAAAAAGTAAACAATAGCAGAGAGAGTAAGCATCAGAAAAAAATAAAGCAAGGAAAACATAATTTTGATTGTAATTCTGATTTCATTTTATTTTAATTTTTTTTATTTTCATTCACTTCACGCGTTTGTTTGTTTTTGTGTTTGGTTTTTTTATTTTATTTTTTTAACGACCACGTAAAATTGACGTATGGCGTGATTATGGCGTAAAATTGACCCCATGGTTATTGGCTTTTCCAATATATTTCTATTCTGCGTTAGAAGACCCAACATCTTATATGATGATGTAGGGTCTTTTATTTTGGTGAGTGTGCAGCCCGGTTCACTAAGTTGTCCACGCATGAGACTGGGCCACTATTGTTATTTCTAATTGGCTAACTCAGATACGAACGTCTGCCTATTCTGCCTTTTGATTGGTTGGATGTGTATGTACGTGTCAATGGCAATGTAAACGACAACTATGATAAATATCCTTTAAAAAGAGCTTTTTTTGATATGTAAGGAATCTTACAGTAATTCTACATTTAAGAAACAGCAGGAAATTGAGGATAATATGGAGGTAAAGTGAGGGTTGTGCTTAATGTAATTTCGAGACGGTACATGTGATGTTTTGTAGCTACATTAGCCAACATTGCTAACTGTTATATTAGTCATTTTAACTGAATGTATGTGTTGTTTTCCAGGTTTATGTTTGTAAGTCAGCTGTCATAATTATGTTTGGTTTAATTTTCTATTTTTTCTGGACTACTTTTATTTTCTTAATTACTTACAGAGGTCTTTGCATAGCACCTTTATTTTACACATATTTACATTACAGAAAGACTTTTATTGTCGTTTCAGAATATTCAAAATCTCCCTATTGACATTCAAACCAGCAAACTTCTCGGTAAGACAAATCTTATTTATGTGAAACATACACATGTACATACAAGTGTATATGCATTGCATATAGTGTATGTGTATGCATTTGTTTTCAGATTGGCTGGTGGACAGGAGACACTGCCCTCTGAAATGGCAGAATGCAGTGATGGCCATCAGGGAGAAGATCAACGCTGCTCTCCAGGACATGCCGGAAAATGAGGAGATCAAGCAGCTTCTCAGGGGCTCCTGTCAGTGCCTTTTTAGGCTTGCTTTACTTACTTAACTCTGATTTGTTGGTGCAGCTGTTTATGCTGTCTTCTATGTACAGTGTGATCAGTTACGTAACTAATTGGGTTAAAGAGAAATCACTACTAAATCAGTATGAAAATTTCATTATGAGTCGTGTGATGAGCCTCAGATTTGAGCTAAATTTGAATTTAGCTTATAGTTATTAATTCACTGATTCATTCATTCATTCACAAGCGTTTAAACCTGGTCAGGGTTGTGGTAAATTTGTAGTCTATCCCGGGAACACATGGAAGGAAGTGGGAATACGGCAATCCAGTCAGTCTCCGTGCATCTTTCACACAAACATTCAATAGCATATGTCTACATCTGTGTTTTTTTGTGAGATTTCACAGCATGCTCAACATTATCATTTTTATCTATTAACATGGTTTCAACATTATGTTCAGTAAAATTATTTTCTTGTGTCAGTGCAGATATACACTATTTCCATTGCCTAAGGATAGTAGAGATACTAAAGGGAACAGAAGCCTCCTCCAAAAATATATTCGGCAGATATTCATCACAAAGGATGAAGGTAATTGCATGCCTTTGACCAATCTTTGTATAACTACATAAACATACTATGTATTTAACTCATTTTTATTTATCAATAGGACTGGCAAGAAATAGTCTCTTCATATGAAAAAGATAATGTATATCTAGGTAAGTGATTCTTTTAATTGTTTTTAAAGCACTAATGGGACAGGCACCTTCTTACATTACAGACCTAACTCATTCTTACTTAGCAATTAGGTCCCTTAGGTCTTCTAAACCTCCCTAGATCTCGCCTTAAATCGAAAAGTTATAGAGCGTTACTTGGGTTTTGTACAGCACTTTGGTCAGTGTAACCTGAATTTAAATATGCTCTATAAATAAACTTACTTACTTAATAATTAAGGATCAACGTATTTATTATCTGGGTTAGATATTATTAACAAAGCTTATATCTTTATTCAGCATAAATGGCTGCCCACTGCTCCAGGTGTGTGTTCACTCTGTGTGTGTGTGTGTGTGTTCACTGCTGTGTGTGTGCACTTTGGATGGGTTAAATGCAGAGAACGAATTCTGAGTACGGGTCACCATACTTAGCTGTATGTAATGTCACTTCACTTTATTCTGTGTAAACGTATTTGAACACTGGTGCAGAACATCATGTTTGTGTTGCACATGATATACCTCGATGTGCGTTTAGCTGAGCTGGCCAGTCTGTTGAGTCGCAGTGTAAGCTACGAGGGCCCTGCTTTGAGGAAACAGGTAGCTAAAGCACAGCAGCTGCAGCAGGAGCTAAGCAGAAAGGAGTTGGAGTGCCAGAGTGGATCTGCAGACCTGAGGGAGCGCTACTACGCAGCATGCAAGCAGTACGGCATTAGGGTGAGCATCTACTGCTTTCATGCCTTCTCTGAGAACTCGAAGAACTATTGTGAGTCAACACATAGACAGACAGGGCAAAAAACATTCTTGAAATCATATGTTTTTAGACAGGTAGAGAAAAATGTAATTGGTAGAAAAGAATGGGACCTACAAAAAATGTTAAACATTATTGCAAACTCCTCAATAGAAAAATCAATAGGTGTTGGTTTCCTGGTCTTGTATTTGGCTGTATTTATCAAGCTGGATAAAAACAGATTTATTTATAGGAGCATTTACATAAGAAATTTGGAACATTCACCCTGATAAACCATCCTTCTCCATTACAGGACATCATGCAAACACACATTCACATACTTATTCACACCTAGGTAGCCAGTCGGCCTACCGACTTCTTTTTATGACAATGGGAAACCCACTCGCACAAAAACCAGCTAAAAGGTCTGGTTTTGAACAGTTGGTTTTTGACAGGTAGGGAAGATACAGGAAAATTATTGCATTGACTTTTGGGTAGATTAAAATGCTTTATTTTTATCAATTCACCATAACTGGGATTATTTTGTATTCGTCTGTTCATTCCTTAGGACTAAATTCTTAAAATGCTTCATTGCAGGTATGCAATTTATATATTGGCAAAACCTTCATCTCAGTTTCAGGCAGATGACTTGTCAGATATGTGGCCAGATGTATGTGGTTGCCTTGCCTTTACAAATTCCCCAATCTGTTGCCACAAAAAGTTAGAAGCATACAATTGCCTAGGATGACTTTGTATGCTTTAACATTAAAAATTATCTTTACTGGAACTAAGTTTCAGCCCCATGCTCAAATGCAGTCCATAAAGACATTGTTTGCCAAGGTTAGAGCCCTGACCTTAACGCTTTGGGATGAACTGGAACACACCGTGAGTCACACCTTCTTGCCCAACCTGACTAAGGCTCTTGTGTCTGAATGAGCAGTCACAACAGCCACATTCCACATTTGATTAGAGGACATCTTACCCAAAAGAGAAAAGGAGATATTAATGCCCAGTGTATTGGTCAGTTGTCCACATACTTATAGCAGTATAGTTTATGTCTACATGCAAACATTCATATTGATTCTTACAGCTGTTCTTTCCAAACCTGCAAATTATTGAGATAAATAGGGCTAAATTGCACTTGTCTACAGATATGATTCTGAAGATTATAATTGGAAATTGTACACACTTTCTCAGGGGGAGAATGTGGCGAGGGAGTTACAGGGTCTTGTTAAGGATTTACCTACTGTACTGGAGGACATAGGCAGAAAGGTTGCCTGCCTGGATGAAACGATCAAGCTCTACGCGGCTTTCACTAAGTTTGTCTGTGACTGGTGAGTGCCATCGCTGTGACTTTTCTCATACTGTTAATTGATATTGAACTGCTTGGCTTAGAGTTGGCTATTTTTTAAAAAAATGTCATATCTTTCATATCTCTTCAGGTCTGAGCCTGTTCTACCTATGCTGTCTTTTGTTAATCAAAAAGGAAACACAACAGTGTATGAATGGAAGACAGGAAAAGTCCCAGCGGTTATAGAGAGACATTTAGTAGAGGAAGCACCACCTGACACTGTCACAGAGGAAACAGTGAGTTACCAAATAGAACAGTAAGAAACAAAATGAATGGGTTGTTTGCATATAAGAACAGAAGTCTTTTTGCTATTCAAAATCTAAGTGTGTGTGTGTGTACATGTCTGGCTGTATTTATGCATGCACCTTTTTGTACAGATTGACTGGGGCAACTTAGGCAGTGATGCTGAGGAGGTGAATATTGGGTCCACAGTTGAGGAAGAGGTAGACTGGGGCATCTCACTTGAGTCTGGCAAAGAGGTAATTCCGTCTCGTTCACCCACTTACAGTACATGTGACTGCATGAATACATACAGTGGTGTGGAAAGTGTTTCCCCCTTCCTGATTTTTTGGCATGTTTGTCACACTTTAATGTTTCACATCAAACAAATTTAAATATTAGTCAAAGATAGCAAATAAACAAAAAATGCCATTTTTAAATAAAGGTTTTTATTATTAAGGGTGGAAAAAATTCAAACCTACTTGGCCCTGTGTGAAAAAGTGCTTGCTGCTAAATCTAATAACTGCTTGGGCCAGTTATTGGGCCAGTTACCCTTAGCAGCAAGAACCGCTACCAAGCATTTCCGATAACTTGCAATGAGCCTGTTGCTGTGCTGTGGAGGAATTTTGGTCCACTCATCTTTGCAGAATTATTGAAATTCAGTCACATTAGAGGGTTTTTGAGCATACACCACCTTTTTAAGGTCATGTCACAGCATCTCAGTAGGATTCAGGTCAGGACTTTGACTAGGCCACTCCAAAGTCTTCATTTTGTTTTTCTTCAGCCATTCATAGGTGGACTTGCTGGTGTGTTTTAGATCATTGTCCTACTGCAGAACCTAAGTTTGCTTCAGCTTGAGGCCACAAACAGATGGCTGTACATTGTCCTTCAGGATTTTTTACGCCAGATGTAATGGGACACACACCTTCCAAAACGTTAAACTTTTGTCTCGTCAGTCCACAGAGTATTTTCCCTAAAGTCTTGAGATCATCAAAATGTTTTCTGGCAAAACTGAAACTAACCTTTATGTTCTTTTTGCTCAGTAGCGGTTTTCGTCTCGGAACTCTGCCACGTAGGCCATTTTTGTCCAGTCTCTTTCAGAATCAGAATCAGAAAGATCTTTATTGCCAAGTATGTTTTCACATACGAGGAATTTGTTCTAGTACAGAAGCTCCACAGTGTAAACAGAATGGCATTGACAAGACATGAACATATATAATATAGACAGTTGTATGTACAGTGGTAAAATGTGCAAATTGAAATATCAGTAAGTATTTGTGTTTTAAGTAAATAATGTAAGAATAGAGTTGTGTGCTCTGTTTATGTCGTGTTCATTGGATGGATTGCCTGAGGGAAGAAACTGTTCCTGTCTGGTTGTTCTGGTGGTCAGGGCTCAGTTCGAAGAGTGAGTGTGCTGGATGTGAGGGGTCCAGAGTGATTGTCTTTGCCATTTTGCTCACTCTGGAGAAGTACAGGTCTTGGAGAGTGGGTGCCAATGGTTCGCTCAGCAGTCCGGACTACCCTCTGTAGTCTTCTGAGGTCAGATTTGGTAGCTGAGCTGAACCAAACAGTCACTGAAGTGCAGAGGATGGATTCGATGATGGCAGTTTAGAACTGTTTCAGCAGATCCTGTGGCAGGTTGAACTTCCTCAGTCTTATGGTGGAGTCATGAACACTGAACTTAACTGAGGCCTGCAGATCTTTGGATGTTGTTGTGGGGTCTTTTGTGACATCTTGGATGAGTCGTCGCTGTGCTCTTGGGGGATTTTTTCCCACTCCTGTGAAGGTTCACCACTTTTCCATGTTTTTGCCATTTGTAGAAAGTCCCAAAGCAATGTGGTTTTGGATTTTGTTTTCCCTTAATAATAAAAACCTTCATTTAAAAATTGCATGTTGTGTTTACTTATCTTTAACTAATATTTAAATTTGTTTGATGATCTGAAACATTAAAGTGACAAATGTGCAAAAAAAATAAAAAAATCAAGAAAGGGCCCAACACTTTTTCAGTCCACTGTATGTACATATATACATACATACATACATACATACAAACTACAGTGTTTTTTATTGCAGTACATCACTTTCCACAGTGGCAGTAATATTGATGCATCATATTGTTTAATATTTCATTTTCATTATAAGAACACAGGTGATGGTGGCATTGACTGGGGTGAAACTGAAACTGCTGCAGTGGAAATCGAAGTTGTTGCTGCAGGCACTGACTGTAAATATGTATTTGCTTTCTGTAGTAAATTACACATTTGAAATGGGCATAATGTTCTCACAAGATTAATGAGCCAGGCTGGGTTTACAGGTCCTGAAGGTGTTGCGAGAGGCGAGGATGCGTTCTCTATGCTCGAGAACACACAGACACGAAGTCAGTTTATCGATGAATTGATGGAGGTGATGAACTCTACACTAAAACATTATTTTATGACACGACTATAAATGTACTTAAATTTTGGGCCTACATTACGGATTGCAGCCTATTTTATGGCCAGCTTAAACCAATGACATAAATACCATTGTGGACAGATTTTGTTATAAACATCTTTCCAGATATAATGGTGTCTTATTTCAGTTGGAAATGTTTGCTAGGTTGTGATGCTCTTCTTTCTGTCTTTGACTGCCTAGTTGGAAGTGTTCTTGTGTCAGAGACTGAGTGAGATGAGTGAGGAAGGCGATATGGTGGCTATGAGCCAGTTCCAGCTGGCTCCTGCTATCATCCAGGGACAGAGACGTGAGCACGTACAGGCCATGCTGGCAGATGTGCGCCACCTCCTGGAAGGACTGACATCACTGCGCATGAAGCATCTGTTCATGATCCAGGCATCGCCACGGTAAGTGCCCATACAAACAACTAGACGGTGAAAGATGATGTCCAGAACTGAAATTTAAGCATGCATTACAATTCACAATAACTCCTGCTTAAAGATTTTTTTTTGTGGTTGTGCTTCAGCTATGTGGGGCGAGTGTCTGACATTCTGAGGCAGAAACTAAAGCAGGCTGATATCTTGCTGCTGAAACAAGCCTCCCTGGCTGAGCGGAGACAAGAAGCTCTCGAGGAACAAGCCAAGCTGGAACCTCGCATCGACCTGCTGGCTGCCCACATCAAGGAACTACAGAAACTGGTATCACATCCTATTTAACTTATAAGAATATATCAGGGAAGCCCAGGATGGTGTATTCTTTTTTTCATCTGTTTGTTTAATTAAAACAATCACTTGGGTTTTTGCAAGTTAATTGTGCTTCACATTTTTTCAAGTAAATTAAACGAACAAGTAAATTCAATTAAACAATTTTAATTTTTATTTATTGTTTTTTTTTTTGTTTGTTTTTTTACAGATTGAAGCTGACATCTCAAAACGGTACAATAAGCGACCAGTCAACCTAATGGGAGTTCATGTGTAAACTGCATAGTCCACAAACCATTTCATAAATAAATCTTTTATTTCATTTATATGGTGCTTATTGGTTTGAATGACTAAATTAGAAAGCAGTTTATTTGTCAACGGTGTCAGACATGTACACCACAAAGCTGAAATCTGTTGTGACATTACACAAGTGGCTCTGGATTTTTCTTACCGTGATTTATGAATCGGTCTTTTACACAGAGCCACTGCCATAATTTCACATACGTTCAAGGGATGCAACACAGACAATGTCAATGTACATTTGGTGAAGGCCTGTTCTCATAAGGTGTGTGGAAATAGTTTGAACGAAAACTCATAGTAAGACTCATTGAATTGTGGTTAAAAGTCTTATTTTCTCCTAGCTATATCACAAATCATTTTATTCTGTAAGCTTTCATATGATGCACATCAGCAAAATGTTTTTCAGAAGATTAGCTGAACTTTTTTCAGTACTCACCAGGGTCAACAGCTCAAATATTTAAATGTTTTCCCCAAGACACATTACCAAGGCCATTTGCAGTGCATCAGTACAAACTTGCTTGTTATCCAAAAATTGCTGATACTGATGAACAGTGTTGTTTTATAGCATTCAGGCAAGAGTAGGATCAAAGATGTCAGTCCCTGCTCATGCTTCCATTGCAACAAAACATTGCCATTTAACCACCACTCCTCCCACAGAGCTGTGTAAAATCTCCCAGCAGCCTTTAGTGCTCGATCAATGTGTCATCTCCCTTTTTGCCCCAGGGCTGCCAGCGTAATCACATGCCTGAAACACATTATACTCACAAGATTGAGGACCTAATGGCTATTATCATGCAAGTGTAGCACATCCCCTGCATACTAGCCAGGAAACGTATTTGAAAGGATTCAAATTAAGGCTTTTTTACATTCCCATTACAATAATTATTGTTTTCTTCAGTTATCAGACTCCACCTTGATGTCTAGGTCACATTTAACCCTTTCGTGCATTATGTCCATTTTTAAGGATAGAATGTAAATCGCTTCCAAATGAACTGAGATTATTATTGTAATTTAACATGAAGCATTTTAATGATTTCTGTTGCTCATTAGACAGTTTGCTATGTAACTACAGCACTAATTGCTCTAACCTTTTAAAATTGATCTCTGAAATTAGCTGCCTGATAGAATAGGCCCAAACCTGTGAATTTATCCTAATGTCTTTAATGCGTTGTATTTGAACACAGGGACAATCCATTTCATATTTGTTTATTTATTTATAATAATTTAAAGTCAAAATTTACATTATTCCATTTTCAATAATAAAAACCATGATTTTGGAAAGTATTAAGAAAAATACCCTTTATCATTGACTCATAGTGAGGTACTTTCCCTACTAGTCTGTCCCTTTGTCACAACCCCCTATCATTACACACACACACTGATGAGGCTTATGATAAGAAGAGGGACTTCATTCTGCCCCTTAATTGTCTGTGCTTTTCATCAGGCTAGCCTTACACTCACACACTAATTTAAAGAGCAGCAATAGTAAACACTTTGTTTTTCCTGATAGACATGAACAGAGTATGACAATGAGCATGATAATAATCAACAAGCCTAAGAGAACATTATCCTCATGTTTATTATTAATGGACTGCTATCTCCTCATTGGATGCCAGACCAAATTTCTTTGGGTCCCACAAAGTCTTTCCTTCTGCCTTTCTTTCTTTATTTGTTTGCTACAATTCCCCTTGTCCCTGCAGTGGGCAGATGCTCAGAGGCGCTGGCCAGAGTAAGAGCCACGCTACTGTGGCCCAGAAGGCTGGGGTTGCCAAGACAACTGGCCCAGTACCCCTGCTGTTGTCACTCTGCTCGTGTCGCTCAGTCATTGATTACCTTCATCTCAGCAGCTCTCTGCATGCAGTACACATTGTTCTCCATCGCCAATATTCACAGGGGTTTAGTCATACTAATATATCCAGTATCTTGTGTTTCTCTTTCACACAAATCCACACATTCATTTTTAGCCAAACATGCACAACACAAACAATAGCAAACACTACTTATCTAAATGTTTGCTTTTTTATCATTTTTAATAACAAAAACATTACATACATAAAGCTACATTAGAGTAATAAGGACCATAATTTAGTAAGAAATACATATATGGTACAAGGAACATAATGTTCACACCTGTTGTTATTGTGCAGTGTAGCTACTACACAGCAATTAAATACAAAACATGAAAAATGTTTACAGACTCACATTAATATCTAATCTTATTACTGGGTGTGTCGGAGACCATCTGAACTAAATTCAAATGCTTTTATTTGCATTTTGACATTGATGCTTTCACAACAATTAGTAACTATTTCAAATGATCATAACATTTTTCAGGACAGTCCAAATAAAATAATTAACATAATTTATACTGGTCAGGAGCTCTTGATCATATTTAGCAGTGAACACAGCTAGTTTGTTTGATGACAAAGACCCAATCACTGGTAATCAAACATTTGATTTTTGTCCAATCAAATCTAACTGATGGCTACTTGATTTCGGGCTGCATAGACTCAGAGATCTAGGCTCTGGTCCAGAGAGTGGAGGTTTTTTTCTCAATCTTTTTGCTTCATTTTGCAGTTTTTGACGAATGTAGCCCTTAATCTCAGCATCAGTTTTCCCAGGAAAGAAATATTGTACAGTTCCTGTAAGAGATGATTATATGAATTAGATCATGACCAAACAAACATGGTGCATAACTTGGTACAAATCTAAATCTATATGACACCGTACAGAATAATGATCTTGCCCAGGTGCACACAAAGTAGCTTCATTCCCTACAACACAATACTACATGGGCAATATTGTAAACAGCAAAAATAGCTTGTTCTTGGTAGCATATTACTTGAAAATGGTGACATGGTCAAAACATGTTCGTTGTCAAAACTGAGTGTATTGATCCTTACTCAGGATGGCCTGCACTTCTTCGGTGGGCAGGGCAGGTTTGGGCTGACCTCTCTTATTGTACACCACACCAGAGATTGAGTGGGAAGCCAAACAGTCTCTCTCATACAGTCCACGCAACAGATCATTGGTCAACTTCTGAGCAGTGGTTCCAGTGTTACACCTCTCCAAAAGCTCAGGTGTGATAAACTAAAAATGACCAAAAATATTTCTTCCATTCAAAACCAATGTATGTAACTACCATGTAGAGTCGAAGATATAGACAGCTTGTGAACCATGCACTACAAACTGTCATAGCATTTAAAGATCGTTTTAATATGATATTAAATTGAGTAAACGACTGATACCTCTGTGAAAAGGCCATTCCTGTGAGAGGCCTCATTAGATTTCTGTGCAAGAGTATCCTGCTTGACCCACTGCCCATTCATAACACCTGAGGCATACGGCATAGCTGGCATTAAAGCGTCCACTTCAACAGGTTCTGTTGCAGGGCTCGAGGAAATTGGAAGAGGCGTCTTCTTATCTCCATTAGGCCACATCTGTGTCCTCTCAATCAGGGCTTCTAGGTTTTTAGCCAACTTTCCACATGCTTTTTTGGAAATAAGACCACTGAATCACTTGAAACAGCTTTAAACAGGAAAAGTCATGAACTACTTCATTCATCAAAAACGAGTACAATTCTGACTTGCCTGTAAGGCACCGTAGTTGTTCCTTTAAGCTCTCCATTTCCCGCTGCATGCATAGAACCATGGCAATTAGCTCCATCTTCGAATAAGACTGCAAGAATT
Organism: Tachysurus vachellii; assembly: GCF_030014155.1. Lineage (NCBI taxonomy): Eukaryota > Metazoa > Chordata > Actinopteri > Siluriformes > Bagridae > Tachysurus > Tachysurus vachellii. The sequence continues at coordinate 15,022,933 of NC_083461.1, read as the reverse complement.
CAGCCTCCTGCTAGAAAAAAATAAATAAATAAAGAGTTCAATCGAGCATGTTAAGTTTCAGGTGCATAGAATGCCTAGAACTCCTGTGCTACAAAACCTTACCCCTTACCTCTGTGGTGGGGTGACCCTCATCAAAACTGCCTGTAGGAGAGCAGTCGAACCCATAACCCTGTCAGGACAAGACAAGACATCAATTTTGGATTCTTTGGGGAAACGCGTCTGTTTTAAAGTACACTTATAAATAATAATAAAAAAAGATGCATGTCACTTTAAGGGTTGTTCTTTTCAGCCCGCAGTACAGCACCAAACTGATAGTAAAGTGTGTAAAGAAAGCACTTCACACAAGATGTGCTGTGGAACTGATGCCCCCTGTGCCATGCTTTTTAGACCTATTGTTCTCCATTAGGTAACCGGCATGGCTGCCTGCCTGCCTGCCTGCCATACCTCACACTACAGCTGATGCTCTTTCTGCGTTTAAACGCCGAACAAAACAAAAAAAAGTACAAAGTGTGAAAAACAGATTATCTTTAAAACACTAACTGTCTTATCAGAGCACTCAGGCAGCCAAAGTGAAAAAAATAAAGGGTCGGTTGTGTCAGCCGGCTATAATAGTCTCTAAATGGAAAATAAACACTATAATTATCCAGTAAGGAAAAAGCCCAAACCCTCATGTCCAACTTCTGGAGCCCCGCGGCTGCTGCTGCTGCTACTGAATTCTCCTCCGGTCGCTCTTTGGCAGCATCCATTTGTTTCCTCCGTTTCTGCAGCCCGTGCTGTCGGACAGGCGGCTCGTGTCATTCTAATTACTCTTTCATTTGAGACAATATTCCAAGTCACAGCCACAAACAAACAAAACAGGGGCACGAAAAACACTCAAAAGCTTTCCATTATATATCTTACGTCCAGTTTTTGTTCCTCTTTCTCGTCCTGTTCTTCATTTTCGTAGTCCAGAACACGCTTGGCTTTTGTTTTCCTTCTCATTTCTCTGCCATTATTTGATTATTTGCGCTCACTGAAACTGTGCCCCCCTTCCGCACAATGCAGGACGCTCCCTGCCACAAAAGCGACAATCAGCCCTGACGCTGATTTGGATAGATACCGAACGTGTAGAGGGGAAACTATGCGATAAATGCTACTTTAATTCTAACACTCGGTTGATCCATGAGTCTAAACTGAGAAATCAGACCCTCTATAACGAGCAGAACGTGGCACGAGCTCGCGTCCGTTTGTCTCGCGCTTAAACCGGAGATCCTTGCTGATCAACAGGGTGTGCAAATGATCTTTACTCTCAGCACTGTGTGCAAAAATGACTTAGGATGAGCTTCAGCCTAGTACTGGGTTGTGTTTCGGATCTCGGATTTTGTGTATCTCCAGCGATACACTTTTTTTTTTTTTTTTACCAGCCTGTTCAGGAAGTTAAGTTAGGAATAGTTTGTTGGAAAAGACACAATGCATCTACAATGTAATCAAATCAAGACAGATTACTAATTAATCAATCTAATCAATCCTGGTGCATCACTCTAAACGTTAATGAGGTCTACAGTGATACGGATTGAGCAGGTGACAAATATAAAATGTTTAACTGCAGCTTAAAGAAGTTTGTTCTGGACCTCAATCCTGGAGGCCTACTGCTGAGATTAAGGTTTTCCCTACACCCACAAACACCTGCTGCACCTCAGGAATCAATTCTAAAGCCTTTCACAAGCTGGATGGTTTTTAGAAGTGGGAAACTCTAGTCAACATGTTGCCAACCTGGTCCTACTGTCATGCACATTTTAGTGTTTTATCTGCTTCCTGTACTTCTGATTCAATTAATCATATCATTTAGAATCTGAAAGTTGAAGTGGGTGTGTTAGTGCAGGAAAAACAATATGTCCAGGACAGTACTCCAAGACCAGAGTTGAAAAGTTGTGCAATGGCTCTAATCTTCACATTCTCGCACACTTACTTTCAGTAACAACTTTATCCTAGTCACAGGGTCAAAGTGGACCTTTTTTGGGAATGCTGCGGGTGGCATTGATATACGGTTGATGGGATGCCAGTCCATTTTAGGGTTCAATTCTTTGGATAAATAAAAATGTTACTCTCAATATCAGACAGCGGGTCAATCACCAGTTTTATTATTATTATTATTATTATTATTATTATTATTATTATTATTATTATTGTTATTATTATAGTTATTATTATCATCGTTATTATTATTACATAGTAATAAATAATAACGATGATAATAATAACTATAATAATAACAATAATAATAATAATAATAATAATAATAATAATAATAATAATAAAGTAATAATAGATAAAATAAGGTTGTGTCAGGACGGTCATCCGTCATAGAACCTGTGCCAACTCAAACATGCTGATCAAATGAATAGCTGTGGTGACCCCTAACTGGAGCACATGAAGAAAAAGAACTTGGCCATATACTGATTCTATTTAAAATATCCCAAGATGTGCTTTAATCCATTATTAGTGCACGCATAAATAAAATGCTTCTGATTGTAAACAGATGTTCATATAACAGGGTGACGATTTTTGTTGTTTGTTTGTTTGTTATGGTGCAGCAGGTCTTTCACAAATGTGTAAACAATTATGAAATTAATCTTAACTAAATAATAACCAGTGGTAGCTTCGCACCAATGTATCTTCTAAATTATGTAAATGATGCAGTTGGCAATATTTGGTGTTCCAACACTCCTCCAATCAATGCTTTATTTATAATGTACTCATTGTGATGGTTTTTATTCTGCGTACAGCTTTTGCACAACTGGTATTCTGTGCCACCTGGTGGTAAATATTCTAGAAGCAATTAATACATAATTCATATTAATATAACGCTATTCTATTACAACACTATTTTAATATTAAGAAACAATAAAAATGTCTTTCAAGGTCGAGCAGGCTTTATGTAAATACAATAATGGATGGAAATGCTACTAAAAATAAAAGTTCTTAAAGTGTTTTATTTTTTTGGATGTATGGATCACTGAAGACATCCATTGAACGTTTTCATTGCACAAAAAAAGAAAAAGGTCATTTAGATTAGAAAAATCATAAAGAATAATAAAAAAAATGTTATGGCACTAATAAATATTGATGTTTATGAAATATGAAATGTTATTTAGGGAGCCAAAAAAAGAGCACCTCTTAAGGCATTACTGTAAAAAAAATGCTTGTTTGTTTTTATTTGATGTTGTTGTTTTATGAGTACACTGGGGTTAAGGACCTGCACATGTGAACTGGAAGCTTTTGAGTTCAAGCTGTAATGCAGTTCATCCCTAACTGTTCCAGGTTTGACCCCATACTTCTCATCAGTTTCCACTTTTGTCTCAATATAAAGAGTGACTACTTCCTTTTAAACGACTCTTTCTGCAGTAACACAGTCAGTTTCTCAACCAATCAATATCCTGATCAATCAATTAGTCAATTAACAATTCAGTCGTTGTCCTGGCTAAACGTGTGTTTCTATTTCAATTCTATTTTCGCTCCACGTGTTCATGACGTATTTGAATTACACACATTTTTACAGATTGCTGTCACAAAAAATAAACAAAACATAAAGGAAAAAAAAACATGCGGATTTGATTCTTCTGTACTTTTATTCAGTGTTGTGAAGTCGGTCGTGCTAACAATCCTAGCATTGTTTTAGATTAGAAAAATACACACAGGGATTTTATTTTTTACTTTAAAGGAGCGGTGATCATTTCTGTTTTTTTTTCCGGCTGATTAATGATCTCATTCAGACCTGAGCCCTGGAATATTCTACGCATGCGCGTTGTCAAAACGTGTTCCTCTGTCAGGGAACTTATCGGCAAGGGAGAAATTTTGCAAGTCATCGTGGGCTATTCAAGACAAGTGGACTACAACAACATTAAGCAAATCTATGGAAATAAAATACTTTTTCAAGACCGTGACTGTCGTATGCTGCTAGAGTACCGTCTAGACATTTCGGGCAGTTTTATTCCTAAACTCTTTATGCGTAAGTATAAAAAAAAGAGTGTTTAGCATCCTGGCTAGGTGGCTAAGTTAGCCAGTTAGCCTGATTGGGGCTGTGGAACTAGCCAGCTAGTAGTTGTCCATTACTAACGTATAATATATAAGTGCTGCTGTATAAAACCTTGTAGTATTTGTTAACGTAGTAGAAATCATTTGTACTCGTGTCATTGTTTGTATATTATAAATACATAATCGCTTAAGAAGTTGTTTTGATATATTCGGCGTCCCCGGTAAATTCCCATCAATGCCCGCCCCTGCAACGTTCTCATTGGTGGTTTTATAAGAAACGCCAGCGCGTGAGGCTTCTTATTGGATTGTTAGAAACTCCTCGACCAATCAGTTTTTGTTGCGCCACTTGTTGCTAACGTGTCTGGTGAGTGGCGATAGCGGAAGTAGGAAAGACCACTTCCTGGATGTTAAGCAATTCAGTTTCATTGTTTCGTATTCGGTACGCAGTTAACGAACTTTTAGGTCGCTTACACAGTACATACTTTAATATCCTAACATTTAATGTGTTTAGTCGTAAGGAACGTTGTAGGTGTATTGTTGTGTTTGTGTGGCCGAGTGAGTGGTTTATTCGGCTCGTGATGGCACGGAGACGAGGAAGACATTAAGGCGTTTAGATGCTAAAGCTGCAAGCTAACAAACTTCTAGGAGGAATTAGACGTCATGGGAAACCATTAGAGAAGAATATTACTCTGCTGCTGATTCTGGAACGGTGTTCTGATTCTTATTTTTTGTCTTATGCAGATTGAAGAAGCTTTGATGTAATAATTGAAAATCTAATGGCATCTGAGCATCTGACAGGATAGACATTGGCCACTGAGGACAAAGGAACCCTCATTTCCCCTCATTCTCCCTTTTTTGCACCAAGTCAATGGTTTTGTGAAAACACAATTTTTGTGATGGTTTCTCAACATTTTATACTTATTTATGTCATGTAAAACACTGACTGTAAGTGTTCCCATTTGACCCTCGTTGTGTTAGGTTTTTGTTTTTGTTTTGTTTTTTATTTTGTTTCCTTTGCCAAGAAATGCTTTACTTGAAAAAGTACTTCACAGAGGGTCTGATTCAGTTCACTATCCTCCTGAGTCTCATTGGGGTGCGGGTGGACGTGGACACCTACTTAAACAGTCAGCTGCCCCCGCTACGTGAAATCATCTTGGGGCCCAGCTCAGCCTACACACAGACACAGTTTCACAACCTGCGCAACACCCTGGACGGCTATGGCATCCATCCGAAAAGCGTGGACCTGGACCATTTCTTTGCCATTCGTCGGCTGCTGAATCAGGTGCACTCTCTGGATCACCTGCGTGTTCCCAGCACTGAGCTGAACGCTTGGCTGGTGCACCGTGACCCTGAGACAGTGGTGTCTGCAGCCAGCCAGTCCAGCCCTAGCATTGCCCTGGACAATGGCGGCAGCCTGGAGGACGTGAACAGCCCTGAACCCTCGGCCATGAGAGGGGCCGGCAGCACTTCTGAGTCAACTTACAGCCTTAGTGGAGAGGACAGTTTGGGTGCTGTGGCCCCTGAGGCCAACCAGGAACAAGGCAACGGAGACAGCGTTGATGAGCTTTCTAAAGAGGTGCAGTGTTTTATAATTGTTATAATGGTTCTTGTGAAATTGATTATTTTCTAATATTGTTAATGCTTCAAATAGATTGGAGTCATGAGTCACCTTAGTATTTTTAAATGTAGCTGGAGAGTGGACCAAATGGGTGTGGTTGCTGTGTGTGTGTCAAGTCAAGTCAAGAATCTTTTATTGTCATTTCAACCATATCTAGCTATTGCAGTACACAGTGAAATGAGACATTTTTTCCAGGATCAGGGAGCTACATAGAACAAAGACAGAGCTATAAGGACTTACTAAGTTAGTTAGTCCAAGCCACATAAAGTGCATCTGTGCAACCTGGTGCAAACAGAGCAGGACAAAAGACAGTGCAAACAAAAAATACAAGACATTACACAATAGACAATAAACAAAAACAGCATGCGTGTGTGTTATTGTTGTACCTTTTGACCCAAGATCATACATATGGTATCTATATTTTACCTACATTGCATTACACACTCTTTCCATGATAAGGAAAATGTGCATGTATGAGACACAACTGATACCATACTATTGCTGAAATCTTGAGATTACAAATCATGCTGATTTAACGAGCATAAGCACCTTTGTATTTGTCATTTTTTTTCTTAATCATCAAGAAGATTCGAGGTATTTATTTTTAGCAAATGCAGCTGCAAAATTCCTAAAAGGCATCAGGATTAATCCATTTCCAGAATCTGGGTCATTTTAATGCAATAGAGCAAAATTTGTATACCAAGTAGTAACATAAGCCTGTCATTTCATTGTGCATTGTACCCTTTGCTTGTCAGTTGACCTTATTATAGTAATCATTATTTTGCCACTGCACATGACATAGGAGGACTTCCCAGTCCTTTAAGCTGTAAATGCTTTTTCCATATAGCTTATAAATAAAAGATTTACAACTGAAATACATCTTCACTCCATTTGCATGTTTTTTTAAATTTTATTTTATGTTTTTTTAAAGCATTTTATATTTTCCAGTGACAGTGAAAATTCTTTTATATACAGACCTTGACCAAGCCCTTTTTAACTCTGTGCCTTGCCCGTAACATAGTCCTCCATTTTTCTCGCTAGGACATAGACCTTATAGATATCCTCTGGCGACAGGATATTGACCTCGGAGCTGGACGGGAAGTGTTTAACTACAGCAGCAGGCAGAAGGATGGTGAGGGAGATAAACAGAATGAGGTAAATGAGGAGGCAGGTGTACGGGAGGAGGACTGGAGAAATGGAATCAATCTGCAGGAGGGTCAGGGCATCACCCTAGTGGATGGAGAGACTGGGGAGAGCATACCTGAGGAGGTAGCACTGTATTATTTTTATTATTATTATTAGTAGTAGTAGTAGTAGTAGTGTTGTTATTGTTGTTGGTGTCACTTGATTTTAGGGTCTAGGTAAAAGTATGAATTTTCTATACTTCTTGAGTTAAGCAAGACTGGAGTGCATAATTGTTGTTTATTTATGCAGCACAGTTTTCTATGAAGCATATAGAATCCTCTAGTTTAGGCTAGCTCCAGACATTTCTTTCTAGCATTAACCCTAATCCTAAACAAAATCCCTGTTTATATTTTAGACAGCATTCACATTATAAAGTGTACATTTAATAATAATATTAATAGTTTTTGTCATTTCTGCTTAGCATGTCAGTGTATGTGGTGTAGGGATTAGGCAGAGGGTCTTGTTAAAAGCTCATGCACAGCTTGAGAAATTTGACCTTGTAGAGGCATCAAAATCTCTCTTTATCTTTTGCTCTAGCTTTCTCGCCTTGGCACACAGACTTCGATGTCCCTTCAGGAATGCCTAAGGCTTCTGGAGGCCACCTTCCCTTTTGGAGAGGAATCAGAGGTACTAGCTGCTTTAGAGTTACCAATGATATCAGGAATGACTGATTTTTCTTCTTCTTTTAAATTCCTCTTTTTGATGAAGTGCTTTATTCAGTTATTAGTTTCCTCTGGTCAATTTGAAGTTCCAGGCTACAGATGCTGCCCCTCAACTTAGAGGCCCAGAAGAAAATGCTCCTTCAACATCTCAGGGGCTTTCACTGCCTGCCCCTTTGCCTCAGTCTGATGCACCTTTAGACCTGGAACAGCAATGGCAGGACATAATGGCAATCATGGAACTGCAGGTTTGTATTCGCTACATATTCTTTATAAACTTGTGGCATAATAGTTGGTTAAATTTAACAAAATCACTCACTATCACTCTCACCCTTCCTCTAGGAAATGGATGTGAATAACACAGCAGAAAATACCAATCTCAATAACCCGAATAACACTCACACTAATACCAATGAATCAGGCACGATGGCAAGTTTTGGTGTTTCCCAATCCAGTCTGATCAACCAGGATGTGAGTCTCCATCAGGCGTCTCTCCCAAGCTGCAGCCAGGACCTCCCCAGCCTTTTCAACTCCGATTTAGATCCTTCTGTAGGACAGCGGCCTACTCTCCCTAGGCTCTCCTCTAGTAATTCAACTAACGTTAACTCAACATTTGGAGTCACAAATCTTACTGGGCTGTTCCTCCCACCACTCAACAGCACCAACAACTTAACCTCTTCCCCAGTCCTGCCAGATCCCTTTGTTAGCCTGCTGGAGGAATCCATGATAGATGAAATTAGCCTACTAGACCTTGCAATGGAGGAAGGGTTCAGTCAGGCTCAAGCCTCTCAGCTAGAAGATGAGCTTGACTCAGACTCTGGATTGTCTTTGGATTCCGGTCACAGCCCTGCATCTCCCAGCAACTCTGAGACGTCTTGTTCCTCGGCTGCATCCTCCTCCTCCACCTCTGCTACTTTCTCTGAGGAAGGCGCTGTGGGCTACAGCACAGATTCTGAAGTGGCTACAGCTGAAACAGAGGAGGGAGCCGTTGGAGGCTACCAGCCTGAATACAGCAAGCTTTGCCGGATGAGCTATCAAGATCCCTCTCATTTTCATAACCTGCCTCAGTTGGACAGCATCAATCACAACCACACCTACAATTTGCCAGCGGCCTCCTCGTACCCTGAGCAGCCCCAGCTGCTTGGATCCTGCAGTAAAAAGTACAGAGACAAGCACCTACAACAAACCAAGGTTCATCCACCAAGAGAGTTCATCGACAAGCAATCTAGCCGCGATGAACGTCGGGCCAGAGCCATGAAAATACCTTTCTCCAATGAAAAAATTGTCAACCTTCCCGTTGAAGAGTTCAACGAACTTCTGTCTAAACACCACCTCAGTGAGGCTCAGCTTTCACTCATCCGTGATATCCGCAGACGTGGCAAAAACAAAATGGCTGCACAGAACTGCCGCAAACGCAAACTGGACACCATCATCAAGCTTGAGCAAGGTGTGCAGGATCTGCGGCGCGACAAATCCCGGCTGCTGAAGGAAAAGATGGAATGCCTGCGCTGCATCAGGCAGATGAAGCAGAAGGTGCAGACCCTTTATCAGGAAGTGTTCAGCCAGCTGCGTGATGAAGAAGGCAGACCATATCCTGCTAGTGAGTATTGCCTGCAGTACAGTGCTGATGGTAGCGTGCTCATCACACCAAGAAGCATGACTCTTGAGCAAAGCCGAAAGCCTGACAAAAAACCGAAGGACAAAAAGAAGTGAGGACTTCACCCCACCAAAAAAAAAAAATTCATATGCGGTGGAAGTAAATGCTGTTTTTTTCCTTTGAGAAGATTCTAGCAAGGAAAAGAAAATTGCACTGTCAGTGTTGTTCCTGCATTAGGTTTTCTCCTTTTTTCTTTCTTTGGTTCAAATGTTTTCTCCAGAAAATAAGAAGCAGAATTGCTTTTTAAAGTACCGAATTTCTGTTGTTTTACTTGGAGTATGGAGTATGACTGGAATGGTGAATTGACTGAATCTAAGAAGAGCAAAAGAGGCAAACCGCAGCTGTGGAGACACTGACTAATCTGAGAATAAATTGAGGAATTGACCTTAATTTCCATCAAGAGCCCAAAAAACAAAAGAATGGTAATACTAGCTGATTATCAGCTTGGAAAGGTCATTAGACTCTTTAGTATTGGCCTCTGGGGTGTGTGAATACCCTGCTGGTAGTCTTTTAGTTTAAAGAAGAAGGCCTTTCTTTCTGAAGATGTTGGAGAGCCAGCGGAAGTTGAAAGACTTTTGTGGTGAGAAAGCAAATGCAAAAGAAAAGCATACCTTCAGTGACCAATGGTTGTGCATTTCTTTTGTTTCCAGTTCCATCACAGTGGTCACTCATGTACCTACACCAATGTGACTTAAATGACATACCAACAAGGAAATGCCGCATTTCTCATGAGACAGTTACATATGAAACCTGACAGGGGTGTCTCTGGGTATTAAATGCCACTTGCCATGGAATTAGGAAGAAGGTTGGATGAAGTAGAGGGGTAAAGAATGAGTTTGAGGGAATGCTCCAGGCGGGAATGATTGAGATGAAAAATTAATACAGAGTTAAGGATGCACACTGCATTACTAATAAATCAGCTTCTGTGCTCTGCTCGATGCTGTAAATCATCTCTGTCGCTTGGCTGTTAGCTCTCAGTCTTTAGCGGTCGTTTCTCTTCTGCAGGCTTTAAAGGTGAGAATTTCCTCCGTGAACCTTTCCATAGTTTTCCTCCCACGTGCATAAAGTTCTACATAAACTACAGGCCTGTTTTTGTTTTTTTTTCCCTCCTGAATTCTGTCATGACTATTTTGCTGCTTAAAACTGGACGTTCTAAAAATGATCAAAGTCAAAACAACCACAAAAAAATAAAAAAAAATACTGTACAGAGATGTTGTGCTGAATTTCGGCTCATCACATGCTTTTCAGAGTTACTTTCTGGCTAAATACCGGACTGCTATGTTGTTTTCAAGCAACAGTTTCAAAGTACAATTCTCACCCCAAGACAATTTCTGTTGCAGTAGTTTTCTGTAATTTATTTATATATATATATATATATATATATATATATATATATATATATATATATATATATATATATATATATATATAAATTACATTTTTTTTATGCACTGGACAATGAACAAGATACTCTCAAATGTTAAGAATATTGGCTTAATGTTCACATTATTAGAACTTAATTTAGTACCAGTTCCTTCTTTGATTAACTGATGTGAAACGTTTGAACATCACAGTTTTTCTTTAATGTATTCGGTTTTTCATAATGTATTTTTTTGTTTGTTTCCTTTCTCTCTTTTACTTGTTGAACTTCCCCTGTTAAACAGGTGAATATCTGAACACTACCGTGCACCAGTTTAGCTAATAAACACATCTGGAGAACTGAAAAGCTGCCAGTGCAGCATGATCACCGATATCAAACTATTCAGGAGACTAGCATACATGTAAAATATAATATCTTTAAATTGGAGCTTTAGCACTAATAACAAGCTTTTAATCTTCACCTCTTCAGAGTTTATTCACTTCTACCGGTTTCCATCGCTCACATCGACTCTGAACACATACAGAGTCTCGTGTGGAGCTATTTTCCTGTCAAAAATAGTTGCATGTAAAGATTGCGATTCTATCGTAGTTTTATGAATTGAAAATTCAACAAATTGTTCATCTGCAATTGCAGTTATAACTTTACGTAACAAGACGCACTCATATTTAAACGTAAGTCCTAATTTACATTGTTACATGTCATCAATTTATCTAGCGTCTTTAAGGCAGATGCTTTAACAGCTTTTGTACTACTACTGCATACATTTTGAAAGCGCATTACTCAATTTTATTGCGGTAACACTTTGAGAGAGTGAGAGTTATGGGGCTGGCCTCAGACAGGCAAACGGACATTAAAAGTTATCAAGAGTTCGACATAGGTCTTGAATAATAGCTGCAGTGGCTCGGAATGGCTGGGCTGCTGGTTTTCATTCCAGCTGAATACGAGCTACACTCAGTAGTCATTAGAAATCCGAGATCACTAAAAATAAGCGCGTTAGTTATAAGTGGCATTAAAAACGGCCCCAGCAGCTCTTTGCAGATAAGATTGAAGTCCACCGGCTTTCAAATAACGTTCTTAAAGATGTGGCTTCAAACTGTCCAAACTATGCACGTAAAGCAGTATTGCTTAAACCCAAGAGGTGTTCAGTATGAAGTGAATGTTTGAAAAAGTATTTAAAAACAACCATAAGAAGCATACATTAAGAATTTGTTCAAAGATGACTGAATTTGCAATTCATAAAAATGACGATTTGTCAGGAAATGCACTCTGTGTGCCATGCACTCTGTCTGGTTGTTGCTGTATGCAAGGAGTAAAAGTAACCATTACTTTGACAAGAAAAGTTTTACCATATTTAATAACTATGGCGTAGATAAAGTTAATTATTTAAACAACAACAAAAAAAGGATCAGGCATGGAAATTGTGCTTAAAATACTTTAAGTTCCTGGTCTTATGCTGTCACTGTTTGTCATGCACTGATTATTTCGTGTCTTGTTTGTTTTGTAAATATGTTTGTGTTGTTTGTTTTGATTTAAAGACATTTTGGCCCTCTGTATTTCACCAGGCCTTCTGACTCCTGTTTTGATTTTGTTTCACTTTGTGTTTATTTTGAAAGATTTGCTGGCAATCTGGAATTTGTTCTCTTTTTTTGGGTAATAAACCTTTTTTTCTTTCTTTCAGTTTTTCAAAGTTATATTTTTCCTTGTGATTTAAGTCTGGGATACAGCATGTGTATGCTATATAAGAAAAACATTTTCCCAGGATTTTAGTGCCTTGAAAGCCATTCGGATTTCACACAATCGGTTCCTTGTCAAGAAAATATTGATGCTCAAATGAATAGTTTAATTGAGAAAGTCAAGGCCAAAATATTCTACAGAAATAACTTTGCGAGGAGGAAAAAAGTCATTTTTAGACTCTTTTACGTATGCTACAGGTTGTAGTGTGTATCATACATGCAAATCACTTCCAGTAATGGTTTAACACAAGAACTATTACATCAATCCTACTTTTATTAAACCGACAAAGATGATTTAGTGTAAAAATAAAAACATTCATGAATCAGAGAACATAATCAGGTCATTTGACTTGAACTCTTGAACATGGACACTACACTCGATTTACAGTATGGTAATAAACCATGAGTATAAACATAATGAAGCTCAATGTGCAAACACACTTGTCAATGGTTTGGGGGCATCTAGCTTTTCATAATAAAATAAATGAAATGACTTTAATTAATAGGTCACAATTAAAGGCTCTGTTCGTTTCAAAAACATCACACAACACTTCTGTCTATAATTTAAAATCAGTTGAGCCATAATGTCCGTTTTAACAACGTTTTCTTAGCCGCTTTACACACTGCACACGTTTTCTTCACAAGATGTTTCCACCGAGATGCTCTGCTGCTGTGCGTCTTGCAGGACTTTCCAGAGGTTTGTGAAGCTGGACAACTTTCTTGAACTTCCCACTCTTTCTCCCACTGCTCAAGCTCAGTTTAAAGTCTCTTAATCCCAGGTTACTGCGCTGAGTATTTCATTAATTTTACTTTCTCTCCTATCTCCGTTGCAGCTTTGTGGTGTGTTTAGGGCTGTTAAAATGAAAGCCAAGATGTCCCCAAACATTTAATAAGGAGTGTATTTGTGTAGTGTTGACAAAACGATTGAGACTTATTCAGTGGTAGCACCTACAGTAATAACCGGAACAGTGATTTGTGTTTGCTGGTTAGAGTGAATTTCAATAAAGAACTTTCAGTACCATTAGATGGGAATCTTGGTCAATTCTCACACCACTGTACATGTACTTCTCCAAGGGCATTTCAAGATTCATTTACTTGGCTTGCTTTTTGAAAAATGTATAAAATGTTATGCTCTTTTTTCCATATAATCCTAGTTAAGGCAGCAATATTTTTATCAGTCCAATGTAAAGGAAGTAAAGGAATATATTAAAGAAAGCTTTTTGTGAACTGGTAAGAAATGGCCAGCATTGTAATCTACACAGGGTCTGGTCTGGAACACAATGTCAGTAAAGATGACAAAAAGTAGTAGTCTACTGAGTACATTTAGCTACAGTAGCAGTGCTATGAGTGAAATACACCAGAGACTATGCAAATTACGGGTACTGTTTAATTGCCTGAGGTGCGTGTGAGTTTCAGTGGCGTTTTACTAAAATCATAAGCCTTTTGCTGCCGTTTACTTCAGATGATGACAACCGTAAATATTCCCAATAGTGCCCAATAGTTTGCCTAGTTTTTCTCATCCTTCTTCTCCTCTTCATCAGTGGGGTAAGAGTGCCAGGTAAGGCGCTCCTCATAGAAAGAAATGACAACTTGTGGACACTTCACATTCGCCTCCTTGGCTGGAACAAGGTCTGCTTCATCAGAGTTCTTCCTGTAAATGAAAAAAAAAAAAACAACAACATTCCTTTACAGGTCACTTTACATGAGATGACTAGATTTCGAAGTGAATCTGAACAGGAACTAGATGATCTAATCCAGGACCTGAGGTGAGGCAGTTTTAAACCAGGCATCCAGCTCCATACACACCATTTCATGAGGAACATAAGTTCTCCGCTTGAATCTGTAGCACCAATGATCCTCTCGGGATCCAACCCACGAGCAAAGCCTCTGAGTTTCTCTGGCTAAATTAGAGGAATGGTAAGACATGGTTCATCCCATGAAGTTGAGTTAGGCTCTGAGTATTTCAAATTATGCTTCTTTCCCTGTCATTGAACTTTCTTGTTCTTCAAAATCCTTACCTCATCCTTGCGTTTTTTAGGCTGGCTCTCCTTTCCATCACCGTCTGTGTCGGCACGCCGCTTGCCACCTAATTCATTAGCACTTCTCTGGGACTGCAGGTATTCTGCGATGAGATCCGGGCAGTCTAAATTTTCTTCAGGCTCCCATGTGTTGTCATCACTGAAAATTCAAGCATTGACAGCATACCTCAAACTAGTGTTATAGTATAAAAATCCATTTATTTCCAAGCAAATGGCAAATCAGTGGCTAAGAGAACAATCATTCAGCCCTATACCACACATTACTGTATATATATATATATATATATATACCCACTCTGAAAAGCCTTTCCACTTTAGGAGATACTCTATTCTTCCCTTCACAATACGTCTATCCAGGACCTTCTCCACAACATACTCCTCTTCCTCTTCCTCTACCACCTCCTCCACTTTCTTTTTATTTTGTTTCTTTCCCCCTGCTGGCTGCTTGCTTTCAGTTTGAACAGGAAGTGCTGTCAGCAGATGAATGACAGATTTAAGAATGAACAGTTCAGACAGTGATTTAAAATAAGTATTCAAACGCTCATTACGAAGTGAAATGAAATGACAAACCTTCTGTCCCTGCAGCAGGAGCCTCAACTGGAGTCTCTGGCGTTTGGCTCATTTTTCTTACAGAGCTTAACACCTGGAAATACACAGGGATAAAGATGGAGCAGGTGTGCATATGGTCAGGGAGGTGCCAAAGCAACGCAGATTTTTTCTTCTCTCATATTCAGCTTATTACTTTATTACTAAGGCTTTCTTTAACTGATCTGTATGTTTAAAGACTAAAATAAGTGGCTGAAAATAATTTCATGAGCATAGACAAGCCAGCATTACCACTCAGCAGGAGGCACTGTGAAGTGCTCACTGTTATCACAGACACAATCACCAAGACTAAAAACCGATATTTATATTGAAAAAACACACTCAGTTTCTCTTTAAATCATAGTGAGATGTGTCCACATGTCTTTTGTATATTCTTACAGAATTTATTTTATTTTTAATTTAAAAATACCTTTAACTGGAGCTTTGAATAAACATAAAGCTTCTCAGTCAAAATATAATACTTTGTGTTTTAAATATTCCAAAAGAGAAATATAGACAAAATTTGTAAATTCTAAATTGTCTTCAGAACATTGAAAATTGTTTAAATGAGACTTTAAAAAAATATTATTATATATTAAAAATAAGTGTTTAAGGATGTGGTGTTGAAAAGGAAAAAAACGGTAGAAAAAAACTCGATTATTACTAAATTATTAGTAATATTATTTTACATGCATATTATTCTGACAGCTTTTCTACTGGCAATTATTGTTATTACAACAAATTTAGTGGAAAGGCCACAGCAGACCTAAAGCAAATGTCTTATTATAACTGCTTATATCACCACAGTGCTGCGCAGAAGCTAATGATTAGGTTTCAGCAGTAGCTCTGGCAATAGTGTAAACTGTACTTTAAATCACCAATAACAAATTTTAAAATGTGTTGTCATTTAACAAAAAGTACGGTGTAATTAGTGATGCAGTGAAGCTTTCTTAAAAGAGACAAATATGTAACATTTATGAACAGAGCAGAGCTTTTTAATAGTCAGCAGGTTTTCTGCCACAGTATGGAAATGATAACAGAAAGTTGAATGTTTCCCAATATTAAATGTAACTATATGTTGATAAAAGCAAAATTGCCAATGCTTTTTGTTGTCAGTTGTATGTAAAAGTAACTTTTACACACCACCTGATCATTAAATTATGTTGAAATAACAACATGTCACAAAGAGTTTTATTCAGTTATCATCACAACAATTACATTTTAGGATGAGACGATATTTATTCTGTAATTACATCATGGCATACATGTTCACGAAAGCCTTATAACAGTCAAATTAGTGATTCAGACCCTTTGAAAGAAACCACTTCCATCAGGACAGAAATTGTTCATCATTGGATAAAGCCGATAACAGGATAACTTGAATTGATTTGCAATTCCTAATAAGAAACAAGTTCCCTAATACCTAAATACCTAAGCAGCTTCCCTTCAGCATACTGTTTTATCACTCATAGGGGGTGCAAACATTTGCAATCAAATGTATTGTACACAAACATCTTTGGTGTTTAATCAAAATTATTCATGCAATTATTCTTCTGTTTCATTCAGGATCATTCTTAGCCTATACTGGGAACACTAAGCGTGTACTAAGCGTCTAATACAACAGAAATTGGATCCCAGTGCATGCGCGCACACACACACACACACACACACACACACACACACACACACACACTTTCACAACTAATGGCAGTTTAGCCAATCCACAAGCTGGGATGTGTTTAGGAGGTAAATGAGAAAGAGGAAACCAGAGAAACCAGGAAAAAAACAACAAGTGGAAATGGAGCAATATTATTGTGTAATGAAATATTTTAAGAGTTGTGTAACTTCTACATAAAACCCAGCAAAAATCATAATACCTGTAGTTAACTAAATACTTATTCAGCATTATACATCATTTATTTGTACACAGGACTGATTTATGTCCATGTGAGAGATAAAACACGTTCGGTTCTCGAGTAAAATGATCATGCAGACATATAGAAATTGTGTTTATCCTGTAGAAATGCAGCTGTTTATTCCACCACTTTAACCCCACCTGAGGAGGAGGATGAGGCAAATTTACTCATTCAGGTGATTAAGGTCCCAGGTCAAATCTTGCTTAGGCGTGCATTAGGCAGTGGCAAAATGAAACCGAACAAAAATATGGAAAGTACCTGTAAGTTCTGGTGCAACATCTATAATGCACATCTGGAATATTGCCAATATAATATATCCACGGATATATAAGAAGCGCTGAATTATAAACCTATGAGCCATACAGAAGAACCAACAAAACACGAACACCTTTAGCTGTAACACTGTAATAATTAGTGCAAGGTCGTGATTGAAAGAAAAATGGATGAGAGAAGAGGATACTTTTCCTGGGTGGAATTCAGAGCATCCTCCGCCATGTTGATTCTCTAACACACTGTAGTGTTTTAGTCATCTCTGGCTGCAGGAGCTGTGTGTTCATGACACAGCGCACATTACAGCTGCAGCTCGGGTGCACATCTGGCGCATCTGGCACGAGGACGCTTATGTATTAAACACCACATCAGAAGAGGCTCAGAAATAATAAATAGCACGAACAATACTTACTTGCAGCTGTCTCGCTTCGAAAAAGATGCCACAGTGACGCGTAATATTATAGAGATTTGAACAGAATTCTTAGCTGTAATTAAGGGCGAATGTTCAGATGTGTTGAATGCAGCTTTTTGAGGGTTACAATGGGGATCAGTTACAATAACAACATGGTAGCCAGAGGCTGCTCCAGCCTAAGCGCAGGCGTCCTGTGCTCCGTCCTTCACTCACAACATGCTTTTTATTCTGCACCTATATGCACACTAATCTGAGCAAGAGTTATTTAAAGATTTAGTCAAAATTACGTCCGTATATATATATATATATTTTTTTGGTTATTGTTTGAAATAATATTTTGTCACTGTGTAAACTGGGTTTCTTTTCTTTCGATTGGTGGCAGTAATGAGCTGCAGTGTCACTTGTCATGATCAACAGAAGAAGAAAATGTAGTTCCGCACTAATTGTTTATTTTGCTAGTTGGCTAATGACAGGTTCAGGAAATGCTAGCTGGTTAGCATTGCTGTAAACCTTGATGTAGTTTACCTCGAATAGAGAATTAAACATAACGTTCCAGTGAATGACTTATAATATAGAGAACTACAGGTGAGTAGTTTTTATTCCTTGTTGGTGTTTGTGAGCAAAAGCTCAGCGTTTATAAGTAGATGTTATATGAAGCTAAGTTTCAGACTAGCTGATAGTCTCTAAATGTTAGCACGCAAAATGCCCTTTGTTTTTGTGCAAAATACTCATTGATTTTACATATTGATGATTTTACATGTTTTAGGCAAGGGTATTTTTTTTTCTTATTGCACAGTCATTTCCACGGTACAGTCTTGTGGAAGGAATCAAACGAATATTAGTTTTATTATTTGTTTAAATGTGTACAATAATATTTTGGAAATGTTTAGACCTACGTGTTTTGATGTGTAAAAGTTGCATTAAAGCCTATTACATTTAAAGTGACTGGTAAATCCGGCTAATAAAAATAACAAATGAACAATAAAAGTACATGGAAAGAGTTTTATGTAGCACCAGTTGTGTTTTGTAGGGATCTCAATTATTAAAGGTTTCAGGTATAAACCAGCCCAATAGGGTTAAACTATTAAGCATGCAACACTTTTTAATAAGTGTACATAACTTGGATGAGTTTTAGTTTGTGCTTTTGTGTTTAGTTTGACTCTCAGGTTGTGGTGATGACTCGTGATCTTATGCTTGGAGAGGAACTGCCCCACTGGGTGGGAGCAAAAGAGTTCCACCAGAAGTACGAGTCCAAGGAGGTTATAGGCAGGTAGGAAGCTTTCCTGAGAATATATGAGGAAAATATGTTTCTCTGTTGCACATATCACAAGCAACAGTAGTCTTACCTTTCCTAAAGTCTTGTTATTCCTTTTTCAGATTACATTGTGACCGGTATCTGATTACAAAACCAAATTGATTAAGCTTTGTCTGTTTCAGTACAGCATTATGCATTAATGTAATCAAATCAACGTGGGAGGAGATCTCATGTATGCTAGCAACGTTTTAGACATGTATTATCTAGTCAAACGTCTGACAAAAACACAACATGCATTTAAAAAAATAAAATACACTATAAGGCCAAAATTATGTGGACACCTGACCATCACACCCATGTGTGAGCCTTCGACTTACTGTGGCCACAAAGTTGGAGGCACAAAATTGGCTTGAATATACTTGTATTTAGAGACATTGTCATGCTGGAGAATGTTTGGGCTGCTTAGTTTCCACGAAGGGAAATTAATGTTCCAACATACCAAGACATTCTATACAGTTGTTTCTATACAATGTTATTGTGTGCTTCCAACTTAGTGGCAACAGTTTGGGAAATGCACACATATGGCAGTAATGGTCAGATGTCCACATACTTTAGGTAAATAGAGTATTATGTAATTTAAAATGAATGCTCTGTTTCTGTGTATACTAAAGAATTCAAGTTTTTCCATTTCTGTTTACCAACACTATTTATTTTGGATATTCCACTCCATGTTCTTGTTGGTGTTGTATAAAGGCTCTTATAGAACATTTATCTGCATGTAGGGGTGTAAGCAGCGTCGTCCGCAGGTGTGTAAACAAACACACAGGACAAGAATTTGCAGTGAAGATCATAGAGATCACGGCAGAGAAGATGACCGTCCAGCAGCTGGAGGAGGTGAAGAGCGCAACACTGAAAGAGATCCATGTTCTTAATGTGCTGAAAGGGCACCCATCCATCAGTAAGTTCTAGCACTTTTACCTTTTATGTTATAGCTCTTGCTGTGCTGTTTAAAAAAAATTGACATAAAGATTTCTGTTTTTCTTTTCTCAGTCACACTTATTGATTCCTATGAATCTGCAACCTTCATCTTTTTGGTATTTGACCTGTAAGTAATGGTTTATATAATGCCCTTTTCTGCTCATCTGTCATGGAACATCATATTTCAATAGGTGTAGTGACCTGGGAAAACTCTTCACATAGGGAAATTCACATTAGGTATTAATACAAGAAAATAGAAACTAATTGGTATGTAGTAATTAATATTTCCATCACTTTATGACAATATCACGATCAAGTACTGAAGACTCATATTCACTGTTTGTTCCTACTCCATTTTCAACACAGCATGAGAAGAGGAGAGTTGTTTGACTACTTAACAGAAAAGGTCACTCTCAGCGAGAAAGAGACCAGGTGTGTGGTTACAGCTACTGTGGTCTATACACACATCAAAAAACAGTCATCTCTTTCCTTATTGAATTGTGCAATGTACATTTCTCACATTTAGGAGTATGATGCGTGCTCTTCTGGAGGCGGTCCAGTATCTCCATTCCCTTAATATCATACACCGAGACCTCAAGCCTGAAAATATTCTTCTGGATGACCAGGGTCACATTAAACTCTCTGACTTTGGCTTTTCAGTGCAGCTGCAACCTGGAGAAAAGCTGAGAGGTGATTGGCTGTGTAAGCAGTATCATATCATAATTCTGTTTTCCCCAGTGAATAAAATTTCATGACTCTTGTTTTTCTCTCGTCTTAGAGCTCTGTGGTACCCCGGGTTATCTTGCCCCTGAGATCCTGAAATGTTCAATGGATGAAACACATGAAGGATATGGAAAAGAAGTTGACTTGTAAGTCTCAGTTAGAATTTGTCACAGACATTTCAGGATGACTGAATATTTCTCTATTTGATCATTAGAAGTCTAGTACCTGGCTAGAATCCTGCTGTATGTATGAAATAAGGTTTTTAGACAGTGCTTAGAAGAAATCCCTCTTCTGTTTGTACTGTTTGTTTTTCTATGTAATAGTGGTAGCTTCTGTTTGCTAACTCCACTCTTCCCTCAGGTGGGCTTGCGGTGTGATTCTTTTCACTCTTCTTGCTGGGTCTCCACCCTTCTGGCACCGTAAACAGATGCTGATGCTAAGAATGATCATGGAGGGTCGGTATCAGTTCAGCTCTCCAGAGTGGGACGACAGGTCTGATACCGTCAAGGACCTGGTAGGAATCTTTATTTTAAAATGAGCTTGATACTTCATTTAGGAGTTAGTGCTCATAATGTTATTTTATCAAATATAAACACTCCCCATTATCCATTATTATGACATTATCTAATCGTGTAGCAGCATGCAAAAAAGGTCTATAAATATAGGTCAGGAGCTTCATTTAGTCTTCACGTCAAACATCAGAAACATTTGCGGAAATCTGACTTTGACTCTGGCTTGGATGTTGGGCTGGTTCATGTATAATTAATGATGAGAATGCGGACAGAAGGTCTGTGGTTAATAACTCTTTACAATGCCGGTGAGCAGAAAGCCATCGTAGAATGCACAACGTGTGGAACAGTAAGGTGTTTGGTCTAGTCAGTTTGCTCTCCTGTCAGCCAAGAACAGACCACATTGGGCATGAAACAGGACAGTTGTATTTTAGAGGAAGGCCAGGTGATGATTTTCCAATCTTCAGCTGTCCAGTTCCAGTTAAACTGTGCATTTTGTTGCTGCCATCCGATTGGCTGATTGAGAAAGTGTGCACTTGGTCCTAATAAAGTGGATGATGGGGGTTTAATAGATTGTATAAAATGTGATCTTTTTGTATCATGTTAAGTATTACATTGATGTTATTTCTTCTAGGTTTTGTTTCATTTAAAACCACTTTCTAGCACTGTTTTTATCCTTAGATCTCAAGGCTTTTAGTGCTGGATCCCTCTGTCCGCCTGACTGCTGAAGAAGCCTTAACTCACCCCTTCTTCCTTCAGTACCAAAAGGAGGACGTACGACTCTTCAGCCCCAGAAAGACGTTCAGGGTAGGTTTAGCCTACACTAATCTTTTTAATTATGACATTACCTTTAAATTATAATGCTGAAAATAATTTGTGAATTCTAAAGTATTTTGTTCATGTCTCTTCATTCATCTCTCCAGGTGTTAATCTTGACAGTCTTGTCCTGTATTCGTATGTACTGTCACTACAACCGGTCCAGACCTCTGACACGAGAGCACCTAACGAGGGACCCTTACTCTTTACGAGCTGTGCGCAAGCTCATCGATGGCTGCGCTTTCCGCATATATGGACACTGGGTCAAGAAAGGAGAACAACAGAACCGAGCTGCTCTTTTTCAAAACACCACTAAAATTGTTTTACTCAGTCTTGAGGACCTTGAGAACTAAATGTCATTTTAATTTCTGTTTTTAACCTGTTCATTAAGTGTTCTTATAGTATTTTATAAATAATACAGTTCAGGGTACCGATATTAATCCAGCCACACACACAAAACCACAATAGAACTATTTATTCATTATTAATCAGAGATCAATCTTTTTAAGTTTTTAAGTATGAATCAACATGATCTTTTGAGCCATTTCCTTTTCTTAATTTCTATTAATTTTCTTTTATTAATTTTTAAGTTTTTATAACTTTCATATATCAGGACAGTTTTATCTATTTAGCTGTTTTTGACTATTTGTAGAAATGGTCAGTAAAAAGGTTAAAAAGTGTGTATGATGGTTACATTCCTGCTCACTTAGTTGTTTTTTGTTTTGTTTTGTTTTGTTTGTTTGTTTGTTTTTTCCATTAAATATATTTGAGGTTTTTGTTATTGAGGTTTTCTCATTTGACAACCAACACCATCTTTTTATCAGAGTACTGTATTAACCATCATCACTGTCGAGATTGCTGTTATACTCCTTTATTAATGTGTAATTTATCTGTTTTAATATTCTGAACATGATTAATTAAATAAATCCTTACATTTTAACACTGGAAAGAGTGTTTGTTTAAAAATGCTCTATTTTCTAAGTTTTGGGGTTTTTTTTAAAGAAAGAACATAAGAATATATAGCTGATATCTTTGCAAATATATATGTCCTAAGAATAGAAACAAATAATCATTTGTAGATATGGTTTCCAGCATAAGCTCCAGTAACAGCTAGAAATGTTCATTTGTATATTATTATTATTTTACAGGGACAAAAATATGTGATTACTTTTAGGCTGTAGTCTAGTCTCCAGTGAATTGAGCGCAGAGTTCAGCTGAACAGTCGTTTCCTGCAAGTGTTTTTCAAGATAAAACACTTCCTCCTTTACTTCCTTTTGTACCATTGTTCTCAGCTTGTCCTTTTGTTATAGATCTAAAGAAATAAAAAAATAAAAAAATAAAAATAAATATATATATATATATATATATAAGTCTGTCTGATAAAGGAATGTAATTCAGAATGTGTACCTTGTTTAGATGCCTCTGTCTCTAGCAGGATACTGTAGAAACCATCTCTTGCTCACTTACTCCATCTTGCTCACTCGCACCATCTGCTTTATTTTCAGTTTCGTTCACTGTTTCTGCAATGTGTCAAGATATAATATAAAGCTGAACTGTGATATTTGGGGTATAAAGCTGTAATAATATCTTGAAACATTATTAAGTAATAGGTTTCTGTACCAGAGGTTTCCAGCTGTTCTGTCGTGAGCTCCTCAGGCATTCCAGTATAAGATAAAGATAAATCCAAATACATCTAGACCCAGTGAGGATAATCAATAAAGCAAATTCTATTAATGTGAAGTTTCAGCTTTATTTATATAATGTATCTTTACTGATATAACGCAGCAGAAGAATAGTACAGAAATCCAAACTTACCTGAGGTGTAAATACATACTTGTAAAGCATGTAGTGTCTCATATATGTGTTGATGAGATATTTCATAATTTCAGTCAGTTGCTCTGAATTGAATAGATCGATACTGAATGGGGGTCTCTAAAAATGAAAAATCAGCAAACAATGAACTGTAGATATAGCAAAAAAACTAACTTTTTATATTCATATACGTGTAACACAAATGTTTAAAAGCACATACTCTGACAGAATGACAAAGCAGAAGCTCAGTGCAGTATGTAAAACACTGGTCCATGTTGTTGACGGGAGTTTCTGGAAAGATGATTCATTACAGGTTTCAATATATTTAGCAGATATTTTAGCAAAAGGGCTAGATGGTTGTTATAGTTGTATTCATTATTTGGGGACTACAGAATCAATACAATTACTAATGTGGAAGATGTCACAGATGCCATCCAAACATAATCCAACTACTCAAATATTAGACTCATAATTTAATGAGCACAATAATATTTTGCTATTTTAGGTATGTCAAATGTTTCAGGTATGTCAGTTGTTTTCTTTCTCTGCTAGCTGGATTAAACCCAGTTCAAATAAATAGTCAAGCAGAATAGTAAATATAAGGACTAAGAAATAAATATAATAACTGTGTTGAGAATAATTCATCGCTTAAAATAATGCCTGATCAATGACATACATCCAGTGTTTCCTTGTCCAGTGATGGGAGAAGCACAATTGGTAATACAGTTCTTCTATAAAGTGTGCTATTATTGACCAATTTGAGCTTTTCCCAGTCTAAAACCAATACATACAAATGTTACCTGTGTTAAGCTGATGCATGTTCTTTACGATGGACAGAAGAACAGATGTTTGCTCTTTACTGAGCGTTTGCTGCTTACAGAACAGCACTAGGTTTGTGTACAGATCAAGCAGAATCTCCTTCTGGGGCTCAGGAGCATCAAGGTGTAAGGCCTGGCACAAAACTCTAAAGCAAACAGTAAATGTTTTTTTAATTTTGTGAAAAATTCATAGCAAATGAGAGCAAAACACATTCAATTATTATATTACCTTGAAATCTCTGGTATGGATTCTGTCTTGCTGATTTCTTCTGCATCACTGTAACTCAGGTCTTTCCTGCAATTTCATACAACAATGCAATTCTTTATTTATTTGATAAAAGTTGGACATAAGTGATATTTAACTATAGCAACTTTACATACCATAACAAAATTCTGGCCCTCGGAAGACATGACTCCTACAATATCAATGGTGCAATTAGCTAAAGCAATACAATAAAACATAATCTATCTTAAACTAAATAAATCTATCAGTCTTACTTATGTATGCTATTTTTTTTATGTATCTTACCAAAGATCCAAAATTCATCTCTATATTCTTAGTGAAAGACCAAATAACTTGAATTCGATTATAGAGCTTATGGAGACTTTTGTTACATAAACCTTTAGCATATTGTGTATTAAACCGTCTCCTAGCAACGATGCTCCCTGTTGGCTGTATAGAGCACTGCATACCAGTGTTTCACACGCGATATGCACCTGCATACGTGATATTTTTATATATAAGCTTTTTATTTTTTCTAAAGAAGATCACCCCTAACCAGCATGACAAGCCAGACGTCAGTTTCATAACTGTACTGAAACCTTTAAAAAGTAAAACTTGAGGCGTTTGCACTTTTATTTTGAAATACTTCACACTGTATTACATACAGCTGTTTGGTTTTGTCAGAAGGGGTTGATTAGTTTTCAACAGCAGTCCTTATAATAAAGTTCTTACAACCTGTCATTACAGGTTTATATGTATGCATTCCTTTTAATTAATGTTTATATGTTAATTCCTTTTAATGTTATTGTTTTTATAATGATGATGCTCTACATAATTTAACTCAAATAATAAATGGATTACTTAATAAAACACCTTGCATAAGAAAGGAAAAAAAATTCTGTTACATTAATTGAAGATTTGTATTGAAGAACTCTTGAGTATCACCTCGTAACAGTCATTAAAAAAAGGTTTTAAGAACAGATGCTTTTTGATTTGTCTATGATATTACAGTCTGCTTTGTTTTGATTTATTGACTAAGACAGACAGACACACAGACAGACAGACAGATTTTTCTGTATCATTTCTAAAATCACGTTATTATTCATTTATTATTTATTTATTATTTATTATGTCAAATTGTGACTTTTATTCTGAAGCGTGCAGAGATGATTCCTCCTTAGCGTTCTTCACACTTCTGCTCACTTTTCCTGTCTTTGCGGCTAGCAAAGGTTTGTTGCCGCTACGATGCGTCTACTATACAACTTGACGTGCACTGTCGAGTTTATTTATTTATCACTGGGTGTATTTGTTCTATAAAACACGAACCTAGAGATAAAATGAATTGCTTCAAAACGAGATAAGATGTTCATTTTGGTAAAAAAAAACAAAAACATTCGTGTATACAGATAAGCTCTCGCTTGCTAGCTAGCTGGCTAACTCCTACAGCTAGCATACATCAGCCAAATTAACAGCTAAGCTAACAGGCTGCTTCAATAATTACCGGTAACTGTTTGTATGCACAATATTAACGTTAGACGTTTGTTATATGTCGTTATTATCTGTTTCTCCGGATTAATAATAAATATCTATCCCCCAGGCTAGTAAACTCGGCTCTGTGAGCTAGTTAATGACTAAAGAACAGGTTCGCGGGTTGATGAGAATATTTTACTGTTGCTATGGTGATAGTTTGAGAGCTGCTGTTACCCGACAGTTAGAAACATTGACTTGTCTGTTTTTGTTTCAGATCAGGGAAGCATGTCTGGCACCGGAGGTAAGCGAGCCTCTGGAGGGGACAGTCCTCCAGGGCCACCTGAAAAGAAAATGAAGAAAGAGGAGAAAACCACCACGACTCTTATTGAACCTATTCGCATTGGAGGTGTTTCTTCTACAGTAAGCACCTTCACGTTTAGTCTTCATAGAGATTCTTATCCAACTAAGTAATGGGTTAATTAGCAGGCTCTCAACTGATGCATGCTGAAATTCTGCTGTGTTTTGCAGGAGGAAATGGACATGAAGGTGATTCAGTTTAAGAACAAGAAGCTCTTGGAGCGCCTCGAGCAGAGGCAGGCTATAGAAGATGAGCTGAGGGAGAAAATCGAGAAGCTGGAAAAAAGACAGGCGACTGATGATGCGACACTTCTCATAGTCAACCGCTATTGGACTCAGGTACTAAACAACCTCATGTACTGTATGATCAGTTGATCAGGTTCATGTCTCACAGTGTTCAGATGCTTCAGAGCTACTTAAAGCTGTGTAGACTTTGAAAGGATGATATTTTAATGACTGTACATTATGTACACAATTTCAGGTTCAGTACAAGTTTCCAGCTTGATCTTTCCAAGTTTTCTGTTAATCTAATTAAATTGAAATATGGTTTACCGTCTCTGTTTATCGTGCACCTTCTCTTCTGCTATTGGTTGAAAACCTATTTTTTATACTTCTGAATATGGCTGGATATAGATATTAATGAATGGTGATCGTAGTTGTGTGAGGTGACCTGGCCAGAAGTGATTATTTCCACAGACTAAGGTTTCATTGTGGTGCCTGCATGTTTATGGCAGGACCAGGGATATGTAGGTAGAGAATGCGGCTGTACATGTATATAGAAGAAATGTTCCCCTCTTATTTTGTAGGTATATTTTGTAAAATCACTAGTTAAGGTTATTTAAAAAAAAAAAAAAATCTTAGCTTTAAAATAGCATACAGTGATACCTCAAGATACAAGTTTAATTAGTTCCGTGACTTTGCTTGTATCTCAAATTCCTCATATCTCAAAGCAATTTTCCCCATTTAAATGAATTGAAATCCCATTAATCCGTTCCAGCTCGCAAAATTCCACTCCAGTTGTTTTGTTTGTGTTTTGAATATGAAAAATGTACAGTACCTGTATTTATAAATGACAAATATTGTATAAAAACATAAACTGGTTTTACTTTACGGAAGATGCGCACGGAGGTGTTGAGGGAGGAGTAAACAGGCGGAGGAGTTAGGAGGAGTTAAACTTTCACTTTCGTTCACTTACTCGCACTCTTAATGCTACTTTACACTTAAATGGAACTTAACTAATTTCATTTAGAGCGGGGAGAGCAGCAACTAGAAAATAGAATAGACCCCTGTATAACAGAACCATTAATCATGCATATAGTTAAAAATAGGAAAGGAAAATAATAAATGGATAAATAAATAATTAAATAATTAGAGAGAGAGAGAGAGAGAAAAATATGTGAAGATTTATGACGTAAACTGGTACAATGAACACAGGTTCCGGCATGGTGCAGTCAGGGTTGGAGGAGGGAGTTTAAATCGCAGCAGCAGAGCGCTAGAAAGCGGTTCAATGAATGGGAATTTAAATGGTCGGGTAATATGGATGTCGTAACCGGATTGGTGCACGTCGTGGACAGCTGATTAACAGCTGATGCACGCTTGACGACGTGGCCTGCCAGAACTAACGCAATGCTTGATTTCTCTTAACGTAACTGAACTTAATTGCTACAGTTTCTGTTTTCTTTACATTTATTTTGCTTAATTTTCTTCATCGCTTTTCTCTTCACTTGTTTTTGCCTTTTTTGTCACTTTTTCCTCACTAACATCTGCCGGTCGTTTTAATAAAAACCTGTCCGGTCGGCATATCAGATGCGGTGTAGTCGCACAAGCACAATTTTTTAACGGATCCAACGCTTAAAACGGATCCGAAGATTACGGATCCGCAGATGGTCGGCACCTCACGCAGCGCCTTTGCAACTCTCCTGAATGACTGAATGAATGACTTCCTGTTTATCGGCCGTCGTTTGTCGTGTGCAGTGGAAAGGCGGCTTTAACCGAGTGAGACGCTGGAAGCTGAGGTGGGGGAAACAGAGCACACGTGGTTGTTGGGGATCTTTGTTGCGGCGGCAGCGGCTCAGATGCTCGTATCTCAAAAATTTGCTCGTATCTCAAGCCAAAGATATGGTCGAATCACAGCTCGTATCTCATAAAATCCGTATGTTAAAGCACTCGTATCTTGAGGTATCACTGTATGTGTAAAACAGAACATTAAATTTGTCTGAAGTCTGTCTTAAGTTGCGTCCCATGTGACTTACCACACAGTTCATGTCTACTGTCTAGTGAATAAATATTACAGGGGTTGTATCTTCTCAAATGAAACACTACCTTTTTATAATAACTGGAAGAATAAGCTGTTTCCCATTCAATGGTGATTTAACATAAATACATCACACAATGTGGGTTAATTTAAAAGACATTTTATTATTGTAAGATGTCTTATCCTGTTGTGTCGGATGCACATTGCTTTTTCGTTTGATAAAGTGCACATCATCTTGTTGGAACTAATCAAGCTATTTATAGTACAAAATGGAAAAGAATAGTGAATAAACGTGATTTGTGATGTGCCGTTACACTTTATTTGTAGTTTATAAGTTCTTTAATATACTGCACCAGTACTCTAGTAAAAGAAACCCCAGAAACTGTAGCCTCTAGAATTTATATCAGACTTTAGAAAGTCTTTTAAATGTGGGTGTGTTTCTTTACATTACTTCTGTTATTTCTCACACTGCTCTTATAAGATGCATACTAACTGCTGCCTAACTTCCATAAAAGAGAGACCATAGAAAGAGACATGTAGGAGTCTCAGTGATGCAAATTCCCACACATTGCCTGAAATGATCAATAAATCAATCTGTCTCTCTACACTATCTGCCAAAGGTTTCTGGATATCACACTTGTATGTGCCTGTTGAACACCTTTTGCTGTTATAATAACTTCCACTCTTCTAGAAAGGCTTTATACTACATTTAGGAGTGAGTCTGTGGGGTTTGTACATTTAATCATGAGAGCATTAGTGGGGTCACTAATGAGGTAAGAAAAGGAGACCTGGCAACCCACTTCATCCCAACGGTGTTCAGTGGGCTTGTCGGGGCTCTTGAGAGAAGGGAACTGGTGTCTTTCTTGGCAAACGTGGTGGTGTTTTGTTTTTTGTTTTTTTTGGTGTAAAAACAACACTGTTATGAATATGAAACATTGTCTCTGTTTACACAGCTGGATGAAAATGTTCAAGAGTTACTGCAGCGAGTTGAACCGAAGGCTGTTCCAGTGCCCGCACAGACCCCTGTTAGTCCTCCAGCATCTGCCTCTGCCCCTGATCCTGCAACTGCCCCCTTGCCTGCCCCTGATATTCCAGTTTCTCTGCCAGCTTCACTGGAAGGAGAAGTTGGCCTTCCTCAGCCTCCACCTCCAGCAGATGAGGAGGAACAGCAGCAGCAGTCTGACCAACAGCTGCTGGAACAGGATAAGGAACAGGAGCAGTCTAACGCAGCAGAGAAACCGCCAGAGATGCCTGTTATGGATGGAATTGCTGGTAAACAAACATTTTCTTTTTATGTTTCCTTCATTTTAATGAGGTTTTTTGCAAAGAACACAATGAATTTTTCTTAATTTATTTGCCATTTGTAGCCCCTCCTCCACCTCCCCCATTGAGCGAAAGTGCAAAGGCTTTCCTCACCATTCTGAATATCAGCAGTGAAGAGGAGCTCAGTCTGCAGCTGCAGGACAGGATGCAGTTCAGCAAAAGTGCTGTTGCATGCATAGTCTGCATCTTTGACCGTTTGCACAGCAGCATTGAAGATCTCTGTAGCCGTACTCAAGCGGCAGGTAATATGTTTTAATTCACTCATATCTTCATTTTCCCTCTCAGTCTGAAGCTAATGTTTCAGGGATGTACTTGTATGGGATTTAAGTAGTGCTGGGGGCTTTTCCTCACGTTTAGCAGGAACAGATCTGTGATTGAACAAATCCCTGTGTAAAAGGCTGTATGTAAATATATGCACAGTATTAATCAACCCCTTTTTTTTATATACATCAGTCTAGTTTTCATTTTGATCACAATGTGTTTGCACATGCTTTTATTTATACTGTGATCTTCATAACTGGTTTATGTGAATTGACCTCTGAATAATTAATTAAGACATAGGTGAATAAATACTTAACGTTTTTATTCATTTTCCTTTATTAGTAATTGAAGCCGACAGTCAACGAGAGGTCGTTGTCACGAATCGCAGTCTACTAGAGGAGAATAATAAATTAAAAGATCTTGCTTCCTCACTTCAAGGAAGACACCACAAAATGTCACTGGAGGTTTGTGTATTAGCTGTGTGTTGTTGTTGCTTGTTTTTTTGTTTGTTTGTTTGTTTCTAAGTAAAACATTATTGCCAATGTCTGTTTGTAATTTAAATTATTTAAATTTAGCACTAAAGTGATAGTGGGGGGTATAATGCTGAACTTGTTAAGGCTATTGATGAAAGACAAATAATATTAAGGGGTCTATGTAGCAGCACAGCTCATCGTTGACATAATCATTATGCAGACTCAGACATGACAAAATAAGAGATGATATTTCAGATCATGTTTTTTTTGTTTTGTTTTGTTTTTAGCCAATAAGTAGAAATTTCTTAGTTGTTGATCTCAAATATCAGGTTCTGTAATAAACTTTTTCCCACATTGAATAACTGTACCAGACAAATGTGCTTTTAAATATTTCTTTTCTCGTAGAAACAAAAAATCAAGCAGAAGTATTATTGCTTCCCAAGAATATACCATTACATGTTGCACTTCTATTTAAAACATTCTCTCCTGTTCTTTTCCCTGCAGTATAATGAATTGGTTGATAAAGTGACCAGCTCTGAGACAAAGGTTACTGAGATGGAGACAGCTGTAGAGGACCTGCAATGGGACATCGAGAAACTACGCAAGAGAGAGCAGAAGCTTAATAAGCACCTAGCAGAGGCCCTTGAACAGGTCAGTTAAGATAAGATGTTTGCCGAAATAAAATTAATGTAACGTTTTTATGAAGATACTTTAATTGAAGATAAAGATGCTTATGAAAGAACAGGTTTTTAGGTTGATTGTATCCTAAATCTGGATCCTAGTGAACCAGTGTTCATGTATTCATTGATGGAGACTTAAAAGCTTTGGATTAAGGCGTCTGCCAAATGTCATAAATGTAAATTGCTATTTTTGCTTTTTTGGATTTTTTTTTTATTGCCACAAAGATGTACATTATTAAAAATAACCATCGATCTGCTTCTCAGCTGAATTCAGGCTACCATGCTTCTGGCAGGTCTGGTGGCCTACCTGGTGGTCAGATTACTCTCAACATACAGAAGGTAATTTATATAATATCAACATATTATTTCATTCTTTAACATACAGAAATATCTATTTGTTATTGAAATATGCTTCAGGATAATGCATGTTACAATGATGTTTTTAGTTTGAGTCACTAAATGCAGAGCTGGAGCAGAACCAGGAGCTGGCCAATAGCCGCATGGCAGAGCTAGAGAAACTGCAGCAGGAGTTACAGGAGGCAGTGCGGGAAAGTGAGAAACTCAAGGTACTGGAGTCCAGTGAGTGACTAAGCTGGAAATGTTAACAATTTTTGCCTTCTGGAAATGATTATTGCTATTTCGTCTCACATATGTCATAGTGGTGAATGATATGCATATATAGGATTTTTAGCATTGTAGTTCTATTGTTATATATGCTTAATATACGGCACTTTTCATGTTGGTTAATGACTGTCATACTTTTTAACGCACTTGCCTCGATTGACCCGTGCGTTGTGTAGTCTGATTTTCTATTTGCAAGGAAGTCCATATATGGAAAGATAAAAGTTTATATTTTAGCCTACAGCAGTTTGACTTATAGATATATAGTATGTAGTCTATATATACACATAGACTTGTGTCTGTTTTTGTGTAAGATGGACCTTCGGAACATTCCAGAGGAGGTGGTGAAGGAAACACCGGAGTATAAGTGTCTCCAGTCTCAGTTCTCTCTGTTGTATAACGAGTCTCTTGGAGTAAAGACACAGCTGGATGAGGCCCGGGCTTTGCTGCTTACTGCCAAAAATGCTCACCTACGCCAGATAGAGCACATGGAGGTGAGCATAATAGAATTCCTGTATAATGCTTTGTCAAAATGAAATGTAGGTGTAATACAGTGCATGTGTACCAGAATATAAAGGAAACTGTGTACTCTGTGTGTAGCTCTGCTTTATTTTGTCATTTTCAATACTATTAATCATAACAAATTTTTCTGCATGGTTTTGATGACAAGTTAAATGACATAACAGCAAAATCTTGATGGTGGTTTGCTTTAAGTTGAATTGCATCTTATGTTTTCCACCACTGTCATGTCAGTCAAAATAACA
The DNA here is from genome assembly GCF_030014155.1 of Tachysurus vachellii. Classification (NCBI taxonomy): domain Eukaryota; kingdom Metazoa; phylum Chordata; class Actinopteri; order Siluriformes; family Bagridae; genus Tachysurus; species Tachysurus vachellii. The sequence continues at coordinate 14,990,127 of NC_083461.1, read as the reverse complement.
TTTATGTACAGCATTAAATCAAATCTGACATTTGGAAAAATATGGTAAATGCAGACTGACACTGTTACGGTGTTTTAAACCTTTATGTTAACATTACTGAGTCTATACATGTTCTTACATATGATTATAGTTTTAAAATTAATTGTGATTATTGGTTCTGCTAATTATTGTTTTTTTTTTTCAGAGCGATGAGTTGTCTCTTCAGAAGAAGTTGCGGACGGAGGTCATCCAGTTAGAAGATACATTAGCTCAAGTGCGTAAGGAATACGAAATGCTACGGATTGAGTTTGAACAGAACCTTGCGGCCAACGAACAAGCAGGTGTGGATTTTTTTTTGTTGTTGTATTTTCTGTATTAAATCAATTTTGAGTTGCATGTTGGTTTAAATTCCACAGCACTAAACAGACAAGTTTGCTTTACTGTAACTGTGAAGGAACAGGGAAGCCTGTGGAGGGACTGCATCTTGTCATCAGTTCTCTGGCTGTTTAATCGTTTCACAGTAGTTTAGTGCATATCAGGCATCAAATACTGTAACTTCTACTTCCTTATCAGTGTCATATCTTTCATTGTTTCCTGGTTGTTGCGCTGTAGGTCCAATAAACAGAGAAATGAGACACCTAATCAGCAGCCTTCAAAACCATAACCACCAGCTCAAGGGGGATGTGCAGAGATACAAGAGGAAGTTACGTGAGACTCAGGCAGAGATCAACAAGGTTGGGTTCCTACATTCTTTGTAACTTAGGAAGAGATTTCTAGCAAATATAAGTAACTTTTATGTTGATTATTATAGGCTATTTATTGAAAATAAAAACCTAAAGTGCATATTGAAATCGTTGAATGAATTACACAATATGGCCAAAAATATATGGCCGCCTGAACACCACACCCACATGTGGTTCTTCACCAAACTGCTACCACGAAGATCAGTTGAAATATGGGGCTCAAACCTGTTCCAGCATGTCCGTTTGCACAAAGTCAGGTTTAGGATCATGGTCGCAGTGAAAATATCCTGCACAATGCCCTGACAAGCAAATCCCCACTTTTTGTCCACAATTTAGTGAAAAGCATTCCTAGATGAGTGGAGGCTGTTTTAGAAGCAAAAGGGTTACCATATGCATATTAATGCCTATTGTTTTGGAATTTGATCTTCAAAAAGCACATATGGATGTGATGATCAGACGTCCACATATGTTTAGCATTATTGTGAACAATGGTAATTACCATCATTCTATTATTCAGATGAAGTGCCAGAGTGGAGACAATGGCAGTATGCTAACGTTGGAGGAGAGTGTGAATGACGGCGGTCTAGATGTGAAAAAGGAGGAAGAGGATGACCAAGACGAAGAGGAGGAAAGGAGAAGAGAGCTGGAGAGGCAACGAGCTCGAGAACGTGAAAGAGAAGTGGAGAGGGAGCGAGAGAGAGAGCGAGAAAGGGAAAGACAGCGCAGTGAGGAGCTGAAGAGAAAAGACTCGGATACACTGAAGATGCTCCGAACAGAGCTCAAGTATGCCTCTGTATTTATACACTAGAACAGGCTCTGATAAATCTCTTTTCAGTTACAAAATGTATGCAAACTCACACTCGTGTGTGTGTGTGTGTGTGTGTGTGTGTGTATGTATATGTGTGTGTATATGTGCGTGTGTGTGTATATGTGTGTATGTGTGAGTGTGTTTGTGTGTGTGTATGTGTGAGTGTGTGAGTGTGTTTGTGTGTGTATGTGTGAGTGTGTTTATGTATGTGTGTGTCTCAAGAAAGTACATTGGGTATGTTCAAAAGTCATACATTTTAGAATGGTCTAGTAGTCTGTGGGCCTGTTACTATTTGATGGGTTGTCTGATATTTTGGTGACAAGGAAACAAAATGTGCCTATCTTATTTGCAGGAATTTCATTGGAATGTTGTTGCTTTAGGGCTGTGCTTTAGAAATATCTTTTTTTGTGTGTTTAAAAAATAAATAAAAAAAATAAATGGTTTTGGCATAATGCATTGCATTTCTCTCTTGAATGCATTACCAGAGAAAACATCTCAAATTTTCTCAAACGATTATCAGTGTCATAGTTCTGCATTCTTTTGTGATCATATTGCTTTCATTACAGAAATCAATGGATATTGATATACAAAAATCTGGAAATGGGTAGTTTTATAGATATAGTTCTAAGAAAAAGGTTACGTTATTTGCCAAGTTACATCCTAATTTATATCTGTTCAAGTTATAAGAAGTCTGTACTCAGATGGGCTCATTAAACAGATGAGATATCAATATGAGAATATAACTATACCCTAAATGTATTATTGTTATCATCAGTAGTATTCATTATAACAACAATGAACATACCTTAATATTGTTAACTGAAATCCAGCCCGTCGCCCAGTATGCTGTTGAATTACTAACTAAAATTGTTTTAAAAATTGTTCTAATCAGTCTCAAATATGCATAAGCTTAAGAATGCTGAGTGGTATTCATGTAAAATTCATTACTTTGTGTGTTTGTGTCAGAAAAGCACAGGAGTCTCAGAAGGAGATGAAGCTGCTGCTAGACATGTACAAGTCTGCGCCAAAAGAGCAAAGAGACAAAGTACAGCTCATGGCAGCCGAGAGGAAATCAAAAGCAGAGGTCTGCACAGCCATCAGATTAAATTCCACCACCCTGTTTTATCCATGCATAAAATACAGATATCCATGCAAGCAAAACAGATGTTTGGTGAACGTTGTATTTCTCTTGCAGGTGGATGAGCTGAGGCAGCGGGTCCGAGAGTTAGAGGAGAGGGAGAGGAAGGAGAGTAAGAAGCTGGCTGATGAAGATGCTCTGAGGAAGCTTCGTGTGGCAGAGGAGACCATTGAACATCTGCAAAAGAAGCTCACAGCCACTAAACAGGTATGTTTGGTTCTGCTATATGTTCTGTATACCGTTTTCCATCAGAATTGGTCATAATGTACTGTAATATACAGTATAATTTACTTATTATTTCACTAGTGCTGAAAGCTTTAATCACATATACATTGCTGTGCTCAGGAGGAGGAAGCCCTGCTAAGTGAGATGGATGTGACGGGTCAGGCTTTTGAAGACATGCAGGAACAGAACAGTCGTTTAATGCAGCAGCTGCGTGAGAAAGATGATGCCAACTTCAAACTAATGAGTGAGAGGATCAAATCCAACCAGATCTATAAACTGTTGAGAGAGGAGAAAGAAGAACTGGCTGACCAGGTGCTCACCTTCAAAACCCAGGTATGCAAAAAAGCAAAGCTTGCTATCTCTATTTATGTGTATAGCTCATGTTTCTGTGTCAGCAATGTGAAAGTAAGCAAGGCTCTTTTCTGTTCCTCTAAGGTTGATGCTCAGTTGTTGGTTGTGCAAAAACTGGAGGAAAAGGAAGGCATCTTACAAAGCTCACTGGCTACTCTGGAAAAAGAGTTAGCACTACGCACGCAAGCTCTAGAACTCAATAAGCGTAAAGTAAGAAATACATCACACATGCATCATGTTCCTGATTGTTGTTAAGAATGTATGTGCTGTAGAGCTGTGCATTCTAACTTTTACTCTGTGGCTCAGGCAGTAGAAGCAGCGCAGCTGGCTGAGGACTTAAAGGTGCAACTGGAGCACACTCAGGCCAAGCTGAGGGAGATCCAGGCCTCAGTACTGGAAAACCGCAGTGCACGTGAACGGGAGAGTGGCAACCTTAAACGAGCACAGGTAGAAATGAGACACACGCACACAAGAAAACAAATACTGAAACGTATGAGAATCCCTCTTATGCATCCTGGTGCTGCATGTCTTTCAGGAGGACTTGTCAAGACTCCGCCGAAAGCTGGAGAAACAGAAGAAGGTGGAGATGTATACTGATGCAGATGAGATCCTTCAAGAAGAAATCAATCAGTATAAGGTAAAGGAAATACACAGATACACAGTTTAGATTCTCAGTAGTATTCACCTTAGAAACTTTTGATTAAAACTTGATGAAACTTATTTTTGATTACTTGTTTTGACACCGTATTGTTACTGACTCTAACTAAATTGTGTCATCAGGCTAAGCTGCGTTGCCCCTGTTGTAACACCCGGGATAAGGAGACTGTGCTTACAAAGTGTTTCCATGTCTTCTGTTACGAGTGCTTGAAGACACGCTATGACACACGGCAAAGGAAATGTCCTAAGTGCAATGCTGCTTTTGGAGCCAATGACTTCCATCGTATTTACATCACTTAAGTCCAAGATGGGATAATTAACTCAATGAACAGTAACGCGATGTGAATTTGGATTTAAGTGCGGATGTGGCATCGTTCTTTGCTTGAATGCCATTTCCATTAGATCTATGAGTAGTCGGTGCTAGTGACCAAATAGACAGCAAGTCTGCAGACTGAATGTGGTGGTGGTGTGACTATTACAGCCAATAGCACACAAGTGCTTGTTTATAGCTATCATACTGAAGCTTATAGGTTGTATTTCCATTTGCTTAATAGTCCTTTAAATGTTGTGTAAGTTAATTTTTTTTTTTTTTTTTTTTTTTTTTTTTTTTTTAACTACATGCATTTGCTTTATGAATGTCTCTTGGAACACTCATCATTGCAGTCTCACTTACAATTTTAGTACAATTTAATTGTACCAGTGTGTAATATTTTGCACAGTGTAACAGACAGACAGTTTTCCTGCTTGGTAGTCCTTTCCTTCTGGTAGTCATGTGTTCAATCCATTTACAGAGTACAGTAAATCCAAGATTCAGTTTTTTTTGATGTCATGTTTTGCTTTGTGGTTTCTGACTGAGTGCTTTAAACATCTTAAACCAGTGCAGACTGGGCCAAAGGAACGGCTCGGATACCTCTACTGCAGTGACACCATCAAGTTTCCAGAAAAAAAAAAAGCCAGAAGCTCACAGGCTTGTTCAGTGATGAGAATCAGAAGCTTGTCTAATAGAGAAGTTTGACTGGTGTAATGTTTAATTATTGTTTTCTATTTAGATAAACCTCTAAATAAAGGACAGCATTGATCAATCTATTTGATGACAGATATGGCGATGCCAGTCCCATCTAGGACAATTTGGGGAATAAGCATCATCACTCTTTTAACTTTTCTTAAAAATTATACATGCTTGACCATCGTGTCTTTATCATCACAGCCCCCAAGAGGCTAGCAACTTAGGTGGAGTTTCCTTCTACCGTCATGTGGGTCTTAGAAGATAAGGATTTGTTTGCATGCAGGGGTTTTCAGTGAGAAGTTATTAGATGACCTACAAAATATGAATATGGACGTCTACACTGAGTTATTATTGATATTTGATTATGCTGTTTGGCTTGTACTAAATACTAAATCCATAAGACTGGGAGAGGATCTAAGCCCATTAACTGTAATGTAAGATTACATTTTGGGCCACAAAGCAAGCTCAAGGCACAATGTATTCATCATTGTTTATGATCATGCTATTAAGAAAAAAAATGTCTAAGAGATATATTTAAACCAAATAATTTAGCACTAATGATTTACAGCCTGATGTGTCGGTTTTTTTGTTTGAGCAGCATGTTTTCTTTTATTTGGCTTTGATTCAGATAAGCTATATGCATGATGGCATTTACATGGTCTAAATGCAAATGACATTCAGTCTTAAAATGGAGTTCATTTAAATGTTAAAATGCGGATGTCATCAGGCTTTACAGTCTGAAACAAAAAAAAAAAAAACGTTATACTTTACATGTATAGCTATGGGCCTTATTAATAAGAATGACAAATGTCAACCTGAATAAAAGGAGCATTATTTATTCAACTATTGCCTAGAAAATAATGAAAGTACATAAATGCTCTGCATCTGTAGTTCAGTGTTGCCCATTTATGTTCAGTGGAAAAACTTTTCTCTTCTTTCTTCATTTTGTTACGTCTGTGTTGCTAAGAAACGTGTGTGTTTTTTCCTAGTGATGGTAATAATCCCACCCCAGGGCTGTGAGACAGGGCTGTTTGTCAGACTGCGCTTTGGCGCAGCTTCAGCGCGTGGCGTCACTGGGTGTGGTGACTTTAACGAGCCCATCGGGCCTCACATGGTATTATGAAAGTCTGGGGTCTGTTCCTTCTGTCCTTCTCAAACTTCTTCAAGCCTCTTACAATAGTTTTTTAATTAGGTTCAGTGTCTGTTTAATATCTAAAAAAAAATACGTGGGCAAAATATGTTAGAAAAATAATTTTAAAAAGTATAACCCATAGTTTAACCCACGCAACTGTGTTATTTCCATAACTGGTAAGTTTCATGTAAACTTGTGGTAACTCAGTCTAGCACTTTAGTGGAGCCAAACACCGTTACGGGATGTCCTACAGTGTCACTGAAAACTGTTCTCCAGAAAAGCTGTTCGCTGTATACAAAGCCAATCTCAGTGCAGTGAAGAGGAAATGAGTCATAGGAGCTGTAGCCAGAGCGTGGGTGTGGGCGCTGTTAAAACAAGGCCCACTCTCGCCATGACTGACTCACATGCGCTCTGCGCTGCGCTGCGCTGCTCTGCGCTCTAACGCTCCACATCAGCCGCCGCTTTCACACTTCACATTTCACACACACTGAAATTTGACTATACGAAGCTCAATGGATATCGGCACTCTTTTCCGTACCCTCTGCTTGGTTCTCGTGGCTGGAACCCATTTAAGTGGAACAAAGGCGGAAAAAAGTAAGAATATCCTTTGGCTTAATTCATATATTCCATGTATTTGGATTATTTAACATTGTGTACGTTCACCAAAGTGTGTGTTTGGTCTATTTGAGAGCATGTGATAGTTTCAATAGCAGGTACAAAATAGTGATTGATTAAAAACAGCGTCCCGGTTTACGGTCACGTTAGATGAACATGGCTCGGCTCGTAAAGTTCCTCGTCGTATGGAGTCGTTTCCTTTAGCAGCTGGAGTTCCCACCGGTTCCGCATTCCGATGGCCTTGTTTCATTCCGTCACGCAGCATGAGCTGATGTTCCTGCGCGCTCAGGCCACATCCCCAAATGCCTCCATATCCCACATGTAGTGTACTACTCAGGATCTGGGAGCTTTTACTTATTGGACGTAGTGCACATAGTGTAGGGAGTGTGTAGCGGTTTGGGATACAGCCTCAGCTTCTTGGCCATTAGATGTGAAGTTTGTGGAGATCTGGAACAGATTCCAGGGTGGAGCAGAGCAGCAAATGTAATGAGAAAATCTTTAGACAATACGCAGCCTGGGAAGATGTTTATTCTCCAAATACACTTTGTGTGGTTTAGGCTGCACTTCATTAGTTGTCTCCTGTTTATTCATGAGGCAACGTAATGGAACACATTAAACACCAAATGAACTCTTAGAGTATGTTTACACATTTTACTACATACAACACTAATACTTCATGTCATAGACACTATAATATGATAATCCTATGATACACTATGATAATCCTATGTACACACACACACACACACACACACACACACACACATTTCTAATACAACTGCACCAAATGCTGTACAGGTCATTACAATTAATGCTGAGATGAACCATTGGAAATGTCTATAAATCATCCAAAATTACATCAATAGATTTGTGCAGGTGTGAAAGACAACATAAGCCGAGTAAAGGTGTTTTTTTTTCAGTATAGGTAGTTGAGTGGAGTTACCTGTTTCATACTAATCTCATTCATTGCTGACTTCACAGTAAGTTGAATTGCTGACTTCAAAGTTCACAGGAAGTCTCATTTTAACTCATTCTTTACCCAGCTGCTTTTGTAAATTTTATTTTAAATGATCAGAAATATTTTTTAAGGATTGTCCGTGCAGTACCGACTTTGCTTTATTTATACCTACATACTGTATATATAAAGTATTTGTTTTTAATATATTTTCACAGCAATCTTAACCTGTATAGTAGAATATTATTTTGCAGTATTGTCACCTGTGACATAATGATTATGGTGAACTCTGTGGGAGACGTCTAACCACAAGAATTTCGGTTTAGTTGCAAATTTGCGTCAGAAGCTTGTGTACAAGGTGAAAATCATCTGTGGTAGAACTGGGGTTCAGATTCCTATGAAGTCACTTAACTCCGTGCTTGCAATGTTCCTGTCTAAGCTGTCAGGAGCTGCATCACAATCTGGTCAAACATTCATACAGACAAATCTCTGCTTACACTCTTGAAGGCTGAGTAATAGCATTTCAACTCAAGTGCTCCACCACATCACTAGAGCGGAATTTCCCAGCTCATTTCATATGAATTAGAACTGAAACACAGGTCTCTGAAGTTCTTTCATTATAGTTTGACACTTGTGATACTCAATTTATTCACAGTTAATTATTGCACTAAAATATGTATAAACCTGTTCTTATTATTGTACATTTTTCTTCATACAGGTTACTCCTGTACACAGTCAGAGTTCTTTAACAGCGATCTGGGTGATTGTGTGCCTTGTTCTACATGCATACAGTTCCCCAAAACCCCATCATGTAACACATGTGAGTTAGTTTTTTTTTTAGAATTCTGCCAGTAATAGAGAACTGTTCATAGTAAGCCTATCAAAAGCATTTTATTGTGCTTTTAATAAATGCATTAGGAGTGGATCGAACAGTAGTAGTTGAAAGCATTAACAGCATTATGCTAAAATAAAGAAGTGCTTTATCTCTTTATATAAATTCCTAAAAGCAAATAAAACTCATCTAATCTATATTGTCCTGTGTTTAACAGGCCCACCAGTCGAGCACCATGATTCCTGGAGAGTAGCAGCCATTACCAGTTTCTCAGTGCTGGCAGCTGTGGTTGTTTTCGGAGCCTTGCTCATTGGAGTACTAGTACATCAATGCAAGTCCAAAAGGACTTTAAGCGGTAAGAATTAAACAGATCAACACAAAAGGAGCTTTTCTGTTGTTTGTATTATGCATGATTAAATAGAATCAGAGTACAAGCACCAATATATGAAGTAAATGAGATTGTGTCTAATTCCTGACACCTGAATACCTTTTTAGGGCTTTTCATAACTAATTAAATCCTTCATGCTTATCATTTAGAACCCATTGAAGAAACCACAGGTCCTCTTTATCCGGTGTAGGCAGATCATTAGGTATGTACTTGTTTTAAAGTTTTAATGATATAACATTTTACCTTTCATCGTACCCTACTAATGCTGACAAAATATTTGGAATGTAATAGTTACGACAGTTACCTGTGTATGTAGTGGGTACGTTCTAAAATACTGTTTGCCTTTTGCTTTTTTCCAGCAACAGAGAAAGGGAAAGAAGAATTCAAGGTATCAAGGAAGCTGTTGATTCAGTTGGCGATCTGTTTGCTAATACGTTGACTACAGAGTGTACTATTAGTAGCATTTGACTCTTCTAATTTATTATATTGGTAGATCCAACATACGCGATTAACACTCCAGAATATTCAGTTGGTGTAGAGTCACTGTGATCTCAAAAACCTCAGACTTTGTCCATCACTGTGTGAGCTTTCTTAAGGTGCTTTTTGAGTGGACTCCTATACATCAGCAACAATCAGATGCCTTACAACCGATGCCTTACAACCAATACAAATGGAGGAAATGGTTTGTGAACCTCTATTTTTTTTTAAAGGCATTCTATTTTTTTTTAGTGTTTAGTGAACACACTTATTCTGCTTTTTTTCATATCCCATTTTGAGCATTAATGGCCCCTTGTGTTCTTACAATGTCTATGAATGTCCATTTTTTTAATCCAGTGAAAACTGCCATATCCTTCCAGAACTGTAGTGTAGAAGTGGCTGTTTGATATAAAGAAATACCTTTTATACAGAAACTGTTTACCTCCACATTAGTTTTATACTGGCCTATTGAATGTAATATGTAATCAATGATTTGTAGAAACATTTTGTATATATTTGTGTCCTATGCACTGTTAGGATGTAGTCATTGTAGTGCTCAGAATGTTACTTAGCCTTTCTTTGGTGTTTGCGAAAACGCAAATCTGAATACAGGCAGGTGAGAAATTCAAGGAAAAACAGCTCTGTCGGGGGGTTGGGAGGATTTTCCTGGCATGGTTTAGATCAATTTCTATCCTCATAGAAATTAAATACCAAAAAAATAACTAATTAAATACCAATCTTGCATTGATTCTTTGAGACTTCAAACAAACAACAGCCCTGATCCTCCAGGAAAGTTCCAGACATATTTTGTGGTCTTGGCACGCATTGCCAAAGTGCCAGGATATGTGATGTCGCTTTACCTTAGCAAGATAAGTTTAAGTTTTTCCTTTGAATTTGCCTGTATCTCATCCAGAAAAGCTGCAGGTGATGATCGCATGTGACTGACTAGTCTACAACCAGTAAACATAAATGCAAACTACATATTAAAATACATTCATTTGTTTTTACATATGCTGCCATCCCATTTTGATGTATTATAGCAGGTTACATATACTGTAGCTGACCAAGTGTCCAATGACCACCCAACAAACCAGAACCCTCAACAACAGAATGAGCAATTGGCATACCATGCTTCAGACAAAAGATAGTGGTAAAGCTAAGATTAATTATACTACTTTCATTTTCTATCTTTTTTTGTTGTTGTTAGTCGCTGTTAGGTTATTAGATCAAAATTAAGGCCAGAGTTTGTCCCTTTTTAAAAAGGTTTACCTGATGTTAAACTGTAAAACAGCCTAAGCATTTATAGGCAATAAACTGAGACAACTGTTGCATATTCATTGAATGTGTATGTAAAAGCATGACATTTCTAAATGTTTTGAATTAATTTGGACTGTAAATAAAGGATTTTAAATAAATCAGTGTTCTAAATAAATAAATAAATAAATAAAAAAACAACACATCCTTTATAATATCCTCTATCTCCTGGATTATTAAAAGAAAAACACTGCTCCTTGCTGTAAAAAAAGAAAAGTGAATCCAGACCAACATTTACATTGTGTTTATTGAGTTCCAGGAAGTGAGGGCAAGAACATCTACAAATAAACAGTATCTGCTTAGTCCTCTACTTGAGAAAGAGAAACACTGATTGTAAGAACAAAAATAAATATTCTATATTTAAGATATATGTAACTGATTACAGTGAATCTCAAAGATTCCGAAGTCAGTGGAGTTTCATATTCAATGCCACCACGAAGGTCTACAACTCCTATTCTTAAATAATCAGTAAGTACTGAAATATAGGCATAAGTGGAAACTACTAATATGTTTTATTCTAAGTAGGGCAATGATATGAAATGGCACATAGAAATACAAACAGGAATCATATCCTTGACAAACAAAAATATACCTTCCCCATGATGCTTTGTGCATCAGATGAAAACATATGGTTTAATCATTTATATTATTTTTTTTTTAGTGATTAAGGTGTGAAACCTGAGTAATTTCAAAACTACTGAAAAGTGTCTCCATCTAGGAGGTGCAGCCCACCATAGAGCCCGACCGATCATGGATTACTGGGTCCCTTTTATGACGATCCCTATGTTTACTTATTATTTGATTAACCAGTTTTTTTGCTTAGCAATTGGAAGAACTGTAGGTTAAATAAAAATGATATTCAAAAGAATACATTAATTCACACATTGAGAAAATACATCTCAACCTTACCACTTGGCAACATTTAGAAACGCTTCACTTTGAAATGCTTTTGGAGTAAAAACATTTTAACCAGAAGTGGAAACACCTAGGCAGGTTACTGTTACAACTAAAACCCTGCATGTAAATTACCACATTAAAATGGTGATAACAGTTGTTCAGATCTTAACATGGGGTATAAATAGGATTTTAAATAAATAAATAAATATCATTGATATTTTCTATTTGGCAGGCCGAATGGAACTGCTAATAAATCTATGGCTGCTGTTTAACAGCATTAACGGTGTCATCCGTGATGAAAGTACTGAGGATGCTTGTACTTAAGACAGGATAATAGAACAAATGTCTATAATGATACGACTGAATACAGTGATCTGAAAACATAGATAAACATGCATAATGGGACTTTTCTTATTCACTAAAATATCAAGCTGTGTCAACAAATTATTTCTTTGATTCTATTAAAATGCAGCCAAACAATCGGTCGGACTCTACTCCTAGGTTATGTGCTGGGGAAAGTCTAGGAAAATATATCATACTTTTACCCCAGTCTTCATTTTGAGACCTATGATAGTACCATATATTTCTTTAGTTTGTGTGCACTCTGTGAGGAAAGAAAAAACAAAACAAAACAAAACAAAAAAAATACATCAAAACATTCAAATCTAAAATGGTTTTTGACAGGCACCATCACTTATTCTAAAGTTTCTACAGTATCACTGTCCCTACCAGAGGTAGTATCACGTCAATGCCAGTCTTAAGTGTCCTTTAAAGAAAAGTATTTGAAAATACAACAGTACAGGAGGCAACTACTGCCAAGAACAGCATCTGGCTTGGACACCATCTTGACAAATACAGCAGAAAAACCTGATGTGTTACGTTTATTGGCATTGGGCCTTGGGTGGGGAAAGAGTTCCATAACAGAAATGTTATTTTGTCGTCTTCCTTTGGAACGCAGAGATGTGAGTATTGGTCCTGCAGACTCTGCCTCAGAGGAAAGGCTCCACACCCAGTCCCATGAAGGCATTTGGATCCACGTTGAAGGAGGACTCAAAGGTCTGCTGGGCATTCTGGTGCAGCTTCTGGTGGTGTCGCAGGTTGGACTTGCTGGAGAAGCGCTTATCACAGAGAACACAGGAGAAAGGCTTCTCTTTCGTGTGAATGCGTCTGTGGCAGATAAGCTGGGTAGACACACGAAAGGCCTTGCCGCATTCCAGGCACTGGTAGCGCTTGGGCTCTGTATGAATTCGCCGGTGGTTCTTCAGTGCCATCAGGTTGGTGAACTCCTTTTGGCACACTGAGCAGAAAAAGGAGCCCGTTTTGTGGCTGTTCTTGTGGTTGAGCAGGGATCCGGCATGCCGATATGAACGCCCACAGTGCTCACACACATGGCTCTTCTCCTCTTTATCAAATGCCTCACCACCCTCTTGCTGATCTTCCTGGTCTGAGAAGCCTTCATGCATTTGGCCAAACTCTGGATCCATTTTGGCGAGATTTTGGATTCCTAGTTGTTGGTTAAATCCAGAATCCCAAGCCAAACTCTGTGACAACTGAATGTCTTGCTGATGACGAGACTGATCTTGGATGCTTTGGTGAACCTCCTGGTGCTGCTCGAAGCTGGCCATGTTGGGGAAGTTCTGCTGGCAAACACTGCAGTAATAAGGGAGTCCCTTGCTGTGAACCTCCATGTGACTCTGCAGGTGTGCAAACTCACAAAAGGTCTTTCCACAATCAGGACAGCAGTGACGAGCCATTTGAGAGTGGCTCTGGAGTTCCAGATGGTCAGTGAAGGTTTTCAGGCAGAGACTACAGTGGAGCAGATCAGCAGAATGAGTCTTTTTATGGTTGAGAAGAGATCCAGCGTGTCTATAGGAGCGTCCGCACTGGTCACACCTACAAAAGAGAATGAAAACTATAGTAAAATAATGGTTAGAATTTACAATAAAATTACAAATCCTAAACAGTGCAATTGATCCAGTTTTATTCAGAACATATGATTCAGATGTTAATCAGCCACCCAAGAATTTAGGTCATATAGTTGTATACTCCAAACATACAGCTATTCCTAATAATCATAGACACAAAGTCTCCTTGGGTTTTAACAGCTCCCTCTTGTGGGGAATCTTACTTGCATAGATGAAAAGTTTTGTCCTCCATATTTCTATCCATCCATAATGAAATTAATAAACGATTAAAACCTGCATGAATGAACAAAGGACCCTCTACATTTTGTATTAATTCACAACAAATGAATTCACTCACGTGTAACACTTGTCACCTCCATCCTGACTAAGTGGAGAGCTTGATGAGCTATTTCTGTAACAGCGATGTCTCTTAAGTCCAGATTTTCCCTGAAACCTTTTCCCACATATATGGCAGCTATAATGAATAACTCCTCTAGCGTGGATCTTTTGGTGGTTGTAGAGGATGCTAGAGAGACGGAAAGCTTTGCCACATGTTGTGCAGACATATTTTTTCTTTTGCGTGTGGATGCGAGTGTGATTACGTAATGCCATGGGATTTGAAAAAGGCTTGGCACAGAAGGAGCAGGTGAAATGGCCAGTTTTGTGCGTGTTCTTATGGTTCAGCAGACTGCCTGCATGACGGTAACTTCGACCACAAATGTTGCACTTGAAGGGCCTTTCCTCTTTTACCACAGATGTGGCTCCGTTGTGGTTATGGTCAGAAACTGCAGGGGTAGACTTAGGGTCAGGTTCTGTGCTACAGGTGTGGCCTGCAAGTAGTAGTGCACTAGGAAATACCAGCTTGCAATTTTTGCATGCTAATTCCTTTGCTCGTCGCCGACCTCTACCCTTTCCTTTCAATGCTGCATTCTTGCAATTTTGTTTACAAGTATGGTTCAGTAATTGTTTGTTTCCCCGGAATGCCTTCCCACAGTCCTGGCAACAGTGTTTTTTGATTGAGAAATGAATGCGTAAATGGTTCTTCATCGCTAACTGGTTGCTGTAGGTATTGTTGCAAACGGCACAATAATATTCTCCCGTCTTGTGAGAGTTTTTGTGGTTGACCAGACTCCCAGCGTGCCGATAACTTCGCCCACACTGGTCACAGACAAAAGGCCGTGGGTCATTAGGATCCCCTGAGTGGCTGTCTTTTTCTGGGCTGGACTGTTCGCTAACAGGAACGTCTTTTTGCTTGCGGCGTCGGCCGCGTCTTTTCCTGCTGGCACTGACCGCCTGCATCCCACTCACAGAGACACTTCCACTCATCTCCATTAGAGCCTGAATCTGTTTGTTGAGTTCCTCAATCTTGGCCTTGTTTTCCCGATGAACTCTCTGATGGTTCAAAAGTTGCTTGTGGATTTTAAAAGCCTTCCCACATTCGGTGCAACTATGCCTAGTAGAGGGGAGGGAAAAAGAATATTGAGTATCGACGTTAAATTTATGGTAACATTCATGCAGTTACAGAAGCCATGGAAGCATAATAAACATTTGGAACTAATCTTTACTTACTTCTTAACGTCAAAATGTGTTCTCTGGTGGTTCTTAAGGGCCAACAAGTTGTAAAAGCGCTTCTGACAGACAAAGCAACGGAACACTCCTGTTTTGTGTGACTTCTTGTGATTTAGAAGGGAGCCTGCATGTCTGTAGGAACGTCCACACTGGTCACATTTGTACAGTCTCCCTCCACTCTCTGAACTCTCCTTAAAATATTCAGGCTTGTGGCTGAGAGCATTGATGATATCTCTTTTGTCATCATACTCTTCGAGACTCTCATCGCACTGCCCAGGGCAATTATGACTCTCAAGTTGAGCAACACTGGTACAGACTACACCACACGTCCCACAGATAATACTCTCGTTTTCTTCTTTTGGTTGGTGCCCATTCTGGTTCTGTGTTACATATTGTTCTGGTTGTCCATCCACTGTATTGCTATGTAAAAGCTGATGGGCTAGAAGGTCCTGTTTTTTTGTGAAACTTTCTCCACAAGTGCTACAGATAATCAAATTACAGTCACCTTGCTGGACCTGACCTGGTTCCTCATCTTTCTCAGCCTCTAGGGAGGACATAGAGGAGGGGCCTGATGTTGATGGGGTTCCGTGGATTTGAGTGTGACCACGAAGATGGCTCCTGAGTGCCCGCATGCTGGTGTAATGGTTCCCACACACTGAACACTGATACATCTCTCCATCATCCTCCTCGTCGTCTTCTTCATCGCTGTTTTTGCAGTGGAGTTTTTCATTGTCACTCATCATTTGATCATGCATAGTGTCATGAAAGTAAGAAATGTCACTATTGTTGTGTCTCTCAAAAGCCATTTGCTCCTCTGAATCTCCCACAGCAGGTTTAAAATCTGCAGTCTTAAAGTCCATATCACCATCAGGACCGATACTGTTTGACTGATATTGCTGATTCAAAAGAGGGCACATGTGCGACTTGATCCCTGCAATATCAGTAAATGTCTTTCCACAGTCTGCACACATGTGCCTCTCCATTAGGGCTTCATCCTGAGGTAGGTCCAGGTGTCTATCCTCAGAGAACGAACCGTCAAATTGTTCATGGATTTCCGAGCCATTGGGATCGCTGACATTCTCGTCATCGGAATCCATGTGTACGGAGTCTCCCAAATCCTGATTAAGGCCCAGAAGCCCGCTCACATCGCCGTCATGAGTAAAGCTTCCATGCTGATTTTCATGTGTTAAGGGCTCTGAAGAAAGCCAGTCCCCTTCAGCAGTTGGAATCACCATAGATGGTCTCCCCTTGTGGATGCGAAGGTGGCTGCGCAACGCAGCCAGATGTGGGTAGTTCTTACGGCAGATAGAGCACTGGAAAATACCTGTCTGGTGAGAACGCTTGTGGTTAATGAGACTACCCGCATGTCGGTAGCTCTTGCCACAAACGTTACATTTAAAACGACGGTCCGAACTTCCAGACTGATCTTGTTTATCCTCAGTAGCTTGCTCCAAAAGTTCAGGGTTGAGGTCTTCTGAAGGCAGGGCCAGATGCTCTCCCTGAGTATCTAAAAGTGGTGGGTCATCACCAATGGGGTGAGGTACATATATATGACCATTTTCCATTGGTCCCTGGGTTTGGTCATAATCAACAGCTTTATCGAGTAATGAAGGCAATGGCGGAGTGTCACTGGAGGATGGATATGGATTAGACTCAGGTGACTGATTAATACTATATGAAAAAGGGTGGTCTTCTGGTATGTTAGCAGGGAGCTCAAAGGACACTGAAGAAGAGTTATGCAACATAATGTGATTTTGAAACTCATCATCGTTAGGAAATGCTGATTGACAAAGGTGGCAAAAATGTGTATTTGCCCCCCCATTCTGTAGCACCTTTGACACCACTTCTGACTCAGCATCTGTATAAGCCTCTGAGGACAATGGGCTAGCCATGCTTGGATGACTTCTAGTTTTACTGTGGATTCGTTGGTGACTGGTAAGGGCAGCAAGGTTGTTGAACTGTTTGAAACAGACTGAACACTCAAATATGCCCATCTGATGAGTTTTTTTGTGATTTATCAGGCTTCCATGATGCCTATACGTCTTCTCGCACATATCGCATTTAAACGGTCGATCCTCGTCATCGCCAGTGGCGTCATGTTCACCAGCAGAGCCTGGAATCAGCTCTGACATCAAACCATTGCTGAAGCCATTATCAGGGGCAACATCCAACTCCAAGTCTGGTGGCAGTTCTGGGATAATATCAAAATCTTGCTGAGCTACTTGCTGTAATTGCTCGTCATCACAAATGTCTTCAGTCTGACTATCCTTCAGCTCATTGTTCTTTGTTCTTTCCTGGAACACTCTATTGCGATGCACCTTTTGGTGAGTTGCCAGTTGGGTTGCGAGGCGAAAGCCTTTCCCACAGTCCAGGCAAGTGTACTTCTTTCGTGAAGTGTGAATACGCAAATGACTTTTGAGAGCCAATGCGTTGGACAGCTTCCGCGCACAAATGTGACACTGGAAGGAGCCAATGTCATGAGTTTTCTTATGATTAGCCAAACTCCCAGCATGTCTGTATCCCCGTCCACATTCGTCGCATTTGAATTTCCTGTCATCCTCGGACTGATGACATGATTCTGTGTGCTCCAAAAGACTGGGCATGTTGGAACATGCTATACCACAGTGCTTGCATAAAAAGCCTTTGGTCTTGCCTGGCTGTTGCATAGCCACAATGGTATAAAAGAGTGATGTAAAATACTAACAAGAGCCAGTTTGAGTATGAGGAATGGAAGCACCTTTTTTTTTTTTTTTTTTTTTTTTAAAAAGGTGAGGTCCTTGTGATGGTGTATGTAAAGTCCATATGCAGGGGTAAAGTTTAGGAAAGGAGAAATGAATGCATTCTTTTCCATGCCATTGAAAATCTGATAACTGGGCTCATAAGCGTGTACACAGTGGATGGACACTGGGGGAGAGAGAAAGAGAGAGAGAGAGAGAGAGAGAGGTTAAAAATGTTTGATGTTTGTACAGCACTACTAAAGATTCATCAAATAGCATTTTAGACAATTTTTAATGCAATAAATGGTCTACTAATCTTAGCAGGACTGATCTTTGTGCATCAGATGAACCTTTTGGGGATCTTTATTTAATCTTTTTATATCAGGCACTTTGGTTAAAAATGTAACTGCTAAAAGTTAAATTTAAGTAATTTACCAATACAGAAATGATCTGTCTTGATTTGTGGATGCACTGTTGAAAGGTCATACTGACTTGAGAGGTTATATCTAAAATGAGCAAAGATGAACAGATTTATCATTTTTTGGAACATTAATCATAAATCCACTTGCCTGGAGATGGCTTACTGCACGTGTACCAAAAAGTAAACATGTCCCTATTCCCATATTCAGCAGAGGAACTGAGGCGAT
This sequence comes from Tachysurus vachellii, assembly GCF_030014155.1. Taxonomy (NCBI): domain Eukaryota; kingdom Metazoa; phylum Chordata; class Actinopteri; order Siluriformes; family Bagridae; genus Tachysurus; species Tachysurus vachellii. The sequence goes on along the minus strand of NC_083461.1, from coordinate 14,971,773 downwards.
CACATATAGTTACATGTTGCGAGAAAAAAAAAGTTTCTTCTTAAGTAAAAATAAATAAATAAATGGTCATTTTGATTGAAACGGAAAGCAAAGTTTTAGATAATATTCCGTCGTATGTAACATTTATAAACGTGTCCGTCGATTTTGTGAGAATTTTTACACGATTTAGGTTTTAACTTGTAGAGACTAAGGCAGCTGGCTAACACAATGGACTTCTATTTACACAGTAAACAATTCCCTTTGCATGGTAGCTAGCACGGCAAACATAACCTTGTCACTAAACTGGCTACCGTCTTGATTTTTAAACGCACCAGAACTGAAATACACGTGAATTGCCGAAGTTAAAGCAACAATCTGTAATTAATCGGCCATCTGATCAAAACAAGATGATAAACTGAACAAGCATCGACACGCATTAGCTTAATGTATCCAGATAGCTCGCTAGCCTGTTAGCATTTCCTAATAAAACACCTAGCATAAGTTCTGACTAACACCAAATAGCTATCGTTGCAGAATGATGGTATAAAGTACATACACAAGACCTCGCAGATGTTTTCGAAGGGTTTGTTATTCGCAGGTGTGTTAAATCCATTTGCTTTTTGACTCAGGGCGGCTGTACACGTCCCCGTCCGCACCAATTGTCTTTTCCCACTTCCGGCTGCTGCCGCTGAGAAACAGGAAATGTGCAACAATGAAACAAGGTCCGACGGCAAAATTTTCACGATTTACATAAATATCATATAACTAACATCCCAAACATGATAAAAAAAAAACGATACTTTCCGTATCCTAAACGAACGGGCACCTTGTTCACCTTATTTTCGATGTTTGTTTCTCGTCAAACGTTAACTGTAGCCGTATTTTAGCTGTTAGCTTGTTCTATTTCTCCTCCCACAATAACACAATACCCGTTTTCTAGTCCGAATGCTAACTAGTTATGTCCGACTGTGATGTTCTTACCATAACGCCAAGTCTAGCAGGCGTTTGTAGACAACAAATAGATGGTGTTATTTCTTCATAGACTGAAATATCACTCTTTTTTTTGTTACAGTCTCGTGGAGTTGCGGAAACGCTGAAGCTTCTTACCGACTCGGACTCACGGTCCTAAAGCCTCTCGGGTACTGAAGCGCACCGGTGACTCAGTTCAGTTCCCATTCAGCTCGGAAAACAGCTCTTACGTCTTAATATTGAAGTTACTGGTAAGATATTATTCATCATATTGCACACATACTTTGTGAAACGTAATAATGATACATACACCGACGGATGGTTTAAAGTACCTATAGCTCGTATAGTTCAGCGGTCCTAAAGCCAGCCATTTTGTGTTACACTGGCTGTTTTGTGTGGGCTTAAATAAAAAATTGTGTCCTTAAATAATAACGCATGCATGATTATGACCGATATATCTGGCCACCCGGAAGATTATAGTCAGGTGTTTGACTGTAGATGCTAGACAACTTCCCCTTGCGAGTGTTTTGTCTATAGCTAACTAATTGTCCCTGAGGTCCTAATGCCGGCCATTTTGTGTCGCCTGCTGTACTCTGTAAATGATCTGTTCACTTTAATACTAACCACTAAGCTGACGTGCAAACACTGGAATTATCCACGTTCTGGCTTTGACCTCATAACAAAATATTATTAACTTACAGAATGATGGCCTCCCCTCAGCCAGGCAGCCCACCTACAGTTGAGCAGATTACACCAACTCCTGAGACTGAGCCCAGTGAAGAGAGTGAGAACATAGCTGAGAAACCAACTAAAAGAAGAAACAAAGGGAAACTGTCAAAATCCCAGAACATATTTAAATGCTTAGTATGTCACGAAGCATTTTCCAGCCCATCAGCCTTACGGAGCCATAAACTCTCAGCTCATGGTCAAGACAAGCAGCAACCATACACCTGTGGGCAATGCAGCAAGACCTTCTCCAGTCGAGCTCAACTCTCTAAGCATCAGCGCTCACATTCGGCTGAGCGTCCATTCCAATGCCCTGAGTGCCATAAAGCATACAAGACCCACACTGAGTTGCGCAATCACAGCCGCTCCCACACTGGAGAAAAACCCTTTGTTTGTACTGAATGTGGCAAGGCATTTATGCAGGCCATCTGCCTGCGCATTCACATGACGCAACACAGTGGTGACAGGCCTCATTCTTGTCCGCAATGCACTAAGAGCTATCCTACGCTGTCCAAGCTGAAAGTTCACCAGCGCTCCCACACAGGAGAGAAGCCTTATTTCTGTGCAGAATGTGGCAAGAGTTTTGCCGACCCCTCTGTGTACCGCAAGCACCGGCGCAATCACCAAGGCCACCGGCCATATTCCTGCCAGCAGTGTTCCAAGACATATACAGAGCTCAAGGATCTCAAGAACCATGAGCGTTCTCATACAGGTGAAAAGCCGTACCTTTGCTCAGACTGTGGCAAGGCCTTTTCACGCTCCTCCTCCTTGGCCTGCCACCTGCGTATTCACTCCCAGAGCAAGCCATACCAGTGTGAGCAATGTGGCAAAGGCTTCACTCAGCTCTCTTCCTACCAATCCCACCTTCGCACGCACTCAGGTGAGAAGCCCTTTCTATGTCCACAATGTGGAAAGATGTTCTCAGACCCTTCCAGCTTCCGCCGCCACCAGAGGGCACATCAGGGATTTAAGCCCTACCCTTGTGACAAGTGTACCAAGAGATTTCGACAGCCAGCCGATCTGGCCGTGCATCAGCGTGTGCATTCGGGTCAAAGGCCATACAAATGCCAAAATTGCGACAAGGCCTTTGTTGCTTCCTGGGATCTGCGTCGGCACATGCTGGTGCACACTGGCCTTCGACCATTTTCCTGCACCGATTGTGGCAAGTCCTTTGCAGAGCGCTCCAGTCTTAACAAGCACAGGAGGGTGCATTCTGGAGAGCGGCCATTCAAGTGCCAGATGTGTTTCAAGTCATTTGTCATGTCATCCAGTCTGCGCAAACACGAAAGGACTCACATACCCGAGAGACCAGTGCGACAAGAACAGGCCCCTGATTCTGAGCAAGTCGTTCCCCAAAACAGCAGACCACAATTCTCTTGTGTTCATTGTGACATGATTACCTTTGGAACATGGGAGGAGGTGCAGGCCCACAACAGCCTCCATGCAATCTCTCCTCCATCAGATTCCACAGATATTCGCATTGGCCCTTTTATTTGTGAGACATGCCAGGCTGAGTTCCCTCAGTTATCTGAACTCCAGGCACATGAGAAGGTACACCCCAAGCCACGGCCACATGTATGTGAAAGCTGCGGCAAAGGTTTCCTGAACAAAGCTGGATTACGCAAGCATCAGCGCATCCATTCTAACAGCCGCCCACACTGCTGTGCAGTCTGCGGTAAATCTTTCCTCTTTGCTGCTTACCTCCGCAAACATCTGCGTACACACCGTGAAAATCAGACATCATCGCCCCTGCCACAGACAGACATTACCCACACACAGCCACTGCCATCCCCACCGAGCTCAGCCTCCCTAATAAAATCGGAGCCTGCTACGATTTCTCTAACTGTGCCTGTCATCGTACCAGCAACAGCATTTCAGACAATGTCAGGACATGTGTACAAAAACAAAGATGAGGACAACTGAAATAAAAATGTATTGAACATGATTTTCAATATTGGGTGGGTGTTTGATTAAGGTAGCACAAAGTTTTTTGTTTCCTACCTGGTAGGCATGTGACAGGCCTTACAAAGCACCTGTGTGGGCAATAGTCCCAGACTGGCATGCCATACAAGAAAAGGCAGGTAGTGTTACTGCCTAGGTCTCCAATGACCCAGGTTTGGAGAATGTTCTGCCAGAATATGTACTGGCTAATATATATTGCCCCAGGGTGTGAATGAATGTGTGAATGTGTATATGCATGGTGCTTTGCAATGAACTGGTGTCCTATACAGGGTATATTCACACGCACTGTGATCCACTGCAATCAGGATAAAGCAGTGGCTTAAAATCAGTGGGTAAACTCACAGAGTGGATCTTTAGAGAAGAATGCTGTTGTACCAAACACAGATACATACAAGTCTCTTAATAATTCCTGCTGCCCCTTCAACTCTTAGCAGGTTTTTCAAAGATTACTTGGATTGTTAAGGGTTTTTGGCTTAATTTAAAGTTTTTGGCTTAAGATCAGAACTCTGTTGTAAGGTTCAACATAGAACACTTCACATGTTTATTTAAAACATTTTAAGGGTTGTGTATGTACCTTTTTTACTGATTGTATAAACCAAGAAGTTTTGTATGATGACTAGAAAAAGATGCTGGTTAAACATGATTATTATTATTATTATTATTATTATTATTATTATTATTATTATTATTATTATTTTATTATTATTATTAATACATATAACTGTGTATTTGTGTGGTTGATCATTGCTGCTATATCAAATTTTATATCAATCTTTGATATACGTGTTTTCCCTGAGGTTTCATTTTGTTTAATAGGGTACTGAAAGGGTCAGTATTTTACATAAAAGTCAACTTTACAAAAATGCATGAATTTATTAGGTTATAGAAAAGACCCGTACATGTCAAATCACCTTCCACCACCAGACAAATGTCAGTTGTCTATTCTGCATTCAATAAAGCATCTCAAACAATTTCAACAGATTCTGTTTTTTTTTTTTTTTTTTTTTTTTTGTAGTTTTATTTCTAACAAAATTGTTGTTTTTTTTGTTTGTTTTTTGTAAATCATAGTGGTTGTTTTTAAAAACACATTACTGTTAATATTTCTTAAAGCACCTAATAAAAAAAAAAAGTGTGACCTAAATTCTGTGTGGTTAAACACTGTGAGTAAAGGAAATTTTGATGATGTAAGCAGTTCAGAGCATTATACACTGGGTGTCTGAATATAACATCATTGTCAGCATTGCTGATACCAAAGACTGTCACCTTGTTCTTGCCAGGCATTTTCTCTAGGTAAGTTTACTTTATATTTTAAAAAGATAAACTGTCTAATTTAAAAGAAACAATAAAAGAGACTATATAGCTGCTATTTCTAAAAGTCAATAATTGTTAACATACAGGTTTTGTATTCTTTATTATCCAGAAGAACTTAAACCTGAAGGGAAATGGCAGCAATTGTTACAGGTCTGATCCCCATTCTCCACACTGCAGTTGATGCCGCCACCACCAACTACAAAGGGCGCACGGCGTGGTTCGGCTTTCTCTGTATTCGCCTTGTGACGCTTTTTATAGCTGAAATGCCTTGGTTTAAACTAAACTCAGACTTCAGCTGCATCATCACAAAGGACAGCATTTGCACTAGAGCCTGCTTCAACCAGCACTTTGACAAGCCTGTGATAATGGCATGGAACTATATTTTCATCCTCTTCATCCTGACGGTCCTGCTCATGGAGCTCTTCACTGCTCACTTATACTCTGTTTTAGCGAAAAGCTCTAGAGATAGCAAAGAATCTCTGGGTGAGCTGAAAAGTGTAAGTGACCCTGGTAATAGCACAGTTGGGATGAAGATCCTTGACATGCACCAAAGCAAGAACAGTGTGTTCTTGTACCTGTTTAGCATTGTAATGCGGGTTTTGGTGGAGATTTGGTTTGTGTATATTCTACTTTATTGGAACATGTCTAAACTAAACCAAGGAGTATTCATATGTAAGAGTTACACTACTGGATGCCCAGATCAGGAGTGTTTGGTGAGTGGGTCTGCTGAGAAATCCATGTCTATCTATGCTCTTTTGTCCATTTCTGTGCTGGTCATCATCAGCCATGGTGTGTTCTGTGTCCACTTAATTGGCCACTACATGTTTAACACACATACCGTGGATTCCTACAATGTGTAACATTACTGTTTGCAAAAAATGATTTGGTTTCTATGAGCAAATATGGTCTTTCATTCATGTCTTTCTTTGTTCTACTAAACATTTTTAGTCTGGTGACACTTTGTATGAAATTGTTTGAATCTTATTGAATTAACTGGTTTGCTGTGGTTTATTGAATCATAAAATGTGTGGCAATAAAGGGAGTTATAATTTGATTAGTTTTAACTGTGTTGGTTGGTGGTGTTGACCTAATGTCATGAATAAATATCATGTAACTGCACAAGACAATGTGATTATTTTCCTATTGCAGACATGTACATTATGTTATGTTACGTTTCAGATCTAACTGTAATTTAGCATGCACTAAATGTTCTCCCCCCTCGGTAATCATGATCATAGGCAATGATACTATAAATAATAATCTCACTAATTTAGTTAATTGAGCTAATTGATTCTTGTTGGTCATAATAAAGTGAGATGCAGCGGTCTGTATTGCAGCCTAAATGTACTTCATCATGTAAAATAATTGACAAGAATGTGAAATAAGGATTAAGAATAAAAATTTAAAACACCATTTAAACTTCTTTCATTTATTATTTCAGATTCTGACTATATAATACCACTTATTACTGTTTGAGTTTGTGTCTAATGCAGTGTGTGAAACTCATTAAGAGAATGGTTATTCTGCTGAATATTTCTTTTAACTGTTTCAATTTCAGATGACTCCGTTTTCATATACTGTATAAGCATGTGTATGTCAATTTAAACAAGACTTGTAGTTATGTAGTTTTCATTCTGCACAAAAACAAGACCCCCGAACATGCATCAGACACAACATTGATTTAAATTGCCAAATGCAGAAACAAATCAAGATTAAACTAAACTTGCCATCTTTCAAACTACAAAAACTTTAAAGGTGCTGTAATGAATGTAAGTTAAAACTGTTTATCTATACTGAATGAAGCAAAATTTCTCAGACTCTAAATTTTGTCCAGGAAAGCAGAAAAAATATTTTGACCACACCTGTGTATATACAACATCTGATAACTGATAAGTTACAGAACATCTTGTACATTAGTAGCCTACCCACAAGTATCACATATCCACTCTGGCTCTTTCTCAGTTTCATGTAACTGTCCAACAGCAAAGTCAGCATGGGAAACATGGCCAAAAACAAGACTCTGGCCTAGTTGCTGAAACTGGTCTGTCTGAAACCTTAAGAAAGTCCTGTCTCTAACACGAACCCCATCACTAAATACCTGCTAATAACCATTGTGGGGATTCAAGGGGCTAAAACAACATAAGCAGGAAATGACATCAAAGGCATCGTCCATTTCCTACAGGACTATATGTCTTCCCAAACTGTTGACAAAAGGGTGGAAACACACAATTGTGTAGAATATCTCAGAGACCTAGACCAAAAGTGTTTCAGCATGACAGTGCCCCATGCACAAATCAAGTTTGTTGAGAAAAAAACTGTAGTGGCCAATCCGGACCCCTGACTTTAACCCAATGAACAATTTTGATGGTTTGGATTGCTGACTGCATAACAGACCTTCTCACCACAATTCACTGCCCAACCTTACTAATGCTTTTGTAGCTAAATGAGAAAATCTCCACAGCCATTCTTCAAAATGAAACAGAAAGCCTTCGCAGCTGGACCAAATCAATATTTATATCAACTGTTTTTGAATGGGTTTTTTAACTAGAGTGTGAGGTTCATGTGGCCACATGACCATGATTCTGACCAAATATTAAAATGCACTTTATGACCAACTGAAATAACCGATTTCAGAACTTTATCAGCCGAACCCTCCTTATGGATCACTGACCAGGCTTGCTTCAATGCAAAAACCTACATATCAACAGTTTTTTTTGCTGTTTGAGACTCTGTATATTGATGTGCAACCAATGGCACTGAATGCATTCTATACAATATACAGTGCAAGGATTTTATTTACAAAACAAAACCATTTCAACACCTCAACGTGCAGCTGACTGAAGAACTTGATTCATATAATGTTGAAATACGTCAAACTACATTTAATAGCCATTTTTATTGTCTGCCTGAGTTCCCTTAACGTCTGCTTCCCTGCTCAACTAGCCAACAGCTCCCCATAGTGGTGACTATGTGTTATTGTTTGTCACAGTCTGAGGGACAGTGTTTCATTACACCAGTGTCACATTCTGTGGAAAACAGTCTCAGAATAATTTGGAAGGATCGTACAACAATAATCATGGGTATATTTGGCACTGATGTTTCAAGGCTCACAATTTGATACCATTTAAACAATGTCATTCTTCACTCTTGGTCAATAAACCATGGCTCTTGCTTTTCTCTCTCATTTCTTTGTTCTGAGGTGAACCTCATGCCTGGGCAGGTTTTGGTGTGGGTTGAAATGTGAATAGATAAGATTCAAGATATAAGTTAACTGTTTTTTTTTTTTTTTTTTTTTTTTTTAAAAACACGTATGCTTTTGAACCACTTTTTAACCTTTCTTTTATTACAGCAACACATTCTGTAAGTCTACAATAATGAATGTCAGAATGTTAGTCATGTCAATTTAACTTACGTAGGTGTTTACTTAACAGGCCACAAAATAAATGCTGCTGTACCAATTTACCCTTTGTGCTAGTCTATGGGACTTCACCCTATGTGAACCTGCAGACAAAATAACTTGACCTAGGCTCCAGCTCTGAAAATAGGTGTCTTTTTGTTTAAAACCAATAATTAGGGCTAATAAAGCCTTAGTAAAGACTGCTGGAGTAGCTGTGATAATATAAGTGCTGGTGTTCAGCAAAAAGTGAATGTCTGAGACAATGTCCATGTTTTCATTAGATATTCATTTTTATTTGCACCCCTAATCATTCAGCAAGACTTATTTTGACACCATCAGTGCCAGAGATTTTCTTCTTTACCCTATGTTGGCCTATGCTAGCTCACACAATCTGACTGTAAATAAATTCTCAATTAAAAGGAATAAACAGCCAAACTAATGAAGATGGGATACAGATAAGAATTTGTTTATTGGTGGTCAAGCAAGACAGCAAACAAGCCAGCTGCTACCAGGGGTACAAGTAATCACCCAACTTGCACCCAAGTCCTACTGGACTTCAGCATCCTTATATACAATTCATGCATGTTCCTCTTTTCAACATTTGTTAAATAATTTCTTCAGCATGTCCCCTCATCTAGACTTTGCCAAATCACATTTTAACACACACACGTATCACTTGTTGTGCACATGTTCTTCACTTTGCAAGTTTTCTATTCTTGCCTTTGCAAGGTTCTGCATATCCTCAAAAAGGGACATGTTTCCTCTCCTCGCTTTTGCCTTAGATCGTGGAGTTTCTCCAGTTTGGGAAGCCCATAGCTTGTCCATCCCTTTTACTTCATTTCACTCTGAAGCTTATGAAGCTTTATGAATAATCCTGCTATAGGTTTCTTGTATAAAATCTACTTTCTGGTCCTCTTCTTTTATATTCTCTAGTGATAGTGGTGTTTATGATTTTATGCTATATCGTGTGCTTATCATACTATATCCTACTCTACAACAGTGCAGTGTGAGACTTTACTTGTAGAGGAGGTAATGGTTTCTTACATGAATCTTGACATGATAAATGTTTATTCTCATTTCTGATACTTTGTCTCCTGTGTGCCCTCTCTATTCCCTTTGGTCAAAAAACGACCCCATTAGTTTATGTCTGTTTTTTTTGGCACTTTTAACTGCCCATGCACTGACTAACATCCCTTTTTTGCAAACCTGTCTGGGGTTTCTCTGTACTTCCTCACTCCCTCGCTTTTTGGAGTCAGTCTGAGAGGCTCATAGCTTTTGTTTTTTTAATAATTTTCTACTTCTTTAGTTTATATCAATGTTTGCCCCTAGTTCTTTAGTTTATATTAATTTTTGTTATTTAAAATTTCCTACATTAGAAAGACAGAAATAGATATCATGGGTTTCATTTAATTTTAAGTATAACATTTCATTCAAATTTAGTTATCTTAATTTTATGCACATTTAAAATATGAATTATTATTATTATTAGTAGTATTAAAATAATAATAATAATAATTAATGTTGTTGTTATTGATGGACATGGAGGCATGGAATCTAAGATATATGGCAAGACTTTAATCTTTGTTGTTTATTCTGCAAAGACCGTGACAATCAGCCCTTATAACCCCTGCCACAGACAGATATAAGATATGCCATACACAAATACACACAAATACACACACACGCACACACGCACGCATGCACACGTACACACCCACACACACACAAACACACACACAGCCACTGCCATCCTGCTGAATGTAGCCAGAACAAAATTTTTTTTTTCTTTTTTGTACAAAACAAATGTTTTGTCTGTTTCATCAAATTAAAGAGCTTTTAATGGTTGTATACTTAACTTTTAAAAAGATTATGAAAAATTATATTATTTGTACAGTGGATCAGTAAGGAAAACACTTGACGAGGAAGCACTAAAACAACACTAACAATGCACTAACATTAGTCATTTGAAATTATTTAAATTAATTAATTTGATTACATGATTACATATAACTGTGTATTTGTGTGCTTGATCATTGGTCCTACCTCAAATGTTCTATGGATTTGTGATATACTATTTTGCACTGAGGTGATATAATATTTTGCACTGATACTAAATGCATGAAGCTTATCTGTATTGTCTGTACATGCCAGTTAACTCTTTGGTGTACTCTGAATTTTCATTATACTCTTTCTATTTTATAGTCAACCTTCATTTCTTATAAACAAACTCTGAATATTTATATCCTTTATAAAGTTTTTTTAAACAAAGTTATTGCTTGATTACTTGTACTTAATTAATACTTAGTGTTTGTTTGAAAAATACATTACAGTTTCTTGTTGGATCCAATAGACAGTATGACCTAAATTGCAGGTAAAACAGTGTCAGTAACAAAAATTTTGATGACGTTAACAGTTTAACACTCTATATACTGGGTATCTGAGAACAGCAGTCAACAGTATTGTCAGCACTGTGGAAACGAAAGACGGTCCGAGTGTACTTGGTGGATATTTTCTCTTGGTAAGTTTATAGATTTAGAAAATGTATATTTTAAAAATATTCTGAATATTAAACATTAATATTACTTAACTAATTGTGAAATTCATATCTGACAATGAATTATCTGTTGTCTAATATAGCTGTAATATATAGAATTAGAACAAAAGACTGATGCAAATTCTATAATTATCAATTATTATATGTTTCATATATAATGTATTTAATATATTTAACAACAAACTTATTGTTTAAGTTATTCCTCAATGTTGATTCACTAGAGCTCTCTATTAGCCAGAAGAAAAAGGAAATGGCAGCAATTGTTACTGGTCTGATCCCCATTCTCCGCACAGCAGTAGACGCCACCACTACCTACAAGGGGCGCACCGTGTGGTTCGGCTTTCTCTGTATTCGCCTTGTGACGCTTTTTGTGGCTGAAATGCCTTGGTTCAAACTGGACTCAGACTTCAGCTGCAATATCACAAAGGACAGCCTGTGCACTAGATCCTGCTTCAACCAGCACTTTGACAAGCCTGTAGTAATGGCATGGAACTATATTTTCGTCCTCCTCATCCTGTCAGTCCTGCTCATGGAGCTCTTCACTGCCCACCTACACTCGGTTTACCAGAAGAAGAGTTGTAGAGAGAAGAATGGTGTGGAACTTGAATCTCTGGGTGAGCTAAAAAGTTCAAGTGACCCTGGCAATAGCACAGCAGGGGTGATGTTCCTAGACATGCACGCAAGCAGAAACGCGGTGCTCTTCTACCTGTTCAGCGTCATGCTGCGGATTTTTGTAGAGTTTTGGTTTGTGTACGTTCTGCTTTATTGGAATTTGCCTAAACTAAACAATAGTGTGTTCATATGTAAGAGTAGTGTTCAAGGATGTCCAGATCAGGAGTGTTTGGTGAGGTCTATGGCAGAGAAATGCATGTCTATCTATGCTCTTGTGTCCATTTCTGTGCTGGTCATCATCAGCAGTTGTGGATTTTGTGTCTACTTCATTGCCCATTACTTGTGTAACTGTGGTTTCAAAGGACTCCAGTGTGAAAATTCATGGATTTCAAAGTAGGATTTAGATTCTCTGAACAAGTTTGGTCTTTCATTCATGTATTTTCTTTTTGTTTTTATTAAAAATTTTCCATTCAGCTTAAATTTTGTGTTTATCTTATCTTTTGAATAGCATTGTTTCTTTTTTCTTCCTGTCTTTAACTGACTTGTGAAATGTGTAGCAATAAAGGGTGTTACAGTGTAATCAGTTCTTGCTGTGTTGACCATGATGTTTCTGACACAAGCACTTTTCTTGCTTCCTTTATTTTTTTTTTTCACATTTGTGTGTTTACAGTGTTAGAAGAAAACACATGAGACAAATGACTGTTCTTTTTTTGCAGACATGCACATTATTATATTTTGTTTTGATCCAGTTGTGTAATTTACCATGCTCTAAATTCTAAATTTAAATTTCTTTCATCATTAACTTATATCATGGATTATACTGCTATAAAAAATTACTGGAATGATTTACTGAACTGATCATAATTGAGCATATTGATTCTGAGGCAAAACCAAGTCAGTTGCAGAAGTCTGTATCGCAACATTCTTTCTCCACCATATAAGGCACCGTCTCCTCACATTCCTGGGTACTGGCACATCTACGTACTTCACCATCTAAAACAAGTTAAAACAATGTGACTTAAGTAACATTGATTAATAAAAATGAAAAGACAAAGACTGTAGGTTAGACTTTCCTAATATTATAACTATAAAAAAGGTGTTTTTTACTGGTTCTATTCAGATATTTCAAATTATTGTATTAAACCTACATGCTGGTTCATGCATTATGAGCCTGATGCACTGTGTGAGACCCATGCTGCACTCTGTCTCCTCCATTTGGTCACAGACAGGATGGTTCCTCTCAATACTCTGGCAGGAGTTACAAATCAGGCCCTGAGCAACTGACATAATCACAATGTTGAATATTTCCTTTAAATAAACTGTCTCAAATTCAAGTGATCAATAAATATAGATTTTATTTATCCATCATTTATATTTTAGTTATTAACTAAAAAATTTGGCATATAAATGATTAAAATCGATAGACTCACCAGAAAGAACAACAGCAAAAACAATCAGGACTGAAACTTGAGGTGCCATTATTCAGTTGTAAGAATGACTGAGTAAACTGGTGAATGCTGACCAAAGATATAAATCGTTATAATTATTCAGTAATTTATCAACAAAATTTCAAAGGTATAAATATAAGCATGTTTGAAATATTAAAATATATTGTCTGAATGTGAAAAATGAAGAAAGCTTACTCTATCTAACAGTATTCGGTCTAGTTTGTCCAGGAAAAAGACTTTTTTTTCTACCGCACCTGTATATATACAACATCTGATAACTGATGAGCTAAGAACATCTCCCACATGGATCTGCCCACAAGTATCACATATCCTCTCTATCCTTTCCAAGTTTCATGTAATACTCCTGATTAAAAATGCACTTTAGAAATCAAATCAAAATGTTTTTTTTTTGTATAAGCTCTTTTAAAAATTATGTAATAATTTATAGTTTATGGTTTCTATTATTATCCAAGTTCATATATTTAATAAAAGATTCTCCAATTAGCTGTATAACTCAAATACCTAAGGTTAATCTATGCTAACATTTTAAAATACATAATGTATTAAATATTTTGTATTAATTAATAAAAATGGTCAACAAAATAATCAAGAATAAGTATTAAAATGAATAGAACTCTCCACCATCTTACAAGATTGAGGTCATTCATTGTGTAGGTGGGACAATAGTTGCTCATTATGTTGTTAAATCACAAACAGGTGCTTCTATTTTTCCTTCATAGTGGAAGACAGGAAGATTATATGCAACAGATACTTTAAAAGCTTCAGGCATAAAGAAATGGGCTGGGTCAAATACAGGAACATTTCAAACAATTTTCTTTAATTTTCTTCAATTTTCAGTAACTAAAGTTCTTAGAAAAAAGATGCAGGTTTTATTAATATAAATAACATGCCACTTTTATTTGAATTTATTATTAATTAACATCACAATTCTATTATTTTTATTCTTTTATTTTTTTTCTTCTTATACATATACATATACTTTTTCCTCTCTTTTGTTTTTATACTTCTATAAAGCTTCTTTGAGACAATAGGAATTGTTAAAAGCATTATACAAATAAATTGAATTTGAAAAATTACATATAAGAACCACAGGAATATAATGTACAGTCACAAGTAATGATTTTGGGTTATAAAATGAACTACCACTGCTTCTATTTACAGAAAACAATACTGCTGAAAAAAGAAGAAGAACTTTATGTAAGAATACGCAATACAGAAAACTGGTAGCTGATGTTCTTCCTGAGTACCACTAATCCATGGAAGCCCAGTTATACAGATACATCGAAAGGATGGTACCACATATCTGTTGAGACAAAGGTAAATAGATGATGTTAGACCAGTACTGTCAATAGTTCCTGATTAAAACCACAGACACAGAATTCCACAGAATATTACAAAATGCACTACACAGCCAACATGCAGAGTACCTTGCCAATACTCCACATTGAAATCGCTGTTAGGATTTGGGAGATACAGTAATGTTAATCAGTGAAGACATGCAAACATACAAATATATTTATTTAATTGAGCTCCTCTCTCTCACACACACACACACATATATATATATATATATATATATATATATATATATATACACATATATATATATATATACACATATATATGTATGAAGCAGCACCACATAACAACATTACATCCACTCTGAGACCTGGAAAGTTGACCATGGCTGCCATATAAGTTTCTTGGGCGGCAACATCGATAGGTGCGAGTAAGACAACAGAATGTGATAATACAGACCCACTGGAGACACTACAACACAAAGTGCATGTGAAATTGCAAATACTGTAAATAATAATAAAAAAACTGTGCCCTCATTCAGTCATGCATTCTATCCATGCAAAAGTGCTGTACTGTATGCTTTGTGGAACTATAGTAACTTCAGTATCTTGTTACATATTGAGCATCTGGAGAGAGACAAGGCTTTGTTAGAATGCCAGGTTTAAAAATAAAGACACTTCCCGTTTATAGTTAACTCTTACCTCCACAACAGCTAGAGCAATTACGACTCCAAATATGATCATAATATGCGTGTCAAGCCAGACTTTAATCATGTGTTTGCAGTTCTAATGAGATGGAAAAAAAATCACATTCATAAGGTCAGCTTACTAAAGCATCTTATTTAGAATTATATATAGACTTAGTAATTTATAGTACTACTATTTTTTATAAGTTAACATGCTAACATGACTAGCACAACAACGTACGTTTAGTGCTGACCTTTTAAAAGTAACATTCTTAGTTTGCAATTGTATTTGCTATCATTAAGTATCACTCTTTCGTTTTAAAAGATTTACATTTACGAATTAAAATCTTACGTAGCTTTTTTTTAACAATCACAGAAAAGCAGGTTAACTGTTTAAATTATGCCATACCTGTTCATACACCACACATGTGTAATTTGAGAATAATTCACAGCAGCTGTTCAAGCTTTCAGCAGTGACATTAACTGTAGAATTTTGATAGTAACACGAGCAGGGGGGTACGATCCAGTCATCTTTACCATTCCAGCCACAGCAGTGGGCCTTAGAAGATAAAAGACAAATAGTTTGGGTCTTGAATATATGCAACTGAACTACTTGAGAGACATGAGATACTTGCAGTCATGAACAGATATATAATGGTGGTTATTGGATGCTTTGTTGTGGGTGACATTTCAACTTAGGCCTTACATGACTTTGAAGGAATTCTAGAGATTCTTTGAAAGGCTGCAGACTTGAATCATTCTTCTCAAATGAGTCAATAAGTCCAAGAACATGACCCTCCAGTTTACTCTCAAACTAATGTGAGAAAAGAAGAAAAAAATGGATTAATGTTTGGTTATTTAAAGCATATACTGTACCTTGCATGTGTATTACTTTATTAAAGATAGTAAATACATCAACCATGTAGACACTAACTTCACCCCAATTCTCTTAAACAGTCAAAGAAGCAAGTGACAGGATGTCACAGGGTGTGTGCTCTCTTCATGCTTGACTTACCACACTTCTTTGTGTGAAGAGCAGAACTGTGCCAATTATCTGAGCTGCAAGAAGCACGTTGAGCAGGATAAAATACTGCAAAACAAAAGCCAGTTTAGTATTGAATTTCAGATTAAAACAAAGCAGATTAGCTCATTATTTTCACTGAAACTTGTATCAGAATTAATCTGCTAGGATGCGTACCTTGTATAACATTTTAAAATTATGAAACAGTGTTAATAAACTCACAGTTGCCAGCATGCATTTGGCCTCCTTCAGAGCACCGAGGCTCCCGAAGAAGCCCAGTACCAAGGTGACAGATCCACTAATGACCAGCAGATAGGAGAAGAGAGACAGAGATAGGTAGCCAGGAGCAGGAACTGTGAAAATGCACATTATTTACTGTGAAAATGAAGATGACACCCAAGATACATTAATGCTAAGGATTAATCTTACCATAACATTACAGTCCAATAACAAAATCAAGGTTATGTTTATTAATTGTTTTAGAGAATAATAAACCATATTTAAGGATTAAAATAATTATTCGTTTGTAGTTTTTTGCTTGAAAGAAATGAAAATAAAAAAGGAAAAGAGGGAAATGTGACTATCAAATGATCCCTTTATTACTTATTATTATTGTTATCTGGAAACCTAGAATTTTAATACTCACTTAGAAAACTTGACTCTGAAAATATTATCCAGAAACCCAACCCCAAGAGGGACAAACCCAGCAGCTATGAGGGAAATAAAAATGATATACATGAAATGAGAAACACTTACAGCCAGTTATCTTCTAATGAGAGAAATTACAGTTGAAACTATTTATTATTTAGAGTGTCAACAAATAGTCAGCTTCAAAGGCAATTTTACACAGCTGATGAAGGACATTTTCATATAATATTTTTAATATGTTTAATGTATAATCATGTTTCTGGAAACTTTCTGTTGTATGCTATTCTACAACAAGTTATTCTAGCTCTACATTTATTTTAATATTTTAAATAGTAAATATTCATATACAACTTACAAAAAAGATTAGATTGAAGAGAAACAGGAAGTACTTGGTGAGACTGAGGCAGAGCTCAGATGCCATATCTGCAATGAAATGTTGACATGCGTCAGTAATAATACAATAGTTTGGATTGACGTGTTATTTCCCAAATCCAATTGGAAATAGTTATCAGTTATTATTTTCTGAACATCATTCAGGAAACTGCTTGTTTTAAAATGTATAAACGGAATGACTTGAAATAACAAGTTGTCAGGTTTAGAGTTATGCTGATATTGTCTGGTGATTTTCTGAAATGCTCATCATTCATTTACATAAAATGTGAATGGTTGTTGGGCTAGAGTAGTGTAAAATGCTAGAGTAGCTAAAGTAGTGTAAAACAACACACACCCATGCTTGGCCTGAAAAAGACAAACAAAGGTAAAGTAAAATGCAGTGCCTGACAATCTCACATTACTCTGCCTAGGCGAAGAAAACAGAGCCTATCATCTTTCCCAGTAAACTATTTATACGGAGGGAACAAAGTGGGTAAATAAAAGTACCATGAATATGGCATGATAAACAGAAAAAAAACACTGAAAACACTATTATACAAAAAAATATATAATTTGAAATCTACAAATGATTAAATTCTCTCTCTCTCTCTCTCTCTCTCTCTCTCTCTCTCTCTCTCTCTCTCTCTCTTAGTGCCAACCAAAATCAATAGATAGGCAGATTATTAACGTTATCATATTCATACATTGATACAGCTTTAGGACATTGAACAATGTCACTAGATACAGCACTTAAATTAGGTAATAAATAACTACAGCTTACCTCATGTATATATATATTTCCCCAGTCAAAAGGATAACACTGTATCTGAGTGAAATATGACAACCTTGTATGAGACCATGTAGAAGATACTTTGCATATGATGCTGCATTGTAGAGAGACTTTGGTGTCCTGGGCTGCATGCAAAGCATCTGTGCTGTGACTGGTTTCTGAACACTCAGTTTCATAAATAAAACATAACCCTCTGGCATTTTCAAACTGAGAATGGAAAGCTAGAAGGATTATGTGTACCATGTTTACACAGTGGTACTTCTTGGTAACTAGGTTTATTACCTTTACACAAGGTATGCTTATAGTTATTATAAAACACTACAGTGTTTTATAATAACTATCAGGACATTATATTCTATTGGCATTGAATATGTATTCAGCAAATATTTTTTTGTCATACACTATAGTGGTACACTATACACTATAGTTTATGTGGTATAAAATGTATATCAGTGCAATATGGAGGGGTGTTGGGTTCAGTATAAACCTCTAGATGTGAATATTGAGATGATATAGCAGGTATTGTAATGCATTTAAGCTTTTAAATTGCAATGAGACGTGCAAGTGTGGGTCCTGGTGCCTGGATAACTGCACATAGAATTCAAGTAACAGTTTTTTTTTTTACAGCATTTGGCAGACACTCTTATCCAGTGCGACTTACATTTAACTCACTTATATAGGTACTTTGCTATACACATGTTTATTTCTTTTGTGTGTATTGAAACAACACAAAAAAAACACAGAAAAAAGCAAATTTGGCATAATTTCACACAAAACTCCAAAAACGGGCTGGACAAAATTATTAGCACCCTTACCATAATATTTGGTTGAACACCCTTTGGAAAAAATAACTACATAAATCACTTCTTATAACCAT
This sequence comes from Tachysurus vachellii, assembly GCF_030014155.1. Lineage (NCBI taxonomy): Eukaryota > Metazoa > Chordata > Actinopteri > Siluriformes > Bagridae > Tachysurus > Tachysurus vachellii. The sequence continues at coordinate 14,953,102 of NC_083461.1, read as the reverse complement.
CAATAAGCTTCTTACACCTCTCACCTAGAATTTTGGACCACTCTTCCTTCGCAAACTGCTCTAGGTCTCTGGCAATTTTAAGATCTCTCCACAGGTGTTCAATGGGATTTAGAACTGGACTCATTGCTGGCCACTTCAGAACTCTCCAGCGCTTTGTTGCCATTTATTTCTGGGTGCTTTTTGAAGTATGTTTGGGGTCATTGCCCTGCTGGAAGACCTTTTATCTCAGACGCAAACAAAACTTTCTGACACTGGGCCTAACATTGTGACCCAAAGTCCTTTGCTAATCCAAAGATTTCATGATGCCTTGCAAACAGTCAAGGCACCCAATGCCAGAGGCACCAAAACAACCCCAAAACCTCAACCATATTTGACTGTGTTCTTTTCATTCCGTTTTCGGTAAACAGTAGAATGATGTGCTTTACCAAAAAGCTTTATCTTGGTCTCATCTGTCCACAAGATGTTTTCCCAGAAAGATTTTGGCTTACTCACGTACATTTTGGCAAACTGAAGTCTTTTATATGTCTCTGTGTCAGCAGTGGGGTCCTCCTGGGTCTCCTGCCATAGCGTTTCATTTTATTCAAATGTCGACGGATAGTTCGCGCGGACACTGATGCACCCTGAGCCTGCAGGACAGCTTGAATTTCTTTGGAACTTGTTTGGGTCTGCTTATTCACCATCCGGACTGTCCTGCGTTGCAAACGTTCATCAAGTTTTCTCTTCTGTCCACGTCTAGGGAGATTAGCTACAGTGCCATGGGTTGCAAACTTCTTGATCATGTTGCGCACTGTGGACACTGTGATATTTTTTCACAATTTTGGTTCTCAAGTCCTCAGACAGTTCTCTTCTCCTCTTTCTGTTCTAGATGCTTAGTGTGGCACACACAGACACACAATGCAAAGACTGAGTCAACTTCTCTCCTTTTTATCTGCTTTCAGGTGTGATTTTTATATTGCCCACACCTGTTACTTGCCCCAGATGAGTTTAAAGGAGCATCACATGCTTGAAACAAACTTATTTCATTTTGAAAGGGTACCAATAATTTTGTCCGGCCCATTTTTGGAGTTTTGTGTGAAATTATGTCAAATTTGCTTTTTCCTTTGTTTTTTGTGTATGTTGTTTCAATACACAGAATGAAAATAAACACGTGAATAGAAAAACGTGTAATTGCAATACTTTTCTGTGAGAAATACTTCATAAAATGAAATACTTCTTTTCTGGAAAGATTTTAGGGGTGCCAACAATTTTGGCCATGACTGTATATACAGTATATATTGACTCTGTACCTTGTTTTTGCGCCTCGCCTTGCAGCAGGAGATGCTACACTGCTGGAGAATGCAGGGACCAGGACCAGGCACTGCGGATCACCATAGAGCAGCTCCTGGAAAGCACCGTGCAGCAGAACGGCATCACCCAGGAACTGGTGAAGAGCCTCCGGGTTTCTCTCCCTAACCCTGGTCAGTGGCTCCTTTCCAAAATGACAGTGGAAGATGACACGGAGTCATCCTTGCTCATGTTTGAATGCACAGCCAACCGGGAAAGCTGTAGGAGGGTGGAATGGGGGAGCCTCCTCACCCCGCTGCTCACTGGAGAGGACCAACTGGATGACCATGCCCTAACACCCTGCAGCTGGTCTCCCCTCAACCCAGCAGACAACTTCTATCACTGGCGATCATCCTTTGAGCTGGAGATCGGCTGCGGACACTCTGCAGAAGCTGAAGGACTGCTTCATTTGGCTGAGAATGGAGGCCAAGACCAGGGCCTTTTGACAGCACTGTGCACAGCGCCAGAGAATCGCCCCACAGAAACTGGTGCATGCTCCATTAATTTCCCTCCTCATCGTTGGCATCCCCTTTGAGAGGCTAGGCATGGATCTTGTTGCGCCTTTACCGAATTCCAGGGCCATGATTACATCCTGTAAGTCTACTTCATGGACTATTCTACCCATTACCCAGAGCCGGTTTCCAAGCAGGACAGATCCATATGACTTTGTGATGACTTCCGGAGGCTCAACCAAGACTTCAATTGCTACTTCAATCCCCCTCCAATTGCTACTGTGCTTTCAGAAGCACAGTACCTGGGGCATTGGATTGTCCGGGGCCTCCTAAAGCTCCAGGAGAAGAAGATTTAGGCAGTAAGGGAGTACCCCATGGTACATGCTTTCTGGGCTTGGCCGGCTATTATCACCTCTTTGTTCCTAACTTCTCCTCTATAGCCTCCTCTCTTTCAGTCTTGACCAGGAAAGGCCAACTGGTCCAGGTGCGGTTGACTGTTGTTACTTCAGCTACCTCGTCCTGAGAAATCTGAACTTCAGCCTCCCCTTCATCGTTTAAGGGGAGAGACCCGGTCCTGTTCATCTCTCAGAAACTGGCCCCCTTTGAGAAGAACTACAGAACATTGGAATGAGAAGCGCTGGTGATTAAGTGGCCCATCGAGGAACTCAAGTACTACCTTGTGCCACTCCAATTCATTCCAAGACTTCTTGGACTTCTTAACAACGAATCCCATGGTTCTGAAGAAACAGTGGCACTTCAGCACCATACAGTAAGCAGTGCCGCTGCGTGTAGCTGTGAGGCGGAGCTGCCAAAAGCGTGCCAAAACCAGAGGAGCCAATTGGGAGTGGCTTCTAACTCTTCACCCTTTAATATATATTAAAATAAAAATATATATCTCAAGCAAGAGAGAGAGATAAACCCACATCTAGACATATAGGTAGTAGATAGATAGATAGATAGATAGATAGATAGATAGATAGATAGATAGATAGATAGATAGATAGATAGATATAGATAGATACAGTAGATAGATAGTTGTAACTTGTAAAAGTTAGTAGGAGACACACTGTTTTTTCTTACATCAGTCCTTAATTCCTGTTTCAGTGCTCTTAACTGCTATGTAGATACATGAATGTATGAAATATTTATTTTTAATATCTTAATATTATTCAAAATCTTAATAATTTACTTTCGTAATATCATTATTATTTGAACACAAGAATTGAGTACAGATTGTATGTATTGAAAAAACTCATACGTCAATATCAGATGTCACCAAATATCAGAGGCACGTAATGTGGAAAATTATAGTCAGTCATCAAACATTAATATCAGACTTGATCAAACATCATCTTTTGACTGTGTGGGAAAATGTCACTTGTTTTACACTATGCACATCATCTCATTATTAAATCATTATTTGTGATTTATAATGATTGTTTCTATTTGGATGTTTTAGAGCTTTACTCATGTAACCATTTTTACACATGAGCACAACAGTAACACGACAGCACCCATGTCATGATATAGTAAATGTCATGTATAGTAAATTAAACACTAGACATTTATAGAGTGATCTATTTTCATTTAACTGCTCTTGATTTCAGTTTGTACCTGGAACATAATGATTAAGGAGGTGCAGAGATAATAATGTACTATGTGAATCACAGATATGCAGGGAAGTAAAAATGATGCAATGTGAGCCCACAAAAGGTTAAAATCAAACCTCCCATGAGGAGAGAGATGATGGAAAAGGCCATATTGAAGGCCCTTTTACAGTACCACTGAAGCTTTGTGTTGTACAATTAGTGGCCTGTAATTAGATAGATTGTTCAAGGGCCCCTTCGCTAATGGATTGTAGGGGCAGTAGGTGCGGCAATTATATCTGGGGCAAGGTACAGCCATTACACAGAGGGCACCGTCATGGAATGAAATGGATTTTAGTTGTGCTGTATGGGAACAGCATTAGTATACCAGGTAGTGATGGGATGCTCAGTGGTGTCTAACTGTCACAGTGAACACTCTAAAGCTTACAAAATATTATTAAACCTTGCTTTATTTAGTTGATCTACTGTGGATACTGTGTACATAGTTGCACACTGTGCTGTAGTGTGGATTTTATCAGTACTTTTATCAAACTATTTGTTTTATCTAGTCATCAATCTATCCAAGCATCAGAATAAATACAATAAACAAATTTCATTATATTTCAAGCCCTTTAAGCTTTGCATTATCATAAATGTGAGCTATTTCGTTCTTTGTGTATTTGTATGGAGTTATCATGCTCTCTCTCTCTCTCTCTCTCTCTCTCTCTCTCTCTCTCTCTCTCTCTCTCTCTCTCTCTCTCTCTCTCTCTTTCTCTCTATCTCTCTCTCACTGTTCCACTATTTACTCTCCCTTTCCCTGTGTGTGAAATTAATTTCGTCACATCACTCCCCCTCCACCCTCATGTTCCGTTCTCTGTAATTACACCACCAATTACGATAAATGAAATCCATACTAATAGATTTTCATTATGGTAATGTGGTACAGGTCCCAGGGTATATAAAAGACAGACGTTCACTACCCCAGACTCATGAAAGCACAATCACTTCACAAGTACATTTACTTATTTACTACCAAGATCCACCTGTCTTGATATAAATTACACACATAATTAAAAGAGAGATCCTCTCCCACTTGTCTTGCAACAAGGATTTTAACTCTGATATTTTTTATTTGATTGGAAGTAGAGCTCACTTTAAAAAGGTAAGCATGACTTTTTATTTTAATGATATATTATTACAAATAATAGATTTTATTGATGACTGTCACATTTTATCCAATATGGGTTTTACCTTTTTCTTTCGACTTAGCTGCTTATTAATAATTTTGTTTAAGTTAATATACACTAAGCAAAAGAGACAGATGAAATTAATCTTATGTTTACATTGTAAACTGTACGATGTAAATTCTAGTGCTGTTATTTTTGCCACTTCTCTGTTAATAAACCTTAATACATCTTCATTACTGGAATTTTGTATAGAAACTTATACTGATGATTTACTGATGTGTATGTATTTATTTGACATCCTGTTCAGCATGGCAAATACATATAAACATATATGGTATTGACAGTTTTTTTAATAATATAATATTAAAATATTATTAGTATTTTTTTTAATAGAAACTAGTAGTTATAAAAATAAGCTCTAACTCAGTGATACACTGCTGTATTTCTTTCTGCAGATGCAGATGAGCTATATTCTGCTTTGTGTCTCTTTGTGTATCCTGTCCTCTCAACTGTCACAGACCCATGGGATGACCCTTAGGGTACATTTATAACTCCAACTATTTTAATTAATTAATTTAGTGTAAACTAATTCTTCAAACACAAAGTTATAAATCATTATACATCTATGTATATACATTTTCAGGGTTTAGAGAAAAGAGGATGGACACTGAATAGTGCTGGATATCTACTTGGACCATGTAAGTGATATACACACTGTACTGCAGAAGGTTTTTTGTATTTACATGAATGCATTGGTTATTACTTTGTTAATTAGCACTTGATTTGCCTAAATCACCACATCCAGATGCACACAGAACTCTTACTGTACGACATGGAGGCAGTGTTGGCAAGAGGGACAGCACAGAGGACTTCATCCTGCCAACACATCAGCCTTCATATAGTGAGAATCTGTCCTTAATTTACATTTATCTGAACTCAGACAAATACAGATTATATTATGAGCAGTATTAACATTTACCTTTTATGTTAAAAAAAACCTTAGCAGTGAAATGTTATATTTGCCAGTATTGCATCGTTGTCTTTGTTTTTTAGAATCTGTTACAGATGAGCCATATCTCCAAGCACTCATCGATTTTTTTATGTATCTGCGCATGAAAGGTTGGCCTGCTTGCTTAAACATTTTGTCTTGAAGCATACACTTTTGATTTCTCTTCCTCTGTGTTTTGTTTATCTTTTTTTGACTTTACTGCCTCTCCATTTCAGATGATGAAAGCACAGAAGACTTGATCAGCTCTACATTTACTGATGACATGACACGATAGAAGGAATGGCTTTCATTTACCTTTTGTACTGAGCCAACACTTTGCTTCTTATATACATTTGAATTCCCAAATATAGTCCTTTGTATAACTCTCATTAAATGCAAACAAAGCTCTTGAGCTCTCTTACTCCTTCTTTATCAATGCTACTCTAATAATAACCATAGTAACAGTAGTAGTTGTATTAGTTATGTGTTAGTAATTGACTTTCATTTCCCATATCCATTTCTTACATCTACATAAGAATGTATGCATTTAATGAAAAGTTGTTCTCACCTCTACCCTGATCAGTCTATCTGCATAGAAGATGTCAAGAAACAAAGAAATATAATACTACATTAATATTGATATGATATATGATATAAACATTAGCATGAAATATTGGCACCTGTTTGAATAACATAAAACCTATCTGAAATAAATAGAATGGTGTGATTACGTAGTGTACTCAGTGGACATATGTATAGATTGGTGGTTTTGCAACATAAAACCAAGGAATGTGTCTTGATTAAATGCAATCTGTATTAAATACATAAAATTATCTTCACCTCTGAGTATTTCATCTGGAGTGATACACACTTTGGATTATGATGAGATGTCTTTTAAAGTATGAAAATGATTTGCTTGAAAATCTGTTCTTATTTTAAAGGGGAACAGAGTATGCATGCATGACTAACAAAGCATAACATCATGGTTTAGAGCTGAATGCAATGACCAAATTAGCAAATGCATTTTGAAGTTTCATGCCACAACCCAAGGCTAAATACTTGAGCACCACTGTTCTAGTTAAAATTAATATAAAAATGGTAATGTAACAGTAATTACCATGTAAACATGATCTGCACGTTTGTCTACATACTTGATTAATTCTAATTGTAATGAATCTAATTGATATTTTAGATTGTATGCTTACTTTTTAATCTTTGGGTCAGCTGTCCAGTAAGTGTACATATGTATAACATGTTTACTTCTTCCTGTAATTTTTGTACTATAAAACACATACTCATGTTAATCTTTTTGGAGATTTGACCAAAGAACACATCTGTATGTTTTTAATTTACATTTATGGTTTATATTTACAAAATGCTTGTGCAGAAATCTACAAATACATTAGCAGTAAATAACTGATTATGTTTGCTCTCTCTATTTATGTTTGGGATTGTTTAATTCTCTGTTCTTTTAACTATAACAAGTGTATATAATTGTGTAATGGATTGGAGTGCCTACATTTGTTGTCATTTCTTCATAAAAATGATTACACTTATTTCTGTCACCAGTCCTCAGTGGCCCTAAGTTATTATTTCCATATAACAGTTTTTTGTTTTATTTATTTATTTATTTATTTATTTATTTTAAAGGCTGTTATGGCTCTGGAAGACTAAGTAAATATAATCAACAAACATCGGCATTAGAGAACAGGAAAAACATCTAAACTCTGCTGTGATCAAGCAGAACTGAAACTTGAGAACTCTGAGCTCTGTGGAGGTGCAGAGACACATTAAGCCACTTGGTGGCAGTATGTCACCAGTGTCTCACCAGCCTAAAAAAAAACAACAACAACAATAAAATGTGTTATTTTGGTGTATATGATATGATGGACATTGTGTGAAATGAGATGTATTGAGTTTGATTTCCTTTGTAAAATGGTCTGCACAGGTTTTGGGTCTGGAAAACATTCATGGGATTTAACACAGCAAATTTCCTTACATTTAAAAGTTCCACCATAAACCACTTGTAATAACATTTAAGAAAAATCACACTACACTATTTTGTATAAAAGCATTTATACGAAATAAAGACCTTAGTCTTAAAGATCTTAGTTTTCTTAGACTTAAGGATAAGTTTTACAAACAATCCACATGTTCTCTGCTGCCATCTACTTATACAGGAGGGAGATCTATAAGAATTCAAGGTTCTCTGTAGCCAGATGTTCACTCTAAGATGGATGGAATTCATTCGTACAGATATGCATATATCAACTATAGATACAGCCTTGGATGAAGAAAAATAGTATCAGTCAAACAGGAGCAAAAGTGCCTAAACATCAGTTTACCTGCCAGCATACCGGCTTTTTATTCATAGTATGCATGTGCGCAGTTTTGTAACTCTGACAACTGTAATTTTCTGCATTGAATTTTCAGTGACAAACACGGTGGTAGTAAATGAGTGTGAAATTAAACAGTAGATCATTATGTTTGTATTTCTAAATGCATGTTTTTTGAAGCTTACTCGAATTTTATTTTATGTAATAAAATATGCTGTTTAGTTAATATCTCCCTGGTCATGTATTGCCCAGTGTATTTAATGCATTGTACTGCTCTGCTTTATTGTACTTTTCTTACACTTTAACACATTTAACACTATTTATGTAGCCTATGTTCTGGGCTCTTGGATTATGTTTTGTACTATTGACAAAATATATTTTTACCCTGTTTATATGTATTGAAGCAAGAAAATGCCTGGACAGCTTAAAACATACATTAATTGTTTGTATTGATATGACTCAATAGATATTGTTCTTCCAAACAAGGAACTTATTTTATCTGACATTGCCTCACTGTATTAACAACAGATTTAATGGTAAATGATAATTAAATATTTTTTTACTTGCTACACAGATAAATAAAGACACTGTCATGAATCTGCAGCATTTTCCAAAAACAACCAGGATTAAAAAATTTACTTCTAATGCTAGGGTTCGCTTCTGCCATCATTCTATTATCAATAATACTAGTGAAGGTGTTCAATGTTCATTGATGTATTTGTTAATCTCATGTCACTGTTTTAATGCCACTTTGAAATCAAATCTATTCTGCAACTTTGTCCATTGATTCAAGGTTTCTGTTATTATTCGTGTGTCTTTAAATCAGATTGGCAGAGGGTTGCCAGATAATTTATGCCATATCCGTGACATCTGGTGAAGCTCACACCACTGTCAATGGGATGTGGGTTATTCAGCATGAATGAGCAAACACTGCTGTGGCCTTTACGAGTGAGACTGTGATGAGAAATAAAGGCTGTAGGCACAAGTAGGCAGATGGAAAGGGGCAGATGCTGACCTTGTGAGGATGGCTGCCCAATACCTAGTGTGATCTGCCTCCGTCAAATGATCAAGAAGCTTCCAGCAAAACAGCTGAGCTGATCACATTTTGTGCCATAAGGAGTTCAAATGCTAAGAAATTTTAATCTTAGGTTTATTTGCTAGGAGGAATGACATTTCTCACCTTTGTAGATGGCATGTTCAAAGCTGAAACCATTAAGGATTGTGTACAATCAGATGCTTTGGTGGAAAAGGTTGCCAGATGATCACTGTATATACACAGACCGAGCCTCCCTATTTGACTAAAGATCCTAGATAACTTAAAATATATGTCGTAAAATTGACACAATGAAAACTATTTAAGAAAATGAATTATTTGGTCCTGAAACAGACATGCATTTTATTTCAGACTCTCCTCAGCACCACCATACATAAAACATATCTATGTAGTTAATTCTTTTTACTCTTTAGTGCTTTACTATGCCTTTCAGATTCCAGTGTACTGACTGTTTATCCACTTTTAGGATTTTTTAAACCTTGTCCGTCCTGCTTTGTTCTCTGATTTTGCATTACTGCCTATTTGGTCATTTGTTAGTCTAGTTGGAACTGATCTTTCCAACCTATGCTTATACAGTGACTTAGAGAGGTCCAGTCAGATGATATGCCACTTGTGACCCAAAGGTTGTTAGGTACGGTCTAGACTCCGATAAGAAGTCCTGGTGTAAATGAGTATTTACGTGCTCAGCAGGAGGCAGCCCTTTTTAATGCCACAGATACTAAGCATTTGAAAGAGTCTGCAAACATTTATATAAATGAGGGCCCTGGTTGACTGCTAAACATCAGATGGCTTTTTAACATGATATTTGATTTAAAAGCTGCAAACAAGCAAAATGAGTCTCATCATCTAAAGCCACTAGCAGACAGTCCAAAGTGGAATTTTTAAACGATCACAGATATAAAGACATATTAAGAAAAACATATCCCAAGATACACACGCAGACAGATCAATAGATTGATATTTAAATGTAGATTTGTTAAACAACTTTAAACTTAACATCTTTTGTTTAAACTCACTCATTTATTGTGATCAATATTGTATATTATATGCTCTGCTAATGCTGTTGTCAAGTCAAGTTGCAATTATCAGGAAATAAAAGCTGAAATTATATTCTATTGTCTCCATGATTTGCTCTTAAACATATACATTTGATAGGAAAAACAAAAGAACTGGCTTTGCTTTTAAAGTACTTTCATAGGAAACTGTAGACAGACAGACAGACAGACAGACAGACAGACAGGCAGGCAGACAGACAGACAGACAGACAGACAGACAGACAGACAGACAGACAGACAGACAGACAGACAGACAGATAGATAGATAGATAGATAGATAGATAGATAGATAGATAGATAGATAGATAGAATCACCTGTTTGTATTTACCTACTTAATTCATCCTCTGAAAGAACTGCCGTCTGGTCTCTACTCAAATTAATTAAACTTGTGATCCTGATTAAAGGCAAAATAGATCCAAAGTCCCATTGGGCATCTACCGACCATGGAAGAAAGGGAAGCAGACCCATTTCTGCCAGATCTGGTTTAGGTTTATACTGCAGAAATATATGTTTTGTTTGTTATTTATAACTAGAATGTCTACAAAATTATTGAGCAGTACAACATTATTACAGTATTCTAAAATAAGTATGAATTACAATTAGTAGAAAATTCAAATCTTCACAGACATCTGCTGGCCTTCAGACAGTAAAACTATTTTAAAATCTTTTAAATAATATGAGCAAAAATCTAAATACATTTGAATGAATTGCATTCAATGACTTTCCATTCATTTCAAATCAAATCACAGATTATTGATTATTACAGATAAGTTTTAGCAGGTTGTTTCTGCCTCCTTTCAATGGTTTTCGGTGTAAAAATATCATATAGATTTTTAAGGTGATGATTTGGGGAAAACTAAGCCCTTTATCACACATCCTGGTGTGGAAATGGCTGCTCAGAGTTCCTATATAAAGACAGAGCAGGCGAACAGTGAGGAGGAGATGATACTCTGAGCTCTGTCCTTCATTCACTTCTCTTTCTTACGGATCCTTGTACTCTATAGACTTTGGTAGGCTCTTTTTCTTGTAAACGTTTCTATTTTAACAAATAAAGTGAACTAAAGTACTAAAGTTAAATGTCCTGCGCAAAAGTGAGACACCTGTAGACTTCAAATGGAGTTTTTACGCGCTCAGGTTCTTGTCATTTGTGAACAATATATTGACATTTTTCTGTCTTCTTTGCACAGATGTCTACCCCTGTCGCCATCATGGACGTAGTGCCTTCCGTTAACGGCGGGTCAAACACCGACGCTCCAGATGTTGCGACGCCTCGGGATCCCTTCTCCGGTCCGCTCCAGTCGGTTGCGCCCTGGAACTACACGTTAATTTCGTGCATGATGTTTGCAGTGACTTCCCTTTCGTTGGCAGAAAACTCCACAGTTATGCTAGTAACCTATAAATTTAAACAGCTGAGACAGCCCCTGAATTACATTATTGTCAACTTATCTGTGGCTGACTTCTGCTTGTCGCTGGTTGGAGGCACAATCAGTTTCCTGACCAACGCGCGCGGTTACTTCTTCCTGGGAAGGTGGGCGTGCGTCCTGGAGGGATTCGCTGTGACTTTTTTCGGTGAGTCTGAATTCCAGCGCTGTTATGGTGCCGAGAGAGCGTGTGTATACACTGGAAGTAGTTTAAGCACTTTTAGTAACTTTCTTGGAGGAAAGATTTAAGATGAACAGCACACTGAATAAAGGTTGGCTTGAGGCGAAGATCTAACACTATTGAGTCTAATAAACGAACCTTTAATGAGTTGAAATTGTTTATAACAATAGGGGGTTGTCCGGGTAAATTTACGCAAAGTGGAGACAACTTACACACTCAAGTACTAAACTGGACATTTTCTTTTCACTTTCTTCTCATCTATTGTACCTTAAGAGTGCAATTAGACCTTAAGAATGACATTTTCACCTTACACAAAAGATTACGATTCAAAAAATTCCTACAAAAGAGGGTTTCCAGTTAAAAAGTTCCATGAAAATCACCTTTGACCATCCAAAGAACAATTACTATTAAGACTGTTGTCAACATGAAGTTATAAAGATTCTTCTCTTTGTCTTGTATGTGTGGTAATAATAACCCATGCCATAATAGTTGTAACCTGGTCCCTTGAAAACATTTAGAACAAATAAGAATGATATAGTTTTTTTATTCTATTTATTCTATTACAAAAGGCATTAAATCTAAACCTTACCATAAACTTTACTTTTTGCATAGTTATGTAGTTTATATTAATGTCTTAAGGCTTCTTTTCCATATATGCCTAGCAGAAATGTAACAAACTTTTTGCCTCGTAGGGATTGTGGCTCTCTGGTCTTTGGCAATCCTGGCATTTGAGCGTTTCTTTGTGATCTGTCGCCCTTTGGAAAATGTCCGTTTGGGAGTCAATCATGCAGCACTGGGTCTTCTGTTCGTCTGGACGTTCTCCTTTATCTGTACTATTCCTCCAGTGCTTGGGTGGAACAGCTACACGGTTAGCAAGATTGGCACCACTTGTGAACCCAACTGGTAACTCTCCCATTCCCTTCTATTCAACTTAATTTTATTTGTATTTAGCTTTTAACAATGGACACTGTCTCAAAGCTGCTTTATAGAAATCTCAAAATCTAGATGAAAAATGTCACAGTTTAAAATTAAATTGATATTAAATTTTATTCTTTCTATTAATGTCATGCTTTCTATTAGGAGCATGAATGAAATTTGCAAACTGATTTTACACTCTCACACTAACAAATGTTACAGGCTGAAAAACTGAGAAATGAAAGTAGCATTCTCTAATCTGAGTAAAACAAAGTTGTTTCTGTAATTCTTTATAATCATGCCACATAAAACAAACCTATTTTTCTTAAAGCTCAAAGCTTCATTGAATGTTTTTTTATTTATCAGTTGAAGAAAATAACTCTACATACCTCTAAATAACCATAAATTCAAATCATTTAAAAGATTTGAAAGCTGTTAACACTATTTTGATTTATAATGATGAAGGTCGGTTTTCAGGTTGCTGTTTGTCACACTATTTCTCATCTTTAAATGGAAGAAAGTAAGCTATACCTTCCATCTATCTGGTACCTGTGTACAGTTAATTGTGAAATGTTATATCAGAAGAGAAATTGAGTTCTGAGTTTATGCTTTCATCATTAAGGTACTCAAGAGACTTCAATGACCATACTTACATAATCACCTTCTTTGTCACCTGCTTTATCCTTCCACTTGGAGTAATCATTGTCTCCTATGGCAAACTCATGCAGAAACTCAGAAAGGTGGGTGTTTTGGTTGTTCTAGGACACTAATACATTTTTACAGATTTATTTATACCCCACTTCAAGTGTACACCCATAAAAAAAATATATATATACTCTTCCAGGTGTCCAACGCTCATGGAAAACTAGGGAACGCTCGGAAACCGGATCAAGCCGTGGCACGGATGGTCATCGTAATGATAATTGCCTATATGGTAGCCTGGACACCTTATGCAGCGTTCTCTATCATTGTCACTGCCTATCCAACCATTAGTATTGACCCTCGCCTTGCGGCAGCACCAGCCTTCTTCGCAAAGACTGCAGCTGTGTACAATCCGGTCATTTATGTGTTCATGAACAAGAAGGTATGCCTTCACTGTTGGCTATTGCCATGTACTTCTGTTGACTCACAGTCCCCGCTTATGTGCACATAATGAGTGTGAGTAAAAAGTCTAATGTTTAAGTTATAAATGGGAAGCATAAAGCAGATGTGGGTGATTATGTGAAGCAGGACCCTAAATGAATTACAGAATTTTTATCTTTTTAATCAAAATAATAGACCAGCCTAAAATATTTAATTGCAGATATGTTTACTATATTGATATTCTCTCTTTATTATAAGCGCCTATATAGTATACATTTACTGTCTACTTTATAAGGAACACATGAACACCTGCACATTCATACAGTTATATAATCAATCAATCAATCAATCAATCAATCAATCAGTCAATCATCTGGCAGCAGGACCGTGCATAAATGCATGTAGATGCAGGTCAAGAGCTTCAGGAAATGCTCACATCAAACTTTAACATGGGGAAAATTGCGATCTCTCTGACTTCATCTGTAAATATCCAGTTTGACTGAGTCTGTATCTGAGATTCTTGTTCTTGGCTGACAGGAATGGAACCTGATGTAGTCTTTTGCTATTATAACCCATCCACCTCAAAGTTCTTTGTTTTTTCCATGCTGAGATACCTTTCTGCCCACCACAGTGATTGTCTGAGCTACTGAATCCTTCTTGGCAACTCAGACTAATCTGGAAATTTCCTCTTTCTGTGTTTCCATGCACAGAACTAATCTGAAAGGTTTCAGGTGGCGGTAAAGGTTGTAGTTTATGACTCCATTCATAATTACAGAGTGGCCTAGAACAAATGAACAAATGAAAATCCTCACGACAGTCTTACTCCACCCTAGTCTTACTAAGCATGCAACTATGATCTAAGCCACATATATCAGACTTTTTCTTCATTCTGATGTTTGATGTGAACATAATTTGAAGCTCCTAATCTTTATCTGCATAATTTTATACATTGTACTGCTGCCATGATTAGCTGATTAGATAAATGCATGGTGTTTAATATATACATATTGGTGTTTCTTATCAAATAACAAGGAAATAGTCTTGGTGACAGTACTTGTTATTTAATAATGAAGAAATTTCACCCCTGATGAGGTGGTAAAATAATTTCTGTTTAATCACAATGTTTGACTCATACCTGTGGAATCAGGCTTGTGGCCAAAGGATTGTTATTGATTTCTTTTTAGCTGTTCGCTTCACCTATTACCAGTCAACTGAGAATTTTCAGTAGCTCAAACCAGTGACTAGGTTAAGATAATAATTCAACATTATCTAAAATGCAGACCCATTCTTAATAAGATGAAGGTAGTGAAATCTCCGTGGTGATGGATTCTCATATAAATTTATTCTAGGCATGTTAAGCACCTATAAGCTCTAACCTGAAAGCAGTGAAATTGTACAAATGAATAAAGTCATTAGAAAATCTATAATCTTTAGCTAATTTGAAATTGTCATATTTTTTGAAATGTAAATATTATTTTGATTAAATGATCTTTGGTCTGAACAAAGTGGGAAGGAGACGCATCCCTTAGGAACATATTCCAGTACTTTGGCTCACCTAAAATTGAGTTCTCTGCTTTCAAAGTTGTTTAGCACATATCAATATCAGGAAATGAAAGCTAAAAATCTGATCTATGGTCTTATATTCATCTTTTAATCTCAAATGGAAGAATTGTCCTTGCTGTTTGAATACTTTCAAAGGGCAGTGTAGATAGAATGATCTCTAACTAATAGTTCATAAAGCACAAACTGTATACACCTATTTCTAGGTTGTTTCCTAGCAAACCAGCCTCTTTGATGTGAAGATTATTTGCTAATTCAGTCCTTGTGTCTTTTCTCATCTCTCAGTTCAGAAAGTGCCTGATTCAGATGTTTAAAGGCAATGGCACCAGCATTGATTCATCCCATATGAACCCTACCTCCGACAAAGGGCCAGTCACACGAACAGAAAGTCACTTGGGAGAGATGTCCTCCATTGCTGCCCATGTGCCCATGACCATGTGCAACCTGGAGAAGACTGTTGAGGATGATGATGAAGAAGAAGAGCAGAACCAGAATGAAAATGGAGGCTCCATGAAACTTCCTCTATCAGAAAGCCGAGTGTGTCCTCTATAGAGCAGCTCTGCCATAGTGAAATGACGTATAACTTATTGCTTATCAGCTCAAGCAGCTGGGAAAACAGCACAGCTGAGCCATGAATATAAAGGATGAAGATGAGTCTACATTATATGTTGTGTTAATACAGTATCTACTGCTGCATCTCTTTTTTGTGATGTGTACTTCTTAAGAACATCTAAGACTTTGTGCTCACTTGCCAGTCTCACATTGTGTTTGTTGCAGATGTGTTGTTGTCCTGTGAAACTTGAATGAAAATGAACTTAATGTATGTTTTTTCTCATGTGTTGCCAGTAATGTAATCACTTTTTCATGGCTCCTGATAACTCTTATTGCATAATTGTGACATTTAGTAAGTCATAGCATTTTTTCCAAAGATCACGTGTACTTTAAAACTATAATCTAGACATTGTTATATAATTTTGACAAACGATATGTTTCAAAATTTGTTTTAATGCTTGGTAAGATCACAATAAATATACCAAAAGTACCACATACATTATTTAATTCAATTCAGTTCAATTAATTTTAATAAAAATAAATATATACTTTATTTTTATAGTGCTTTTAACAATGGACATTGTCAAAAAGCAGCTTTAAATAAATATTTACATTCAGGAAACACATTCTAAATGACAAAACTTTTCTGTCACATACAGCAGTTTCAGCAACTCAGACCCATGCGCAGGATTAAAACAAGGTCCTTGTTTAATGACAGAAGTTCATGCACAAAACAATACATAACAATGGAAATGAGACCTGGACACTCAAAACATAATCAAAAATAAAACACAACACAGCACAACACAACACAACCTGGCAGACCGAACAGCAGACAATGCCTCGACAATGACTGACATGTAAGGGCAGGTATAAATACAGACAGGTAAACACAATCACATGACATTAAACAAGGTTTACCAATCCCCTGCCAGCACCCCTCTGGTGGACTGGCAGTGAATTGTGCCCATAGTCCTTACACCTACTCACTTTAAAATGCAATATAAAAGATAAAAAAAAATGATTCTTTGATTCTTGTCCTTTATTTCTATAATGCAGCAAAAGGGCTGGTTTGGGCATTATTAGTCTACTTTAATGAAACACATTTGTTGAAACAAATAAGTATAATCATATGAAAAATTAAGTTGTTAATTCTGTTTAAATCAATTCATTACATATAGAATAAATAGAGAATAAATATGGGTACAATTTGGAAACATATATTTGAAACTTAATGATTAGTAGTTGGATGAACCAGTGTAAGTGGCATGTTTGCCTAAAAGTGTATAATCTACAACACTCCAGTTATAGTGCCATCGGTGCAGGGTGATTATAAAAATGATCTATGGTCTGACTTGTTTGTTTTTATAGAAATCTTTTCATAGCATCAAGCCAACATCAAAATGAGTGGATCTGTGCTTTTAAAACACCCCATTCTGGATTTACTCCATTACTTTGGTATTATAATAACCACCACTAGTTTGGGAAGACTTTCCACTAGATTATGGAGTGTGGCTGTGGGGATTTGCCCATTCAACTACAAAATGTGTTGGATGACATGGGGTACAGTCTATGTTTCAGTTCATCTCAAAGGTATTTAGTGGGGTTAAGGGCAGAGCTCTGTGTAGGCCACTTGAGAACATTCATGCTTTCTGAACATTTGCAATATCAAAATAGAACAGGTTTTGAATAGGTATCTTACTCCAATAAAATGATATCTTAATGCTACACCATAGAAAGACATTCTAGACAATTGTTTTTGTTTTGAATTTGTGACAATATTTTGAGGAATACCCACATGGTCAGGTGGCCACATACTGTACTTGTGGCCATATAGCATATATTTTTACAAGAATATAGTTGGACAAAATCAGTTGCATAGACAAAAATAGTTGCATGTCTTATTTCTCTGTGCAACTTGTTTATGCCTCCACTCTCCTTAATAAAATCAGAAATCCTGTCAAATACGTATTGCAGCAGTGTTTTGAGACAGTTCCTGTCAATTTTAGCCAACTTTTTCACCAACACTGGCTGTGTTCTTCTGCCAGAGTTTGGAGATGCCTATTTCTGTATTTCAAAATCTTACAAGTTCAGGTTCAGTGATATTACAGGTCAAAATGTACCTCTGACTAACAACATTCATTCAGGTCCACAGCCTATTGCCACCATGGGTGTGTTCCCCAATTTGTAATAAACAAAATCATCTGTAATTGGCAAAAAACAGAGCGTAACAGCTTTGCCTGCCAATAGAATGGACCAGCCTGCCAACACCAAGACAAACAAAAAGAGAAGTATGTAAAAGCTAAATTGGACACATGTTCAGTCACTGTGTCATTTATTCAAGTCTTGACACTGGTTCTCAAAGCTGAAAACAGCAGTGTTTCCTATGAGACATGTTTTAATGCAGATCTTTTTGAAGTTCAAAAGTGGCATTCACACCCATCACTACATAGTAGGGCTCAGTTTTCTTTTTGTCCGATTTCTTTTAAAATAACAATTTTAGCTCAACCTTTAAATTTGCATTTTAGTGGTATATGCCTCTGCCAGCAAGAAAACCATATAGCAATTCTACTGGAATTGGCTGATGATAATTGGCTTGCTCTGTGAGGATGTCCTTCGGTATCCCCACATGAATGAACAGCAGCATCAGTTCTCTCATGATATTGCAGGAGTTGCCTTTCGAAGTGGGACTGCCTTGTGGGTACCTGATAGAGTAGTTCATGATCACCAGGATGTATTTGTGTCCCCAGGCTGACTTTGGTAGTGGCCCAATGAGGTCCATGCCCACACACAAGATGAGATGTCAATCACTGGCAGTGGGATTGGGGTGTTGGTGCACGTTTCTGAGGGACTGTCTGCTGGCACTGGGGGCACAGTCTGCAGGATTGCTAAATCCCAGAGTTCATCCCTGTACACAGAAACCGGTCTTTAAGTCTCTCTAAAGTTTTCTGAGACCCCAAGGGCTGCAACTGAGTCAACAAAGACAGCAATGACATGAGACTCAGTGCACACAGATAACTCTACTGGCAGCTAAAATTGTGGTTATATCAGGTTATAATGCTTATTCTCTGGTTCTAGAGAGCAGAAGACACAAAGATGTCCCTTGCTCCCACAGTGTAAACATATAAACAGGCTTAAGTGCTACAGGCTATAAACAGGCTTAAGTGCTTACAGCATTTACTTTCTCCTAAGGAGAGAATTGTATGAGCCAATTTCATTGGTTTAGTTTCATCCCCAGATAAGAATGACTGGAGAAGATTGTTCAGAGTGTTGTGGCTTACAGGCACTAATCAGGTAGTCTGTATGATTAGCAAGCTGAACTGGTTAATTGTCAGACAATTGACTTTGCAGGCCTTCACGGCTTGGAGCACATCGCTGAGGCCTTGCCGAAACATGGTTTTTAATGCAGACTTGTTTCATCGACTCACTGCAACCAGGGGCAAAATTGTTAATGAAAAGTCAGCAGCAGATAATTTACCTTGCTTGAGGGTTAGCAGTATTTCTCCAGCATCCATTCCTTTTTCTAAGTGGTCGAAAACTGTGAAAATTTGGTTCGAAACTTGTGTAGTTTTGTGTGTGGGTTAAATATATTTAATCAAGTATTTGACTGCTGCTGATCATGTAATGAACAATCATAAAATGACTTTTCTCTCACATTTAATTAAAAAGAAATACTTAGTTGACGCCAACAGTCAGTGAATTACAGTATACTGTGTACCAAATCATTAAACTTCCCTTTTGGCAATGTTGTTTTTCTACATTTCAATAACAATGTTATATAACAGTCTCCTGGTTGCCTGAGCCTTAATAATGATAAATACATCATATCTAAGTCATTTTTTGGTCCATGATTGACACATTCTCAATATAATATAAAAAAGCTATTGTTGTAAAGTTGTAAATTTCTTTAAGAATGCAGATTCTATATTAACCATCAATCACCCAGAAATTTAAAATTTAGGGCTAAATTTCACCTTCTGTGTCCACTTAAAAACATATTATAAAACAATTTAAATTGAGAACTTATGTATTACCCTAGATCCCTATGCTTCATGATAATTTGAATACTTAAAAAAATATTTTCAGATCACAAGAAGTGGCATGCAAATCAAATATCCAAAGGTATTATTGGCAGTATTACTATGAATGATTGAGCATGCTGAAAGTAATGAACCATGCTATTACTGAGCTATCTTCTTTCCCCAGACTAATTTAGTGGCCAAGACCACTTTGAGGTCTAAGCTTTGATCCTCTTGCTGTTTGTTGCCTTTTATCCCTTTGGTCTGCTGTTTGTACTGACTTTCAAATACCACAAACACATCACCAAATTGCAGATGCAGAAGCACTTCTAGGAATTTGCTGAAATATTAAACTGCCTTTTAGATGTTCATCTTAGGACCACTTTTTTAATATTCATGTATCTGAAACTAAATTAGAATGCTTACATGCATTTCTTTGGGATGTTTATGTTATTATACTTGAGCAATAATATTTCACATGTAGGTAGAAGTTTAATGATGTAGAATAATTCTCTATGAATAACGGGATAAATAAGTGAAGGAGAATTTACTACACTGTTGTAATACACAACAAAAAAAACCCCAAATAAAATAAAATAAAAACAAAACAAACAAAAAAGCACAAAGTAAAAATAAACTAAGAATGAAATGAATTTAATGAATTTAAATGAATTTAAATGAATTTAATTCTTTCCTGAGAAGCAATTGCTGATATTTTTAAGCTTCTTCTCTAATTTAAGATGTGACTTCAAGCTCGATCAAAACAGGTAAAACATAAACTTTTTATGATGTTTAATAGATCACACTTGTAATTGTTTAGGCTAACATGCCTGTCTGACTGCTTTACAAGATATAATAAGCCCTAACCTTCTTCCTGTAATCTCAGTCATTGGATGTCAAAGGCCAAAGACAGAACACACACAAGGGCTGTTTGCAAAGCTTGCAGAGCTAAAACCTGCTTGCACACAGACACAGCAACCTAGCTGTCAAGTATGAATAGAGAATAAATATTCTAATATATAGTATATAGCAGTGGAAGAGAATCTCCTAACAATGTGGATGGAACTGTTAAAAAAATAACATTTACAAGATGCTATAAATTGTTCATGTTATAGTCTAGAGTTCAACCAAGCATAATATAATAACACGGTAAAATATATTAACACACATTATTTATCATATTTCTTTCTGATTCTGCAGGAGGTACAGTATAAGTACATATATGCTACAGCTCTTTGATTAAAGATGCTCTCAGTACAATAGAAGTGTCAGGTCTGACTTTGACATCTCTATAACTTTTTGGATGCTCTCTCATTCTGCACTGTTCCTGTACTGCCCTCTGCTGTGCACTTGATCAACTGTAGCATTGGGCTATGTTTGTGTGAATCTGTTCACACAAACATTTATAAGCATTTACAAGTCAAACATACAAACAGACATCACTTAATTTTCCTTATTCATACCTTCAGATATCATCTAAGCTTGGCCATGTATCTTTTTTTTGTTTTGTATGTGGAATATGAAGCTCTGGAGCAACCAGATGCATAATCTACAAATGCGTCTATAGGAAATGATACATGTTTCTTGTTATTCCTACATGAATTAGGTTTAATGTTTTCTCTTGAGTAAAATCTTGAGGGATGGGCATTTTGTCTTAAAAAAAAAAAAACAGTTACCATATGTTGCATCACCGAAGAGACCATGCTCATCCAATCCTCAAAGCACTAAACGTAATAAATCCCATCCTTGATCTCAGCATTTTGCACTGTTTCAACATTTTGCAATATTTCTCAACTCTGTTCTGAGGAATTGTGAAAATATAAGACTAAACATAGTGCTTCTTATGTTCATCCATAATGTATGACAGATCATTTTGAATTCTTTATCTGCACTCTGCTGCTTATTGCCCTCCTGCAGAATACCTTGGCATTTGAGTCAGCAGAAGTTAAGACCCTTTGACTTTTCTGCTGAAAATACAGTGCAGATAAAGAGAACACATCTTGGTTATTTTTGTCTATTAAAATGTCAATTATCCAGCTAGGAAACATTTCCTGATTTGATGGTTCTGCAGTTAATAATGACCTATTCAGGGGCAAATGGTGTCTGAAAGGAGGAAAAGAGCATGGGTGAGATAATGGTAAATATGTTGATTAAAACATAGAGGCAGAAAATCATTTACTTATTTTACTACTGAATAAATTAACGCTTTATTTTAGGTTGTTCAACTGACTGCTTTGTGGATAAAGTGGTCCCATATTGGGCACCTTTATTCGTATTTTCTTTGATTTCTGTTCATTTCTGTTCTTTCAGAAAGCTATTTGTGGCTATGTGATATAATTGGTGGTTTTGAATTACTAGTGTCTCTGCTAAACAGCTTGATACTTAAATTATATACTACCTTACTGATACTGATAGTACCTTTATTTTGTAGGGTTTGAATATCACCATCTTTCAAATAAATAGCATGCAAATGCAAATAATGCACACTTCTTCAAGAGGACATTGTCCTTCATATCTTTGATAACCAGATTAGGTGAAATATGCTGTATGGATTTACACTGTTTTTTATCCCAATATCAAACATGCCACCTCACAGTTGTATGCTGTGTGGAGTTTTTGACAATATTTTTCCCGTGTCTTCTCCTAGGCAAATTGCCAATCAGCCAGTCTTGAATTACAATCTTGCTAGCACTATGCATACAATGATGCACATACAGGAAAGAGCTGCAGTTAATGTTAACACCAAATATCAGTATGGGGAAAAATATCTATCGGCTTTAACTGTGGCTTATTGGTTGGTGCCAGATAGTTTGGCTTTAGGTTAGGTTCCTGATCTCCTGGGATTTTCACCCAATAGTACCCACTGTGTCCCATGCCAGTATATGAAATCTAATCTTTATTATTAGTAACTTTATTAATGTGACTGCTTAGCTTTGTCACAGTAGAGCTTTTTAACTGGGGGGATCAGATATGTACCATAAAATATTTTCCTGTCCAGACATTCTATATATTTGCAGTGGAGAATAATTCTCTTAAAAAGCATTCACTTTCAGCAGTATCAGCAAAAAAGCAATGTAAATAATGCAGAGGTGTGCACTTGTCTCTGTGACTGATTAAAACTTAGTTTTCATTGTCATCATGCTTATTACAAATAGTAAAAAATACTTTTTTATTCCCCATGTGATGCAAAAAATCAAAAGACAAATAAAAACCTCTCTCTCACTCATTTTCTACCGCTTATCCGAACTACCTCGTGTCACAGGGAGCCTGTGCCTATCTCAGGCGTCATTGGGCATCAAAGCAGGATACACCCTGGATGCCAACCCATCGCAGTGCACACACACACACTCTCATTCACAAATAAAAACCTCAATGAATATATTGTTGTATTCATATATTACTGAATTCTGAGTTTTTGAAAGTAAGATGGTAAAATGTATTGAGCAAATATATTACAATATGTCAGAGGGTCAGCAATAACTGTTAATTGTTTAGTACTGAATTGCTATTCTTTAAAAAGATAGCAGTGCATTTATAGATTTTATATTGATTGGTTTATAAATCAAGGGATGTAATAAGAAATGTAATAAAAAGCAATGAATGAATTATAAGGCACCGAATATTCGTTACAAGCCTTGTGATATTCAATGAGCTTACACTAAACCCACTACATATCCACCTAAGCTTGCAAAATTACAGTCTTCCAGATCCACATGTCAGTTTTGTTTTTCCAAGCTCATGTACACTTCTGCAATGGTTTAAATCAGCTGCCATTGGCTGAAAACTACAGTATGACCAACTTTAGCTGCCTAACTTTTCCCTAGAATGTGACAGACAACTTATGTTTCACATTTGCCATGTTGTTGTTTAGAGAAAATGGAAATAGAGAACGTGCAAAGCAACAAAGTCAAATTCAATAGTTAATTGTTGTCATTAGACAATTTACTTCCCTACATACATGCTGTTTTAATGATACTCTTATATTTGGATTATGGGTTTTTACAGGTGTTTTAAAGTTAATTAGTTTCAAATTAGTTGCAAATTAGCAAATAAGTTGCTGACCCTTTTGTCTAGCACACATTCACCAATGCAAACTGCAACATCCCCAGTGTGCATTACATCGTTATATATCTCTTGGTATTTAGAAACTAAATTACTTAAGATTTTTTTTAATTCTGTGGTGTTCCTTCTTAATCCTGACCAGGGTCACAGTGAATCCGGAACTTTTTATATCATGGGAACACTGGACATGAAGAGGGACACACACAAACACACACACACACACACACACACACACACACACACATACTGTACACATCACACACATAGGGGAATTTAGCATAACCAGCATACCAAGAGGCTCCACACAGACAGTAATCCAAACTCAGAGCAAAATCCTCTCTAACAATTTTAACTGTTGACAGAGAGTTGAAAATGTGTAGTCTACTGGAATAGATCATCTTTCACTGAAAACAGAGAAACACACAGGAACAGAGGAAGAAATGTCCTGCCAAAGCTTTTTATAAATATTATAAAAAATATTATTGTGGAGCCATGAGGTGGACACACTACATGCTATACCACTGTGATGCCCATGATGTGTATAGGTACTAGCAAGAAAGGAAAAATCGGAATATAAATATGTGTCAGTGATATGTGTAGGTTGGTTCTGGCTGTCATGTATCATTTCATTTCTTTTTTTCTATGGGCTGCTTTACTTGTTTTCATCTCTTTTTATTGTTTTAATCTCAGAATGGGAGAATGCAGAGAAATGTCTATCATGATGTCTTTAATATCTTTATATATTAAAACTGTAAATGTATCAGGGATATTTACATACAAATTGGTTGATTTATCCTTTAAAAAGCACGGAATACATAAACAAGGCACAAGGTATCTGTCTTTGTCAAACCAGTATAAATCCTACAGATACTATGCCAGGCTGCCTCTTTTATACACAGTTGTAAGAGTGGCTGGCTAATGCTGAACTGGGACCATTTTCACAACATTTTGCCATGTTAGTATCAGATTTCTATTGATGTCTGTCTAAATCATACACCATACACCTTGAGGCTTCTACTGTGTTACTTCCTTATATAAGTTCTAAGCTGTTCATCTCTGAAAATGTCCATGTGCCTGTAAGCAGTACCATATGGTGTCCCCTCTCTGTCTCACCACACAGCAATGGCCTTCAGTTTCAGAATGCCAGCTTCTGCTCTGCTGCTCTCCTCTCTAAAAAGAGCATCAAGGAGCAGCAGGGGCACGGCTGATGCTTTTTCACCGCAGGCCACTTTACACAGCCTGCAGCACAAATTCTACCTTCTCCCAGTAGTGAATACTGTGAGTGGGTGTTATTTGAGTGCAGAGCTTATGACAGACTGCTTTAAAAGCATTGTGTGTGCCTACACTATGAGATTGGCCTTGCCTGGCTGAGACGATTGCTATGTGGGAGAGTGCTGTGGGAGTTGATTGATGCTGACCTACCTGAATTTTTGGATTCTTTCTTTCTTTCTTTCTTTCTTTCTTTCTTTCTTTCTTTCTTTCTTTCTTTCTTTCTTTCTTTCTTCGTTTCTCTCTCTTTCTTATTGACGGGCCTCAACTTGATTCTTTGAACAATGTACCGATTTGATGCATCATTGTATGACAAAGTACATAAAAGCTTCTTTGTGAAAGATTTAACCTAGATTTGCCTTTTTTTCCCCCATGTATTATAAATACTACAAATTCTGTATCTTGTTTCATTCCAAAGAAAACGCTCGAAATATGCAGTTTTATCATTAGAAATTTTACAATAGCTAGACAGTAATTATGCTGTATCACTGTACTCATAAAATGTTTATACAACTAGATAGTTTGTTAGGAATTAAACAATCATTTCACACTCGTGCCATAAAAATTCCATGAACTTTTCCATGTTCCATGTTTCTTGCTCTGCCTCACCCCTGTTCCAGCTCCATTTTATTCACATTCACTAATACTATTAGCATTTGTCCTTAGACTTGAATAGACTTATGGTGTCTAGTTTGACTCACCTGTATTTTATTCTGTAACAACATAGCCCCTGTAGCTAATCCTTTGTTCTGGGTGTTGCATGTCCCCACTTGAATTCTGATCTTGAATACTATTATTTTATAGTTTCATATTTATTTATACTTGACACATAGCACTTGAGTACTGAAAAAGATACAGAAAACATAGTCTCTAAAATTTCTCTCAAAAAAGAAAACAAAAGACTTCTCATATGTTTTCATTGCAACTACAGTTTACACCACAATTAGCAGAGGGATCTGAGAAATAAAACTGTTTTTTTTTTTTTTTTTTTTTTAATTTATTTATTTATTTATTTTTTGATGCATAGTGTTTTATTTTGTATATAATAACATATATTCACAAAACCTCCTGGGAAAATGCTACCTATCTCTAGATGGCACTGCGGCTGTGCAGAAAGATTTTTCTTTACACAAAAATGTCTGGTTGTGATCAGTACATATTGCTGGAGCAAATTTTTGATCAAAGTTCACTGAAGATGCCAACTTTATTTTCTGGTTATTTGCTATTCTTGTAACAATCAAAAAAACAAAAAAGCTTAACACTTAAATGCTTTATGAAATAATCAATCTAATATATATACTTTCAGATTCACTAAGAGGGTGAGAAGAATAGAAAACAAAAGAAAAGTGTCTTAATTTTTTAAGCAAAAAAAGAAAACACACACAAAAAAAATCCCCCATCTCCTATAATTTCTGTGGTTACTTGATTGGTATATTATGTTTATTGCAACATAAGTACATGCTAAAGTGTACGGTGGCAAAAAGTGCAAAACAAAATAACAAATCCAAAAACAATATAACAATTCAGTTAACACAATGACAATTCAGACAAATCGGAAAAGGTAGCTATAGTTTACGTACTACGAAAAGATCATAGGAAAGGAATACCTAACAAAATGAATCACACAGTATAAAGGCTAAACTTTTATTATAACCCTTCTCATTTTCAGAATCGGGGAAAATAAGATTTTAGACACAAAATTTTATAAAGCCTGAAAAAAAATCAATTAATTTTTACTGTAGAATTACAAAGATATTCCTCTTTAAAGTCACAATATCTGCAATATAATTTATCCAGAATTTATCCAGCAGTTTTTTACTCTTCAAAGTCACCATATCTGGCAATATAATTGTGTTAGGAGGCATTTTTTAATCCATTATAAATTTGATATTTCAAAATGTTAGTTAATCACACCATCTCAGATTATTTCATAGTTGCCTACTCAATGCTTACAATAAAGATCATCTGATTTTACTGGGGAAGTAAATGTTAATTAAATTCGTAAGATCAGACAATGTAATCAAAGCATTTTAATATATTGTTAAATCTGCTCCTAATAAAAACTGATTAATTTTACTCCAGTAAAATCACTCTCAGTAGAGCTGTCAGATCTCACTTGGCACCAACTCAGAATATACTAATTCAGCATGCTTTGTTCTGCCTGACAGTGTTAAATGCATTGCATCATCTGAATCTTTTTTGTTTTCTTTTTGTAGGTCCGCAATAACTGTTAAACTGCAGAATTAGTTAGTTGGTCTACAAATAAGTCACAGGACGCGTCTCGAAAAACCGTCAATGCATCCAGATATAGCAAAACCACAGATAGTTTGGTTCCATGGAGTTAAAATGTTGGACAAATATACGACTTGTCCTCGTAATATCATCACATTTAAGACACAACTTGTGTTTCTGCTGAAGTGTTAAACACATTGTCCGGTAACCGAACAATTCTCCTGGTCCAGGCAGCTCTGTTATTATAGCATTCATTACATGGTTTAATCTGGGATAGTTTTGTTTTTGAAACATACCCTTATTCCTCAGGTGTCTAATCTATATGCCATGATATGCTATCAGCATATTAAAAATCATGGCATATGAATGTTCTACCTTTTCTTGCATTAGTTATTTGCTTAGATTTAAAGTGAAGGCAGAACTCCACACATGCACAAGAAATACAGTTAAATACACAACTACCAGTATATTTTGAGTGACAGATGTACAGTAGTGTGAAAAAGTGTTGGCTTTCTTCCTGAATTTTTATTTTTATTTTTTGTGTTTGTCACACTTTAATGTTTCAGATCATCAAACAAATTGAAATAGTAGTCAAAGATAACACAAGTAAACTCAACATGCAGATTTTAAATGAAGTGCTTTTATTTATTATTAAGGGAAAACAAAATCCAAACCTACATGGCTCTGTGTGAAAAAGTGCTTGCCCCCTAAACCTAATAACTGCTTGGGCCATCCTTAACAGCAAGAACTGCAATCAAGAGTTTGCAATAACTTGCACTGAGTCTGTTACAGCTCTGTGGAGGAATTTTGGTCCACTCATCTTTGCAGAATTGTTGTAATTCAGCCACATTGGAGGGTTTTTGAGCATGAACCGCCTTTCTGAGGTCATGCCACAGCATCTCAATAGGATTCAGGTCTGGACTTTGACGAGGCCACTCCAAAGTCTTTATTTTGTTTTTCTTCAGCCATTCAGAGATGGAATTATTGGTGTGTTTTGGATCATTGTCCTGCTGCAGAACCCAAGTTCTCTTCAGCTTGAGGTCACGAACAGATGGCCACACATTGTCCTTCAGGATTTTTGGTAGACAGCAGAATTCATGATTTTATTTATCACAGTAAGTCTTCCAGGTCATGAAGCAGCAAAAAAGCCCCAGACCATCACACTACCACCACCATATTTTACTGTTGGTATGATGTTCTTTTTCTGAAATGTACTGTAGTGTTATTCTTGGGGATCATCAAGATGTTTTCTGGCAAATCTGAGACGAGCCTTTATGTTCTTTTTGCTCTGTCTTGGAACTCTGCCACGCATTCCATTTTTGCCCAGTCTCTTTCCTATGGTGGAGTCATGAACACTAACCTTAACTGAAGCAAGTGAGGCCTGCAGTTTTTTGGATGTTGTTGTGGGGTCTTTTGTGACATCTTGGATGAGCCGTCGCTGCGACGATTTGTGGATAATGGCTCTCACTGTGGTTTTCTGAAGTCCCAAAGCTTTAGAAATGACTTTATAACCTTTTTATAAAAACCTTTTTTATAAACCACACCTTTACCAGAGTGATAGATCGCAATTACTTTCTTTCTCATTAGTTCCTGAATTTCTTTGGATCTCACCATGATGTGTAGCTTTTGTGGATCTTTTGGTCTCCTTCACTTTGTCAGTCAGGTCTTATTTAAGTGATTTCTTGATTGTGAACAGGTGTGGCAGTAATCAGGCCTGGGTGTGGCTAGAGAAATTGAACTCAGGTGTAATAAACCACAGTTAAATTATGTTTTAACAGGGGGGCAAACACTTTTTCACACAGGGCCAGGTGGGTTTGGATTTTGTTTTCCCTTAATAATAAAAACCTTCATTTAAAAACTGCATGTTGTGTTTTCTTGTGTTATCTTTAACTAATATTTAAATTTCTTTGGTGATCTGAAACATTAAAGTGTGACAAACAAAAAAAAATCAGGAAGGGGGCAAACACTTTTTCACACCACTGTATCGTCCGATAAGCAGTAAGACTTCCATTTGCAAACTATACTTACTTTTCCATTTTCTCTAAAAAAATGGAAAATTGTCATTGTGTTTTTGGATTTGTTATTTTTTTTTCGTATTTATTATTTTGTTTTGCACTCCCGGCCACCGTAAAAGTGTCTTCAAATGGCAAATTAATAAAATGCTCTTGGTATGAGTAAGGGTTGATATAAAGCTATTTGATGCTGATATCAGCCAGCTGAAATAACTGTCATGTTGAAATGCTCATAACCACCTGTTCAATGGTCAGTTAGTCATACAGCCATGTTCCTGCACTCAGAAGCATGGGCACACAGGTGGTATTGGTCTAGATATAAACTCTCATGCAGACTAATAAATCATAGGCAATCTATGTTTTGCAGAATTGTGTAGCAGGTACCTCTGGCATCTTACAGGTCCAAGGCCCTGTTTCGAACCAGAGCTTTTTATCTAACAGCATGTTTTACTTGTGTCTGTATGGGTTTCCTTCAGGTTCCTTTGGATTCACTTCCTACTTTCCGAAATGCTGAATTGCCCATAGGCATGGATGTGTGTGTGTGTGTGTGTGTGTGTGTGTGTGTGTGTGTGTGTGTGTGTGTGTGTGTGTGTGTGTGTAATATGCCATGCACTGAACTAGCAGACAGCCTCCGTTCAGGGTAAAAAATGAAAGTTGGTTGAAATCATCATCATTACATCATTATCATTTTGACCAAAACAATCCGCCTATATATAGAATTTGATAATCAAACGTAGAAATGTTTCATAACATGCAGAATGTCTCTAAAAATCTTTAATGTTAAGATGAAGATTCATTAAAAAAAAATGACTTGATATGTTTTTCTGTGCTATAGTTTTGGATGAAGTCCTGGCCCATTTGTACTTATTTTAAACTGTAGGCTGTTATTTAGCACATGATTACGCATTAGTGCGCCACTGATTCTGTTCTACCTTAACATACTTTTCAGTATGGTAGTATAAACGTGTTACTGTACGCAGATTATTCTGTCTATTCTGACTCTACTGAAGCATCCAGTCGTATTCCACTTGTAATACTATTTACACACACACACTCTTCGGTAGGTTAGTGTGTGGTATAGGGTGTCTGAGCGCGTGCCCAGCGGACGCAAACAACTGACGCGGATTTCACCATAAACGTTGAAACACACGCGTCTGCAAGCTTCGTACACACGCGACTGTTCACCTCTTATACGTACTTGAAGTCGTTTATTATGTTTTGAAAGAAAAAATAAGTGGAATGTTGCTTTAAAGAGAACAAATCGTATATATTTAGATGACAGCAGCAAGTGACGCACTGAGCCTGTACAGAGAAGCGCTCTGTTATTCGCAGCGGCTCTTGTTCAGTTTGGACATGCACACGCGTGAACGGCTTTAAACGTAAGTAGGACGCTTATGCATTGCACATAACAGTGTGGTTTTTTTCTCATTATATCACTTTCGGGCTTAACAGGTAGCAGATTGGTCTTTAACCCCTTAAATCCTGTTTAAAGTCTTTTTAAAAAATGAGTCTTATTCATGAAATCCTCTGTCAGTAAACCGGTTGCTATTTATCTCAAACGCAGTAAAGATTGCATGCATTTGTACTAGTATTGTGATCTGCTTCAGTTCTCGGATATTATATAACATTTTATGTAACGATGCAAACCTTCACGTGCGATTGCGCGAGTTTTACGCAAACGTTGCACTGGATGTTAAATGTTTTCTTGTCCTCCGGTGACTTCTGGGAGTGTTTAACAGGTGAGGACATGCAGGACACAACAGGTGTAGCAAAGAAAGCCTAAGCTTGAGACTCAGCATCCAGAATGAGAAAGGATGATCTGTATCATTCCGAATGTATTTTCACATTACTGCTTGATGCTGTGACGTTAATTTCGATGGAAATGTTTTTAATGGCAAACTGCTTTCTTGTAACACATATTTTTCCACAGTTACAGCTGAATGAAATAGTTGTAATTTTAAATGTAAGTTTTTACATTGCAAACCCAGCTCCTAAAATACAGGCCAGGATCAAGCTAGAGTATCCTTGCCAGCTGGTAAGTTATTTTCCAGCTTCCAGTTTTATTACTCAAGTACACATACTATTTGTTTGTTTGTTTGTTTGTTTGCTATAAACTACAATATAGCAACAGTAGTAGTAAATCAAAAAATACATGCGCTTACCAGGTGACAAAGCCAGTTTGATTAGCCCAGCTTGCGCTGTGGTCACTGGGAGCTGCTTAGACTAAGCTGGATTGGTCAGCAGGGTAGATGTAAGTAAGTTATGGGGTCTAAAATGTGTAAATAATTCTGTGAATCACTGTGAGTGCCATTTGAAACATACTTTAATGTAATTTCATGACATTGGAAGGTTGGAAGACAGATGTATGAAAACACCCAAGCTTCACATTATACACACTATTCTGGTATTGGTAGAAAAACTGCAAATGCTCCTGAAATAATACCAGTGTCATGTGGTATGAGTCAGACCTTGGTTTTTGTCTTCCTTGCTTCAGGGTTACATGAGCAGATAGAGTCCTGTATCTTATCCCAATATTTTGATGCTTTATATATATTTTGATGCTTTAGACCCATTTGAACATATTTAACACAGGGCCCACGACTAACACACTTTTTTAAATTGTTTTAATCCAGTTCATTTCTTTGAATGGAGTGTACCTTCTTTGGGTTTAATCTGAGTTTTATTTGTATGATTTTTATTTTGCAAAGTTACACCAAAGAAACATAATTGGCTCAAAAACCTTTTTCTTTTTAAAGATAAAAAAATCTTATCTTCATGACAACTAGTTGAGCTGTTTTTTTGTTTTGTTTTTTTTTTTAAATAAAAACTCTCAGATGTGGTTTCAGTAGCAGTAATAATTTAATAAGTTCTTGGGGGCATAAGTGAGTATATTATGAGACATATCATAGGCAGTGAGTAACTGCAGAGGTTGATAGATGTTTTTATATTTTAGGCATTCATGCTGACCTAGATTCTCAGCCTCTGTCTTTCACATCTTTATTATCATGCTCATAAATGAAACAAAGCAACATATCATGCATAGCACAAGAGCATCATTATTTGATATAGATTGATATTGGCAGTTGTCTAGTTTTGGTTATTGACAGTGACAGTGTAGTACAGTACATCTGTAGCACTGTGGTTCTACAAGGACATGAAGGACTGGTAGTCTTTCTTGAAAATCAAGCTGAACATTTGTCTTTACTTTGTGTGGCCCTACTGTCACATGGACTCTATACCCTCACTGACTGATCCAACGACTGTCACGACAAGTCAGACATGCACTATCTGCTTACCTAGGCTCATTTGTATAAATCTGATGTGCCTTGGTAGGACATTTTACATTACCATTTAATGTCTTAGCTTTTTTTGATCAAGTCCCTGCTGTCTCTGCACACTCCATGAAAGAAAGCTGGCAGGCAGTAAGAACTCACAGTCTAAAAATAATATTTAAAAAAACAAAACAAATGAAAAGCTCTGAAGTTAGCTATGAGGTGTGTGTGGGATGGCTTGGCAAGAAGAAAGGTTTAACATTGCTTGGAGGTATCTATCAACAGCAGAGCAGCTACATGGAACGTGCCAGTGTGTGTTTGCACAAATGGGGGGACTGAAATAATAGAACAATAGGAGTGAAAATGGTTTATGTTAACTCAAGGTATTAGCTGCAGTAGATGTTGTAACAGTGTGTATAATGATTGTGACTCTAGTATCATTTATGACATAGTTCTTGTCACAACACACAATACTTGACTACTGAAGAGTGTACACTTTATTGAGAATAGAATAAGTCCTTTCTTGTATTTCATTTTATTTGTTTATCAATCTGTGTGATTGTGTGTACATTTGTATACTTTTGGTTGCCTGTATGTGTGTGTTTGTATTTAAATGTTTTGGGGGCAAAGAATATATTTAGGGTGTAGTTTGTCTGTTTATAGTTACAGTGTTAAAGACCTGATGGACAATCTACACAAAATTAAATTGGGCACCCACACTTGCCTAAGTTGAAAATAATACAGTTGCGCACGACTTGTGTAACTAGTTTTCAACACAGAACAAACATATATTTTTATATATATTTTATATTTGGCAGTAAGGCAACTCAAGTAAGGAGTTGAATCCATTTAAAAGTGTTGAGCCATTTAATCAAATAATCATCTGTTATTATGGTAATAAAGACTCTCTATAATTCCATAGTATTTATTCACAATAAGGGCATTTAGGGCACTACATGTACTGTAACAACATCTGTAATATAGCCTCAAGTAGCAGTGATGAAAAACTGGCCCATTATTCTCAATGCCATTAACTAAATGTGTGCAGTGTCTTAACATTACTCAAAATCAATTATTTTACTCGTTCTTTCAGATTTACACTTGAGACGTCAGCAGCCATGTGTTCATGCAGCCCTCTGGGCTCTGTAATCGTCCTTCTTATCATTAGCAGGTAAGACATTATACTCTCATTGTCTTTGTTTCATTAGAATATATTGCTTTTCAAACTCGTAATTGTATATGACCACTCCAAAATCAGCCTTTTTTTAGCATTTGTTTATCTGATTTGGTGTTTGGGCTGCAGACTTAAACACTATGCATCACTGTGCTGGCAGGAAACTGGAGGCAGATACCCATTTTTGTAAGCAACTTCTGGTACAAGCTTACATGGTGATGTACCCTCTAAGTAGACAAGCAGAATACAGTTTCTTAATTGGCAGTAAATGAAAAGACTGGCTACCATAAATACGTATACATGCAGGATTATATGGATTTGACAAAAGGTGTCGCAGCAGTAGGATGGAATTACAGCTAATCTCTGCGGACTTTTTGGGTGAGCTAGAATTTCTGTGCTGCAGTGTGATTGTGTGGGTGCAGATGAAAATAACAGCCTTCATGTAGTACCTCATTTCCTCTCTGCCTGTTCAGTGTATTCCTCCCAGTAACTAGAGCACTAACATGTTTACAAGTTTATAGCCCAATATACTGTAGCTGGGATGCATTTATATAGTTTAGCTAGTTAATACGATATGACTTATTACTTATTGGTCAGATACACTTGGAGTATAATTGACAACAGGGTACTTGTCTGATCAAAAGTGTATCTGGCCCTGCTATGGTAGCAAAGGAAGCACTGGAGTGTTTGCATTCTGTGAATGTCCCACTTTTTTCTTGAGATCAAAGGGGATGTAGAGCGAGACAGAAGTGTCAGTGCTTCACCTTATGTTCCTGTTCACTCCTGTCTCTCCTGCTCACTCCCTCTGCTCCCATGATCTCATGTGAAATATGTAGGAATTCTAAATAGTGGGAATAATTTGGTTCGCATTGCTGATTAGAAAATCTTTAATCGTCAGACTTATATTCAGGTATTTTAATTTTCATCGAGGTGCTATAGTTGCAAGTTTGGACACAACAAGAAAAATGATTTAGTTCCATGGGTAAAACTGAGTAAATTAAATAAAGAAATATTATTGAGCATATCATAGTTCAAAGACTGGTCTTTTCATTCAAGCCCTATGACCATGAGCATATTGGAATCACTCTATTTCACTGTATTTATTTAAGAAGTCTAAAACTAGCTTATATGATGTGAAAGCCAAAGAAATGTTTCTGTGATTTCAAATCTCAGTAGATTATATAATACATGAAATAATATGTAGTACTTTATTGAAAAAATAATCTTTGAATAGCAGAACAGAAAGACGGCAAATGTCTTTGATTTCTTGGAAGAGGCTTTAAATGTTTACTCAAAGTATGCCAGCACAGTTTACCTGACAGTTTGTCAGAAGTCAATAAGGGACGGAGAAAGATGCTGTCAAATATCAACAAGAGCAGAGAAAAACATTTCTTTTAAAGACTATTTTTAGAATTTAGAAGCAAACCATTTTCATATTTTCATACAAATGTACTTATTTTACACTTGTGTAGACATCATACCGTGCTTAAATCATTGCTTTAAAAAATTTTTTGCTATTACTAACCATGGCAAAAATACAACAAGGGTTAACATTGCAGCTAGTTTCAGATTACTATTATATCGATAATTTCCTTTTTATAGTATCTCTGCAGTCAGAATATACTGTAGCCAAATGCACTATTGGCACTATTCTCTACAGATTTGCTCCTGTAGCCTGACCTAAACTCTTCCTTACTGAGCTCCAAAATAAAAACATATTTATACCATGTTCCTAAACAACTAAAAAAAAAATGAAAGAAAATACTGTTGCTCTGTATTACTCACACAGACCACACACTCTGGGCAGGATGGCTTATCTACACGAGAGTCAAAAAACTTATTTAATTTGTTGTACATTCATTCATTATTATTAATTACATTTAGTATTTGAATACATAGATACAGATACAGATATTTGGAGCACTATATAGATGCAGATACAAATAGCATGACTGTTTTATTCTCCTACTGTGCTGGAATAGTTGACTGCCATTTTGAGTCTTTTGTCTCAGCAGGGGTTTTTGCTGAAATGAGGCTGTGCCCTTGAGGTTTGGTGTACATGTTGAACACACACACGTAGACACACACACATACACACACACATAGACACACACAGACACACACACACACAAACATGCACACACACTTTAGTACTTTTTGTGCTGTGTGCTTTACAACCCCACATTGACATTGACTGTGGGTGTGAATTTAAGTTACATAATATGAAAAAATTTGAAGTCCAAATGAAATCAACCTTATATAGTGTTAGTTTTTCTTGTGCCTGTACATAATTAGATGTAGGTGTTATGTGTACATGAAAAATATCTGGTTTATTTATTGTCTTATGAACTGAAAAATTAAATAAAACCTAACCACATTAGCCTGATAATAATGCAGATGTACTATTGTGTAGTAATACACAATAGTACATCTGCATTATTATAATATTGTGTATGTACTAATGCAATATTATGTAATAATATTGTGTATGTACTAATGCATTATTATCCGGTTTACTGTGTTTACCAATCCGGTAACACAGTAAACCGGAAAGAGCACAAAAATACATTTTCATAATTTTTTTTTTAACAATAACTGCTCTTAATATCATTACATTTACAGCATTTGACCCTTATCCAGATCGACGTACAGAATTGATTAAGTCTCTATCATTGTGGTTTGCGAGAACTGCAAAAACAAGCTGTGCAGCTGCATTTAGGATCATTTGCAGAGGACGAATTGCACTCATAGGTAGACCTGCCAGCAGTGAGTTGCAGTTGTCCAGTCTTGAAATGACAAGAGATTGAACAAGTACCTGAGCAGCCTGTGTGGACAAAAATGGCCAAATCCTTCTAATGTTGTATAGAAGGAACCGAAATGAGCAAGTCACATTAGCAACATGAGAGGAAAAGGACAGTTGATTGTCCATGGTTACCCCAAGGTTGCAAGCTGTGGGGAGATCGGATCGTTATGCAGGGATATTGCAAGATCATGACCTGGGGATGATCAGCCGTTCAGTTTTGCTAGGATTGAGCTGTAGGATTGAACTGATGAGCAGTTATCCATGATAATATTTCTGCCAGACATGCTGATCCGATCAGAAGCAGTGGTATCTCAGGGTGGGAAAGAGAAGATAAGTTGTGTATCATCAGCATAGTAGTGGTAAGAAAACCCATGTAAGGAAATAACTTCACCAAGAGAGTTAGTATACATGGAGAAAAGAAGAGGACCAAGTACTGAGCCCTGTGGGACACCAGTGGAGAGTCTGTGTGGAGCAGATGTCACTCCCTTCCATGTTACCTAATATGAGCAACCTTCCAGGTAGGAAGCGAACCATTCCCAAGCTGATCCGCAAATCCCGACTACTGAGGGTAGTGTGGTTGACCGTATCAAAGGGTCTTGTAGTTGACCGTATCAAACGCTGCTTAAAGGTTGAGGAGGATGACAGCTTGGCTGATCTAGCATCATGTAGTTTCTCAGAGACATCCAAAAGGGCTATCTTTTTGGAATGAGCTGCTTTAAAGCCAGACTGGTTGGGATCTTGGAGGTTGTTCTGTTGAGAGATAGACAGACAGTTGATATTCCTATGGAATTATAATTGGCATTAAATTATTTTTACAGTGTTGTACAAATTTGTTTTAAGGTATTAAACAGAAATGAACATTTTCAGACTTTTCTCTCTCTTTTTTTTATTGTTTAACTTTTAATGTTAATGTTTAACTTTTTAATGTTATTTTCTAGAGTCAGAGGCTTGTACTGATCACTTACATTAACAGCAGTTTTCACAGCCTTGTTTTAACAGCAGTGTAATAAGCAAAACAATGGGCATGAGTGAGAACCCGGTACAGTTATGAATGACTCATGGGGTAGAATGTCCAATGTCAGGAAATGAGAAAAAAAATGAAAAGAGAACAGAGGACAGGATTAGGCATGGATATGTATCTAGAACTGCAGGGATGCACACATTTCTTCAAAAATACACTCACTATCACTTTATTGTGAGGAACACCTGTACACCTGCTCATTCAGGAAGTAATCCAATCTGCTAATCATCAAACACCGGAATGGGGAAAAGTGTGATCTCTGTGAATTTAACTGTAGCATTATTTATTGGTGTAGCATGTGCTGGTTTGAGCATTCCAGAAAATGACCAGATTGATCTGAGCTGAGAGAATAAGCAGAGCGTAAGAACTTAAATAAGCTTGTTTTAAAATCTAAACCAAATCAGACAAGAATCAGACAAGACTCACTGAAATGACAGGTACACCTTCATTTATACGGGTGATATTTACTGCCATGTTGGCCATGTTGTTAGGGTGGTACCAGGAAAGTGCATGCTCTACTGTATAGCCATATGCTTATTTGAAAGCCATATGCTTATTTATTATTTCCAGATTGGAAGGTACAAACATGTGACTGTTATGGAACCATACTAGCCAGAAGAAAAAATAAGCCTAGGTTTTTCACCTTTATTTCTGAGATTGTTGGAAATGCAATAGAAATAGAATTTGTCATCCTACTGATACATCAAAGGAAAAAATGATGAACTAGTAAACTGATTGAGATTCACATATAGTGGCTGTGTAATCAGATTTGACTGTATGTCTAACCAATTACTACATACTTGCCATAACTTCGTAGCTGTAGAGCATTATATGGAAGACAGATTGTTTCTGTTTATGAGCAGAGATGCATAAGAAGGAGGATGTGCAAGGAAGTGTGGAAGGAAGATTTGCTCTGAGGTAGGCAGACATCTATATCTGACATGCACATAGCTGAGCAGAAAGGGAGGGAGAGAGTTGCTTAGAGAGTACTGCAGTCAGTAAGCTTCTGTGATGTTTTCCACATGTGCCTTCATGCTTGTGAGATGGAGTAAGAAGCACACTCTCTCACTCTTCCTGGAGAGGCAAAACTTTTCATTTTAGAATATTTATGAGAGCTGACCATTTTTCAGCTAATCTCTGAATTTTTAATATGCGGCACGATGCTCCGAGAGGTAAAGCTATAACACAGACTTCTTTTAGAGTTCCTTTAGTATCACGTGACCAGATTGTTAAATGGAACATATTCCCTATGTTAATGATGGCAAAAAAATACACAAGATAAACCATTTAAAATGTTCATGTCCCCATTTTATCCTTAGGTATGAAACAACAGATTTATGTACACAACAGAAAACAGATTTATGTACACACAGCCACAAAATTCCCATATTTTCCTCCTCAGCACCTCTTTATGCTGCATTTCAAATATGTAATGCTGTAGTTTGCCAAATGACAACCAAGTTACTATATTTTGTAGCTAGCAGAAAGTAAGGTTCAGTATTGGACTCGGCATCATCTGAAACTGGAAAAACTAAAGATGTGAGTGATGTGAACATATACAAATATTTACAAGCGGGTAACCTAAATGAGCAGTGAAAATCAAGGCTATTGCTGTTATACAATTTATGGTGCATGTTCTTGTGTATAACTATAACCAGTATGTACTTCATCAGAATTGCAGTGTATTCACTCACTAATAATCTAATCGAATTCAGGCTGTCAGTGAATGTTATCAAGTATATTATACTGTAATTACCCTATATTGCACAATAACAGTGTCCCTGTATTAGTTTATAAATCAGATAATGATACACAGCAAAAGATTCTGATAGACAACATCTGCACCCTGACACAGAATATCTGCCTTCATCTGGTAGAGAGGAAATATATGAGACAGTCATATATTATTATCTCATATCTCATATATTATCCTCATTAGTTATAGACACATTTAAATGAACAGGGTATGTATTGTGTGTCTGACACAGTATGGTGAAAATGTGCATTAATGAGTTTTTTCATGTTCTGTTTGTAGTTTCATACAGATTTTACACTCCAGTGCTGAAGAGGTCCTACCTCCCACCATTCAGAATCTGATGAAGGGCTACAACAAGTACCTGAGGCCTTTCTTCGGAAGTATGAGAGCCAGCAACTTATTTTATACCCATACAATAAGTCAACAACAGATATAAATTGTTATGATAAATAATAAATAATGTTTAATTTTCTCTAAATGCTACAGCTTGAATTAAGTGAAAATATAGACAGTGGTATGGTAGGGCTGCATGTTCTAAGTAAGATATTCCAGTACAAAAACATGTATTTTGGAGTTCTATATCAGATGTTTGGTTCAGCCTGATTTTAATGCTACTAATTATGCTACTGTTTTTTATGCTGCGTTGTGGGTGTCTGCTGCAGGTAGTCCTGTTACTGTTGGCATGAGTTTGGATATTGCCAGCATAGATACTATATCAGAGATCAACATGGTAAGATGCTGACAGTTTGAAATGTTGCAGCTTCTCTGTGCAGCCAAATAATACATATTGTACAACTGAATTTATATTAGTGGATGGCTCAGTTTGGTTAATGTATATATAACATTTTGCGAAAGTTTTATGGAAGCCTGAACATCACACCCATATCTTACACAATCTGTTGCCACAAAGTTGGAAGCACACGATTGTCTACCATGCCTTTGTATGCAGTAGCATTAAGATTTCTGCTCTCTGGAACAAACGGGTACAAATCTGATCCAGCATGACAATGCCTCTGTGCACAAAGCAAGAATGTGCACCGAGCCATGAATTAAAACCCACTGAATATCTTTAGTGTGAATTGAAACACCAGCTGCACCCCAGGGCCTCCTCACCTGACATCAGTACCTAATCTCACTGATGCTCTTGTGGCTGAATTGGCAAATCCCCACAGTCAGGCTCTAATATCTAGTTGAAAGCCTTCCCAGATGAGTGGAAATTATTATACTAGCAAATGGACTATCAGCAAACACATATGGGTATGATGGTGCCCACAAACTTTGGGCCATATACTGTAGT
This sequence comes from Tachysurus vachellii, assembly GCF_030014155.1. Classification (NCBI taxonomy): domain Eukaryota; kingdom Metazoa; phylum Chordata; class Actinopteri; order Siluriformes; family Bagridae; genus Tachysurus; species Tachysurus vachellii. Next base: position 14,912,491 of record NC_083461.1, on the reverse strand, counting down.
GTATGTCTTAAAGTATGTTTATGCATGTGTGATATTGAAGCATATGATCCATACAATGCATGTTTCTCCATAAACCATTATTTAGCTATATAAATATATAATTGTTTTCAAAACCCTCATAAAGTCTATATTACAGGATTGTGTGCGTGTGTGTGTGTGTGTGTGTATTTGTGGTCCTGTATAGGACTACACAGCGACTATCTTCTTGCGGCAGCGCTGGACAGATGAGCGTCTGCGCTTTGATGGCAATAAGAGCCTGAGTTTGGATGGCAGGCTGGTGGAGCTTCTTTGGGTTCCTGACACATTCATTGTGGACTCCAAAAAATCTTTTCTGCATGACATCACTGTGGAGAACAGACTGATCAGGATATTCCCCAATGGCACTGTGCTTTATGCCCTGAGGTTGTTATCTGTCTCCTCTAGGGTCTCAGGTGGGGAGGGGTATTAGGCTGTCCACCCTGCTGCTGTATTAAACATGAAGTTTTAGTAGGGCAGTAAGGCTAGTTAGAAGTAGGAAGAAGGTGGGAGAGAGTTGAGATGGAAACATTACACTTTGTACCCACAGTATTTGGCATGCAGGATTATGCTAAAAAGTGCAATTTTTTGGGGATTAAGTGTTACGATGCTCATAACCTGCAGTTTTCTCCTTCTCTTTGTCTTATATCTTTTTGGCTGCAGAATCACCACCACAGTGGCCTGCAGTATGGACCTGACAAAGTATCCCATGGACAAACAAACATGCACACTTCAGCTAGAAAGCTGTAAGTCTTAAATGTTAAATAGTCAACAATACTCCAACTGGAATCGAAAGTCTTAAGCCATTATACTTAGACGTAAACCCTGTTAATGAATTTAAATGATGCATCATGTTAATTGACCATGAGAGACTTCTCGAATCACTACTTACACTGAGCTTCAATAAAAGCCCAACAAGAAACTTCCAAATTGCCATTTTCAATTAGAGAAAATACTTAGCGTTCTTCTAGTTTCACATTCAGATGCTCTATGTGCTATAAGAGGTGAAATATGAATTAATATGAAATATGAAAATTAATTACTTTTTTGGTCACAAGCTTTAAAGGTTAGTGGCTTGAATACTTTAGTATACTTTTGTCTTTTTTCTGTCAAAAATGTATATGTGACAAATTATATCTATCCTTTGCTTTGCTGTAAATGCATCAATCTGCTGACCCACTGACAGCACAAAACTATCGCATTCTACTTTTGTAGTGCTGGCCTTCAGACGCTTACTGAGTTGTTTGCATCTTGTGGTATGCCATTTATATTTCTGCTCTCAAAGTCTTCAAATTGTGGATTGTTCAAAATGGCTTGTTTTTCTCCCATAGACAGCTCTCTGGTCTTCATGTTGGTTTATCCTTTCTTAACAAAAACAGGGGAAATCAAGACCGTCAAACCATAAATAGTCATTCGTCCTTGTTTCAAAAATCAATCTAACAGGGCACACCTAAGGTCTGAATAAGACAAGATACACCTGTTGGTCACATGTTCCAATACTTTTGATCTATGGAATAATGGATGGGTTCAAACAAAAGGTTCTATGCTCTCTGTTGTAAATCGTCGCTGTCGGGCGGAATCCTCGTATCTTCAAAACCATTATTTTTCAGGAAATTAAAAAAACGCTGTACCTTATCTGCACTGCACAGGGTTTAGTCCGCGTTGCAGTGGATTGTCTTGCGCTAAATTCCTGTCCTCAGACGAGCACCAGAACTAGCGGGGGGGGGTCAAGATTTTTTTTTTCTTTGAGCCCAGTGTTTTGAAGACATTTACCTCAGAAGACGTGTTGATTCGTTGCGACTCTTGATCTTGAGGATATTCCGCGAAGCTCTCCCGCGGAGTGAAGAAGAGGTGGACATTTGAAGTGTCCAATGGAGTTAAGAGATTTGCGCTCAAGCTATTTTCAAGACTTTAGATTGGTTAATAACTTTTAAAAATAACAGACCCATGTGGGGACTGACCAATAGCATCGATATGTGAAAAAATATGAAATTGACAAAATTTGGACATACGAGGTTTCCGTCCGACAGCGACGAAATATAAAAAAACAAAAGCTGAAATTATGATCTATTGTCTCATATGCGGGGGCACGGTGGCTTAGTGGTTAGCGCGTTCGCCTCACATCTCCAGGGTCAGGGGGTTTGATTCCCACCTCCACCTTGTGTGTGTGGAGTTTGCATGTTCTCCCTGTGCCTTGGGGGTTTCCTCCGGGTACTCCGGTTTCCTCCCCCGGTCCAAAGACATGCATGGTAGGTTGATTGGCATCTCTGGAAAATTGTCCCTAGTGTGTGATTGTGTGAGTGAATGAGAGTGTGTGTGTGCCCTGCGATGGGTTGGCACTCCGTCCAGGGTGTATCCTGCCTTGATGCCCGATGACGCCTGAGATAGGCACAGGCTCCCCGTGACCCGAGGTAGTTCGGATAAGCGGTAGAAAATGAATGAATGAATGAATGAATGTCTCATATGCATCTTCTGATCTCAAACACACGTTTTCAGTGTATATAAAAAAACAAATTATTTGGCCTTGTTTCAGAGCAGACTGTATGTCAGGAGGCAAGGTGCAAGACATGGAGCCTCAAAATGCCCCTGTGATGCATCTGAATTTACTATTCATTTTGTTGCTGTAGGCTGTTGCTCATTAGGCAAAGTAGACCTGTAGCTGCCTAAGAAGTCCTCTAGTGATATTAGTAGTTTGTTGTATGTTCTGCATAGGATAACATTTTGGAAAGCAGCCAGTTCAGCAGAGATGATCAATAAGCAGAACTGTTCTGAAAAGGCGGGCATGGTTATTCTTCACAGACCAATTATGTGTGCATGTTTGCTTATAAATTATGTTTTGGGATTCTGGGTGAGTTTTTAAGGCTAGCTGCAGAGAATTAATTAAATTAATTTATTTATTTATGTGCAAAATATTTATGAGCAAAAAAGGGCCATACATTTATTCTGTACCTCTGATATCTTATTTGAGTGCTAGGTGTTCTAGCAGTTATACAGATTGATGAGTACACTTGCTGTAGATCCTTGTTATGGGTGAAATTAAAGTTTATGTAATATTATTGATTTACAAATGTCCCTAAACTATAAAATTCTCATTAAAGTTGATTGAGTGTTCTCATCCTGGGAGATTGCCAATAACATAAAACACTGATGGCAAATAGCTATCTTTCAGCAGTAGGGTTATGATGAGATTTTCTTTTTCTAACTGATATATCCTTGCAACAGGGGGTTATAATGTGAAGGATGTGGTGTTTTATTGGACACGTGGGAACCAGTCAGTTAGTGGACTTGATACTCTCCAGCTGGCTCAGTACACGCTAGAGGACTACTATACCTCAGAGTCTGAAGCTGTGTATGAGACAGGTATTTATCTTTTATCCCACAAAAAGCTTACACATTTACAGAGCACAATGTATTGATTACATCACTTAATTTTAGGCAGGTACCCAAAGCTGATCTTCCACTTCCAGCTGAGGCGAAGCATCCTTTACTTCATTCTGGAGACATATGTGCCATCTAGTGCCCTAGTGGTTTTGTCCTGGGTCTCCTTCTGGATCAGTCAGGCCTCGGTCCCTGCTCGAATTTGCATAGGTATGCAATTTATTTAATTTGCCTAAAAATATGCGTTTTATTGCATTCTCCTAAAAAGTACAATAAAAAATAAAATAATGCCATAATATAGTTACAGTATATTTCCTTACATTTTAGAATAGCATATATTTTCTGACAATGTCTTTACTAATAAAGGGGTGACCACGGTCCTGACAATGACCACACTGATGATGGGGGCACGCACATCTCTGCCCAATGCTAACTGCTTCATTAAAGCCATTGATGTGTACCTGGGCATCTGCTTCAGCTTCATCTTTGGTGCCCTCATAGAGTACGCTGTGGCCCATTTTTGTACTTTACATCAACCAAATGCTGCTAATGCATATAAGGTAAGACTTTACCATCTTTAGTGACTTTATATTGGAGTCTATTTTTGTGTTCATTGGATAACTATAAAATGAAGGTCGTTGTATTATTTGTTGTTGTCACCGTTGGTGCAGGCAGTAACCTGGGGAAGAGTTGTGTGAATGGACTGGTGTTAGAAATAATATCAAAACAAAACGTGGTGAGGTCATGTTCAATAAATTCAACTCTTCTCATTCCCCTTTAATACCATGTGTATCCTGGCCTATTATTCATTTGATAATAACCACAAAATTCAGTGAAACTTATAAGAAAGTACATAAAGAATGAAGTATGAACCCACTAATAGATCCTCAGTGTTTTTTATGAGATGGGGTTAATTATATGATGTACCATGAATGTTTCACCAACTTACATGCAGCCTTATAAAACTTAGCAACTGTCTGATTAACATTTATTATCATAAAATAATGAATTCAATTAAATATCAGCCACCTAATATTAAAGTAAGGGGACAATTTGTGTATATCACCAAAATTGTCTTGGAGGTAATGGGACTATAATAATAATATTGTTAAGTTTCAGAGTCAGAAAATTCAAACTTTAGTGTTTAGTGTTTTCAACATGAATTGCGGCACAATTTTAGACTAAAGTTGGATTGAAACTATGACTGTGCCAGCAGATTTATAATTGCACATCCTCTGTTGCAACCCCCCACCTACATCAATGCTGGGGGATTCATTTTGGACCAAAAAATTAGCAGCTCAATAAAAAAAGAAAACAAAATAAGCTTGTGCCTGCATGTAAAGCAAAGTGTTAATTGTTTACTTCACATTGTTCATTTTCTTTTTCTCTTCAACCTCACCATCTTCACCATCATTACAATATGATGATGATGATGATGATAATGAATGTGATGATGATGATGATGAATATGAAAATTCCACTTACATTTTTATTGTCACCATCATCATCATCATCATCATCATCATCATCATCATCATCATCATCATCGCAGGTCCTGTGATGACACAGGTCCTGTATTAGCGTAGCTTGATGATACAATCACCATCCTCACCATCATCATCATCAACATCATCATCATCATTATCATTATCAATATCATCAATGCCATTTCATTATGTTTAAAAAGAATTCCCAGAATTCTCTGCATTATATCTAGATTTCCTTGTCTCTTTGTTGGTTGTCAGTATGGACAGGAGATGCAGGAACGTGAGGATGAGATGAATGGGATCGTCACATCCATTGGCAGCCAGGCTCTACGGGTACGCAAAAGGGAGGAGATCCTGTCCCGTGCTGGCAGCACTAGCAGTCCCACTTGCAGTGACACTAAAGAGGAGCGTTCCTCCCAGGCCCAGAGCCGCTGCACCAAGTCCCTCTCCCTGCTGCGCCGCATTGTGTGCTTCTTAAACTGTTGCCATGTGGAAAACCCACACTACATTGACAACTACTCACGCCTGACCTTCCCTCTTTCCTTCATCTTCATTAATCTGCTCTACTGGACCTACTACCTGTACTTTTAGTGTGTGTTTTTAGGAGTGTGAGGATTTCATATCTCTGCAAATTGTCACAGCATTTAAAAGGAGTTTAATGCACTTTTCTCCTCGCATGTTTCTGCAGATACTACGTGACTCATGCATGTAGTATGTAACTTTTACTACTCATTTTGTCCTACAGAAATATATGTCCTTTTGTTTTCAGTAGAACTTTATGAGACTACACAATGCAACTAAAAAAAATGAAAGAGTGAAATAAACATGAATAATTATTTAAATTTGAAATATTTGAAAGCGGTATTAATGATGTAATAATTAATAGCAAGACCAAAGATTTAATGTATTTTTAATATCCATGAACTCAAATATTTCAGTGCATGTTATTAGATGTTGCACAGGTAGCATTATATGGATGATTTCAGTTATTGTCATTTGAAAAGTCAATGTTAAGTTGTGATTATAAATTGCTGCCTTCAAGAAAAAAAAATTACGAGGGGATTTTATGATTAATAGTTTAAGGAGCTGTATTTTCCTCTTAACTTTACTACTTAAGTAAGCATGAAAATGAATCTATAACATTACTGCATTAATGTCTTTCTATTTCAGTGACATGACTATTTAACAATGTCTTGTTCACCCAAGTCTAGCAACGTACTGTAATAAGGCAAATTTAAAAAGTGAAATGAAACTTGAAGCAGTTATTATTAATATTAGTACATGCATATTAGCAGAAATAGCTGCATTATGCTGGGTTTTATTCTGTGTACCTAATGAAAAGTATCCCTCCAACTTGTTTTATGTTCTATAGACAGTTTTACATTGACTTTTGGATAGAAAACTTTTTTATTAACAGCACAGAATATTCAATTGTTTTACAGATATAATGTCTTCCTATTGTACTGAATTTTGAACCACAAAGGCATTATTTATTAGCAACAGATTCATATTACTACAAAGGTCTTTACATATGTTTTGCAAGTTTAATATTTCCAGTCATGCATGAATCTTGTGTAGTGGAAAATAAGCCATGTGGTTCCAGTATGTTTTTTTCATGCATGGGAGATTATGATGCATCAATTCACACAGCCACTTGTGAGAAAGGGTGCATGGTGTGGCTGTGGGAAGTTTAATAATAAACTAGTTCATAATTGTATTTGCAGTTTCAGTGTTAAGTTATTTTAAATACCAATAATAAATCATTGGCCAAACATTTTCAAGTGATTCTCGGTTAATTTATTCAACAATTTGAGAATGTTTTCATGCTACTCAGAACAAAATGGATGATGGTTAGTTGAAGCAGGCCATTTCTTTTATTTCAGTACCAAATCACCAAACCACTGAGCTGTTTCCTGAGCATTTGCTTAGGGAAGTGATATTAGTAATGGAGATTATCAGTAAGAATCTGAATTAACTACCAATGTGAATTAGTTAATCTTACTGTAAACAACACATTAATCAGTACAAACAGATTGCAGCTGCTCTGTTACAGGCAAGATTAAATGCAAATATAATCTAAGAAAATCTATAACCTTGTACTTCAATTGTCGATCTGGCCATTTAAAGAACCATTTAAGTCTTTTGTACACTTTAGAACATTCAAATTTTATTATTATTATTATTATTATTATTATTATTATTATTATTATTATTGTTGTTGTTGTTGTTGTTGTTGTCGTTGTTGTTGTTGTTGTTGTTGTTGTTGTTATTATAGTTTTCCTTTTTTTTATTTTTCAATTTCTTTACTAAAACAAGATTGGAAAAATTGGTCCTCCTTCATTCTCTTTATCTTGAGCTTCCCATTTCCTTCTTAAACAATCCACTGTAATCTGCTTATACAAACCTCCCTCCAGAACCTGTCATGACCAGCTCGCTGGTTACTCAACCACATGGAGGAGCTGTTTGATCAGCTTAATGGAGAGTGTTCTTTAAATGTGGTTAATATTTTGGAATAAATGCACTATGTTTTGGTAATTTCTGTAATAGTGTGCTTATAATTAATAATTAGTCACACAAGACAGTTCAGAAATAATGAAATAAGACTTAGACATAGATGCTAGTGGTTTACTGATACACAACATGGTGGTGTCTAAATATAACACATTTTCACTCTCACTCACTCATTTTCTACCGCTTTATCCGAACTACCTCTGGTCACGGGGAGCCTGTGCCTATCTCAGGCGTAATCGGGCATCAAGGCAGGATACACCCTGGACGGAGTGCCAACCCATCGCAGGGCACACACACACTCTCATTCACTCACGCAATCACACACTACGGACAATTTTTCCAGAGATGCCAATCAACCTACCATGCATGTCTTTGGACCGGGGGAGAAAACCGGAGTACCCGGAGGAAACCCCCGAGGCACGGGGAGAACATGCAAACTCCACACACACAAGGCGGAGGCGGGAATCGAACCCCCAAACCTGGCAGTGTGAGGCGAACGTGCTAACCACTAAGCCACCGTGCCCCCCAACACATTTTCAATCTAACAGAAATAAGCATTGCCTGAATATGAGCCTTAAGGAAAGCTAGTATCCATTTGAAATTGATTAAAACCATTTCACCATTACAAAAATCCAAAAATTAAAATTGTTTGTTGTCATGTCATCCATTCAGACTTTTATCAGCATATAATGAAACAAAGACTGAATTAAAATGTAACTCTAAATGTAAGTAAAGATGACTAATTAAGCATTAGCTATCTGGCCAAGTTTTTAAGGGGTTGAATATAAAGGGGGTCTGAAGGTGTCTGAAACCAAAGTCCTTAAATTAAATGTTAATAATTTTGTTTTCACATTCTGCTGATAAGTTGTGGTCCTGTCAAACTCATGTTGTACTCTAATGCAGGATAATACAATGTAATGTTTTAAAAGCATGTGTTCGTAAGATATGCAGGCGAAAGTGATATCTACCTGCTTCAGCAACACAAGCTTGCATAATTATTAACCACCAGCCTTATAATTGTTTGCATACACCAGACCCTATGAAGAATTCTCCAATTCCTTCTTGATGCTGAGTGAAGCAATTGGATCATGAACAACATTATTATTTTTTTTTTTTACACCTTTGCAGTCTATTCTGATTTGAGATAAAGACAAAGCTGCTTGTTCCGAGGAGACCATGTGGACATGATTAGGTTTTAATACTCATTACACGACATGTGAATAAACATGAATAGTTATGAATAGGGATGAAAATGATGAATAGTTTATTATGCAGTCTGTTGAATATATTGCTTTCATGCAGACATATCAAATCAAATCGTTTGGCCATGTCATATTAAAAGTCATTTCTATTTATGCAATTAAGTCATATTTCTGTATCTACAGGTATGGATTTCTTTTGTATCTATGGATCTGCTGATTTTTCAAATTTATGTAAGCAGGAATAAATGAATGTTGCAATAATATGTTATATATTGAAAAATACAACATTTAGGATTAGTCATTCAATAAAGCCTATATAAAATAGCTAGATAGGCAGCAACTGCTAAATGCTTGAGGACAGAGCTAGTAGCAAGCATAAACCCAGCAGCTGACATGGATCAGGGTGTGTGTGTGTGTGTGTGTGTGTGTGTGTGTGTGTGTGTGTGTGTGGACTGGACTGATTCCTGTTCTGCACGTTTGATTTTATTTTTTGACATTTTGTATTTTAGAAAATAATCACATACTAAGATCTCATTACGTTTTCATTTTTAAAATAATATTAAGAATTAAAAAGCAAGTAAATGTCAGGATCGAAAGTATTGATAGTTCAGTATTGATCTGTCCATCCCTATTAAAGCTGTGTCCCTAATACACACTGAAGATGTTCAGCCCACAATGCTTCTAAAGCCCAGCTCATTTCTTATTCTGTTTTCATTACTGAGAGAGCCGCATGCATAAACACATTGACCAACATTAGGATGAGAGAGTTATGTACCAGTGAATGTGGATGTTTGCTCTGGGGATATTGGATTATGCACCCATGTGTGTGCTATCCTCTGGCATTAGGACAGTACTACACAGAAATTGATAATGTCACTATATTGCTGTGTGTGGCAGTATATATTTAAAGCATTAATAAATATTGATTTTACTTTAAGTGGATGGTTCTAAAAATGAACAGTGTGTACATTTTTCACATGTTTATAGTTGTCTGTATGGATTCTTTCATGGGATGAAAACATTAAACCACAGAAAGTGCAATTTAACAGAACTATTATATTTTGATTAAATAGACGTTGATATGAGTGTTGCCTATTTGAAACCTCCAATGCTTATATGTAGGTGCAGTCAAGGGTTTTCAAGGGTGTGAGTCCTTGTCAGTGTGTTGTGGCACTTCACTGGCTTGCTGGATGCATGCAGAGTATCACGCAGAGCCTAATTTTGTTGTTTTATATTTTTAGTTTTCACACCCACAGTGAGGCAACAATCCATCCCCAAGGGTTCTTCATGAATATTCATTTTCTGCATTTCATGAGACTATTTTTAAGCAAAATAATAGTTAATCACTTTCTATATGAGAGTATAGTGATATAGCAACATAACAATGACACTAGAGTAAAACTGTCATTTTGCAGATTATTCACAATTTATTCTGATCATATTTTACCTTTTTGTGGTAGCCTAGTGGTTAAGGTGTTGGGCTACCAATTGGAAGGTTGTTCGAATCCCACGTCCACCAAACGTCGGGAAGAAAGTGCCACTGTTGGGCCCCTGACCAAGGCCCTTAACTCTCAATTGTATAAAAAAAATGAGATAATGTAAGTTGCTCTGGATAAGAGGGCATCTGCCAAATGATGTAAATATAATCACTCACTCACCATTGTGGATATGAAGCCTAATCCAGCAAAAATGACTCGATTTTAAAGTTTAGAGTGTGTAAATCAGGGGCGTGCAGTCAGAGGAGGAAGGTGAGGCTCATGCCAGCATGAGAAGTAAAAAAAAAAACAAAGCAAATAATGATAAAATAACTATTAACATGTAACATAATTTTTATGGTCAATCTTGCTGAATTTGCATATCCTTGACATGTTTAGCCTCACCTCGGATTGCGCAATCCCTCACAAACTGGATTCAGTGTACAGTATGTAATTGACCCGTGCATGTTGCTATCTCTGTGTGTCACCAATATTATGCTTGGAGACACTTTTATTATATGCCCTCGCTCTCCATAGTCTGGTTAATGTATTTCACATATGTGTATAATATATTAAGTCATGCTCTTCTGACTTAAAACTGCACTAAAAAAGCACGAGGTGAGGCCAGTACCTCTGCCTCACTGAAGGGGCGGGCGTGAACCCACAGATTTATGCTTGTTCTGCTGTTACTCTGCTCCACAGAGATGGCAGGCACTGGTACAATAGCTAAAAAATGTTAAGTGCTCTGCAGTTGTCAGTATTTTAAATGTTATTGTTGATATATAAATATATTAATAGAAGAATGAATCTGAAAATGCTAAAAGGCAATTATGATTATAGTAAAATCATTTACCTAGAAATAGTGGTAAAAATTTTAATATAAATATGAACGGAAAAAACAGAGAGGAAATAATGCGTGTGTGATGAACACATAGTGTGTCATGGTTTTGCTCATGCACACACACACACACACACACAAACACACAAAGACACACAAACACACCAACCAAGGCAAGATGTGTGTACGTGAGAGTCCTGAATACAGAAAGTCCTGTCTTCAAAGAGGCATTTTACTCAGTTCAATTCATTTCATGCAGTGTTGTGAACATTAATATCTCATGAGTTAAGCCAGGCCTCAGATGATCAGCAGCACTGAAGCACTTCAGATGAGCCTAGATATGAAGTCAGACTACCTAATAGCTTCTTTTACAAGGTGTACAGCTTAGGGTCAACATCATTAGCGCTGTTTTGAAAAGTGCTGTTATGGAAAGTGTGCTCTTTGCCAATGTTGGACCAACTTTAGCAATAATCATACTTTTTATAACAACCCTGCTGCCATAGGCTAAACTGGCAAAGGGCACACTTTTCCTAACAGCCCTGCTGCCCCTGGGAGTAATGCTTGAAAACATAGTTTCAGAGCAAATATAGGCAGAGCTGGTCACTGCCTCATGTTGTGGTTTATTTATTAGGATGGTGCATTGGGTAACAGAAAAGCAGACATGAAGATACATTAACAACTAAAGTTGTTACAGAAAAAGATCATTTTACCTCTAAAATTATGAAAATATAAAGCAAAAAAGGTTACAGCTAGATACAGCTAACTAGATATTAAATCTGACTATTGAATTTAGTTAACTAAATATAGCTTATGTTAGCTTTTAGCGTTTGCCCAGAGACTAGCTTTTGGCACTTGGCTTTTTATTACATGCAATTTTTTCAAAGAGCTTGTTTTGGATTTACAACTTTTTTAATTATTTGAATGCTGAGGCGGGCAGAGGAAGGTTACTATAAAATAAACACGATATGGGCCTGGGGTGACAAAGATCTGTATGAAGGAAATCTGTTGTGAATGAGAATATTAATTTGTGCTTCATACACTCCCCCTTTATATTCAACCCATTAAGAGCATGTCCACGGAGCTATTGCGTAATTAGACATGTTTACTTTAGCTACATTTAAATTCACAGTTTTTGTTCTATTATATGCTGCTAAAATTGATTCTCTTAATGGATGACAAGGCTGGCCATTGTATTGTTACTCTATTTGTGGTATACTAATGAGAGCTTTCTGGCTTAAGGTGTATCTCTCACACACTCCCTAATGTGTGTAAGAGTAATATCTCGTCATGCATAATACAATGAATCTGATGATACCCTTCATGATATTATGTAGTGTTGGCTGGTCTTGCAGAGGTAACTCACTGAGAAATATTGCCTGCAGAGAATAAAGTGGATCTTGTTCTCAGCTGGTTGCTTGCACCTGAATACAGTCACTTATTTGCTTATTGTGTGCTCTGACATCTACGATAAACTCATCTGAGTAGTCACAGCGTGTTTGGCTACATGTCATGTCATTGATTCGGTGTGCATATGTATCAGATCCTTTCAACTGTGTATCTAATGCTGGACTTCCAGCTCTATGAGCCATGCATTTTGTGGGGATGGCATGTGGTTACTATTGTGGCCTAAGTGTAAAACACATTAGCAAACCAGACACAACAGCCAAAGCCAACACCAACAAAACGACAATACAAAAAATAAATAAATAAACAAATTCAGAAACACTACACTATTACATTCAACCAGAAAGGTTAAATCTTTTGCATTTTTGTGATTGATTGGTTATGATGATTTGTGCCTGTTATGAGATGTCCATGTTCCACATTGAATTTCTTTGTTATGTCACACTCCACGGTGGATTATGGCTCATATGAAAGTAGACACTCAAGGCTTCATAAGTATTTCTGTTTTCTGTCTAGCATACTAGGGACAAAATATTCATATGGAAGTTCGTTAATTGTTTTTTCAGAGGTAAATACATCTGATTAATATTATATCACACTTGCAGCAATAAAATAATTCATTTGTTTGTGCTGATTGAAAATGTCCAATGAGTCGATTTCCATTTTGCTAGTGGAATGGAATTCCTGTGTACCGGTTAAATGGGTTAAGATAAAATACAAGGCCAAAAGAATCTTCTTTTATCTATGCCTTTTTTCTTTGCCGCTCTGGATAAGGACGTCTGCCAAATGGCGTAAATGTAAATGTAATGCATTCTTACAAAGGACATTTAAATGATCTTCCTAAAAAGCCAGGTTGCCAGATAGAAGCCAGATTAAACTGTGTCTAATCACCATGAGTAAGTGATGTTCAGGCCCTATTCAAATAAGTAATGCATATTTGTTTTTGAATTCTTCTGTTTTCAGTAGGTCTATGTAAACATAGTGTTCAGGATGGTATTCAGCACCCTTCATGCCCTTCATGGTAGAGCCATGTCTCTCTTACTGTTAGCCAAAGAGCCTATTTACAAATCATAACAGCCCCATTTCACATTCCCTCCCTTTCCAATTAAATGAAGTGTAAAGAATAATGATAACTAATTTTTATATAATTTTATATATAAAATATATAATTATATATCTTATATATAATTTTTATAATTATAACTAAGTTATAATGATAACTAATGTTCTCTCTTTGTCTCTCGGCGTGCATAGAGGTTGAGGCTAATTTAATTAACAACAGCACTGCAGGTTCTCAGCACAGCTTCTGAACCTCAGATGCTCACGCTTGGGCTGTAATGACTGACAAATACTCCTTTCAAAAAACAGACAGAAAATCTATTGGGCCTCTGTGCATGTGTGTGTGTGGCTTATGCCTGTGGTGTTTGCACCTTATTACCAATCCTGCTAACCTGAAACTGAATAGTTTATTGCACACCTCATTCTTAGGCAAGTGTACACAACTGCAGCAGACGTTAATACAGTATCTACTGATCTATTCAGAATTAGAGATAGGCGAATCTGTGAAGACAAATGTATGGTTACAATGCTTACTAAATTTACATATACAGTTTTTAAGTATCAGACTAAAGATCTAAGTATACATACCGCTCTCCAGTTCTCAATACTGAATACCTCAATACCCCAAACTGTGCTGCAACAACAGATGCTGCTCCTTAATTACTCCACCAATGGCAGTCTATCTTTGACATCTTTTAATAGATACAACAAATAGCCCAAAAATAAATTCATACACATAGGATATCTTACAGGTTTATAACAATTAAGATGACAATCTGTCAAGCTCTTCCTCACATGCATTTATAAACTCATTTCTCATACCACACACCCACACACAGTATTGACACATAATTATGTACATGCTTGTAGTATGCAAATTTTTGCCTTCAGTGGTATTTCAGAATGTAGAGAGGACAAACACTTTTGGAGCAGCAAATCCTTACAGTAATTTAGTTTCCACAGTTAACCTCAGTGCAAATCAGTAGATTGAATCTGATGCTGCTGCTGGGTGTTAAAGCATTGAGAGTGTTTTAAAAGATACTAATGAGCCATGTAATGTTCACCTCTGATGCGCTTTGTCTTCAGCACAGATTTTCCCACCTCACCCTAGTCTTTGCATTAATTTCATTCTCATTACCCAGGTCTTTATACTGTAGTATCACTCAGCCATGGTGACATCCATGAATTATTATCATTTATATTTTCATTAGTTGACACAAATTAATTGAAGTCAACTGCTCATGCTATTGAATCTGATTTTGGCTGAGCTTTTTATGAGGAACATACTCATATAAAAGGCTGAATGTTAATATCCAGTTTAAGTTCATAATGGCAGTGCTAAAACGGTTATCTTCATGCATTTCTGCATTGCTCATCATTTGTGTTCATTTTATTATCCCTTGCTACTGTTGTACCTCCATGTGCATTTTCTCCTCCCTCACCATCATTCTCTTCAAACAATTAAATGCATTCAAGCTAGGCATTTAAGCCATGCATTTTGCTTTAGTGCAATTAGCTGCCAGTTCAGCACCAGGTGCCATTTAGGGATGTATGTCTCATGCTTTGCTTATTTTCACTCAGCAAAGGGAAAAGAAGTACTTTCAGCTTCACCACTGGTAAAATAGAGCACATAAACTATCTACTGTTGTATAATTATTAAATAAACTGCAATTGTATTTAAATTTTATACAATAAACCTATTGCATACCCACCATTAAGGTATAAGTTTCAGAAATGATGAAAGATGAAATCTAGCCCAAAATTAAAGGGTGAAAATAATTATGCTAAAAATCAGGGAGCCTTTCACATATCACATATATTTTACTACTTTTTTTAAGCTGAATACAATTGTATGCATGTTACTGCATACAACTGCATGTCTCTATAAAACTAATACAACACATGCCTAATATGCATATGCATGCATAATCACTGAGGCATGCACATGTATGTTTAGGACTCCTCTTCTAATTTACTGAAAGAGACAGTTTCAATTTTGCATTTAAGTGCCTGTAATGACATAAAAACAAATCTGGTTAGATTCATGAAACTGTCGAACAACATCAAGTTGAGTGATGATTTAAATGCAAATGATGAATCAGCTTTATCTAGTTGAAAACAAGCCCTCACTAAGGGTTTAACCACAATGCCAACACAGAGTCATCTGGAAAGCAATACATGCAAATAATGTCAATGCCAATGCATGCCAATTTCCCACTCTTTTGGCTGAAGTAATCACTACTCAAGGGTCTAGCAAAAAGTTTAGACGTGCTCCTTTCAGTTTGGGCCTTAGAATCAGAATCAAAATGGTTTTATTTACTAACAGGGACATAATAGGGATTATCTCATTACAGTATTTCATTAGTGTCACACTTAATTCAGAATACCGTATTAACCAATATGTATGTACAATTCAATACAATACAAAATAGAAAAATTTTAATTCAATAGGGGATTCTGCAGTAGGTGTGTAACATAATTATTATATGTTTATGATTGTAATTGATAGTCACTGTGCAATTAGCATAGGCATAGTGCAATTCCAGTTGAATGGTAAAGAAGTAATAAAGTGACTTGTGCCACATGTCAGAGTGGAGAATGTGGGAATGTCTTGGTTTAGAAGAATCGTGGCCTGGAGTAAGAAACTGTGCAGGTATCAGCTGGTATAAGATTTCATGGCTCTAACTCAGTGTTTCCATTATGAGGGCAAACACTGAAAGAGATGGTGGCTGGGATGTGCAGAGTCAGCCACTCTCTTCTAGACCCTGGATGATTGAGGGGGTGGGCATTTTTTTGTGTTTTGAGTCAGAGCTATATCAGATAGAAATAAAGGATGTGACAATTGATTCTTTTGTAGGTCTGTAGAAAAGGTCTAACTTAAAGTAAAGCCTGGGGCTTCAGGGCCTTCTTGGTGAGTATGTATCTTTGCCCAGGATTTTGTTTGCTGAAGGTTTGATGAATAAGGTGTGGTTAGGGGCATCATTATAAGTGGAAGATCCCATGCCCAGCTCTTGGGGAAGCTTCATATATGTAGGCATGTGGTTACTTTCAGAAATTTTATAATAAGTTATATGCACTAGATAACAATCCTAACCACTAGGTAATGATCCTTCATCCTGAGTTGGTTCATGGTAGGTTATTTCCTATCTCATATCATATTTGCCATATTTCTCATGTCTTATGTCATATTGAGCTGTGACACCTTGCCATTCATTCAGCTGGAATTTGTGTCATATGCTGACAAGCAGTCAATACACTAAATTAGCAACAGTGATAGAAATTCTGTTAAAATAAACACATTGTAAGGAATGCCTGATGCAGAGGGTCTCAGATCAATTTGCAGAGTTTATTAAATCTGGAAAAATAGTGACAAATCTAAACAACCAATCCAAAAAGCAGAGTCAAAAACAGGTAAAAAGCTCAAAACTGTAATGCCAGGTAAACCAGGAGCCATATCCTTCCCAGTCCACAAGGTAGTGGAGTTGTCAGGAATTGGTGTGGACCTTTTCCTATTTGGACACTAGAGGGACATTGTTGCAGTTGTTTCTGTGCCATGTGTCTTTGTTTTGTTTTTTTTTGGATCACGTGTTATCCCCACCTTTTCCTTAACCTTTCCAGCCTCTGCACACCTGTTCCTTGTGTTTCAATGATTGTCACCCCTATTTATACCGGCTGTCTTGCATCTGTTTTTTGCTGAGTTCTTGTCTCTTGTTGGGTGTATTTGTGTTCCTGTTCCTGTTTCTGTGTTCCTGAATTTTGCTGTTTCTGTTCCTAGTGTTTCTAGCCTTTTGTTATTTTTCCCCTTGCGTTAACTTGATTTGTGGGTGAACGAGCTGGTTTGAGGAGAGGGATGTGGAAGGTAGGGGAGATGGTAACAGGATGGCAGTTGACCCAGCTAACCTGTCTGGTGATGACAAACAGACCAATGAAGCAGGGACTCAGCTTCCAACAGGAAAGTTTCAATTTTAGGTTATGGGTGGACAGCCAGACTTGTTGGCCAAAGCAGTATTGAGGATGCGGCTGGCACCTGCAGTTTGCTTGGATATAATGTTGACTTATTGTGCCGGAGATGACCATGGGAACTCTCCTAGATAGCCTGGCTCTGGTGGATCCAATCATCCACTGCCGGGACATCGGATGGTGTACCGGACCAGGGGAAAAATAGGGGATGGTAGCCCAGCACACATTGATATGGGTTAAACCTGTAGTTCTGGGCATATTCATCCCAGGGGAGGAACTCGCTCCATCATTGCTGATTGTGACTGCAAAATGTCTGGAGGTATTGGCTGATTTCCTGGTTCAAGCATTGCATTTGCCCATTAGATTGGGGGTGATAACTGGAGGTGAGGCTTATGTTAATATCCAGTTGTGGACAGAAGGCTCTCCAGCCCTCAGAGGTGAATTGGGTTTGACAGGATGACCTCTGGGAGGCCATGGATTCCGAAAACCTGGTTAAATAGTTTCTTGGAAGTTTCCATGGTGGTGGGTAAAACCTTCAAAAAAAATTTAGCAAGCTTTCGAGAATCGGCCTATGGCTACTAATATGGTGGTGAATCAATTGGAATTGGGAAGATCAGTTATAAAATCAACCGAGAGGTGTGACCAGGGACAGTGAGGTATTGGGAGTGGGTGGAGATTTCCTGCAGGGATGTGATGACTGGATTTGGATGTAGCACATGTTTGGCAGGCCTTCACATAGTCTTCCACATCCTGGGACAGAAAGGACCACCAGAAAGCATTTTGGAGGAGGGATTTGGTTCTCAGGATCGCAGTCGTATGGTCGCTAAGGTAGGAGTGGAGTGGCCCATTCCTTGCTAAATACTTCCAGAAGATCGTTGTAATCCCTTGTAATGGTTGTAAATACATGGCTTACTGGGCTCTCCACAGATGTGGTTGAACAGGGCCAGGTCCGATGAGTCACAAGGCAGTGGTTCCGATAGGGGGACCATTGAATCAGTTCTTTGTCCCGCTGTGAGGGTTGTGTACCTGTAGCCATGGGAAGCCCAAAATGATCAGGTTAGAGGGTGAAGAGGTGACATAAAGGAGATTTCCTACAAGTGTAAAAGGCCTACTCGCAGGGAGACAGGCAATGTGTGATAAAAAGATGTCACATTGGTGCAAAAATCCCCTGCAGTGATCAACTGAGCCATCAAATTTCTCCAGAAATGCCATCCAGATGGGTTCCCTATGGGGTGGTGGGGGATGAGGAGTGGGTGCTTTGCTTTGTTGAATTGCATTTTAGCATTTTGTAATGCGATGGTTTGCTCTTGATAAGCTAGCAGCATTTCCCCCTTTTGGACCAGAAGAGCTTGTAGCTGTGAAACATCCGCTGGGTCCATTGCCGGTGGTGTATTATGTAAGGAATGCCCAGAGGCAGAGGGTTGGCAGAGTTTATCAAAACTGGAAAAACAGTTATGAATCCAAAACAGTAATCTAAAAAGCAGACTTAAAAATAGGTAAAAAGTTCAAAACCGTAATGTCAGATAAAACAGGCAAACAAATCCAAAAATCCGCACAAAGACAGTATCACAGTCGGAATAAACACAATCGAGGTCATACACAGAATAGGATTGCAAAATCAAACAGCTTGGTATGTAACCCAAGGAAACAATACTTCGCAAATAGTGCATCACGCACACTGCATAAATGTCCGAACAACTCAGAAGTGACTCAATATTCGGGAAAGGGTTCCCTCTGGTGGCTGGAAGAGGGCAAAACTATGAAACTTTCATTCATTCATTCATTCATTTTCTATCGCTTATCCGAACTACCTCGGGTCAGGGAGAGCCTGTGCCTATCTCAGGCGTCATCGGGCATCAAGGCAGGAAACACCCTGGACGGAGTGCCAACCCATCGCAGGGCAACTATGAAACTTATACAATTTAAAGAAACTGACGTGGACACTTGGGTCCAAGCCTAGGCTGCTGCCTAGTGTCATGCCAATGCAATTATTGGTGCTAAGCTACAACTCCCAGAATACAACTTGAGCTACAAACATGGTTTCCAATGATCACAATTCATAACCATTACACACACTATCACATTTATGTTTACCAGATTTCTGATTGCACATACCTGGACACAAATAACTGCACACTCCTATAAGTACCTCTCATATGCAGCCTTTTGTTTATGAGCTTGTTTCTAGTTTCTTGACTGTTTTTTCCCTACCCTGCATGTGTACCTGCCTACTTGACACCTAGGACCCCCACAATATGATCAAGATGCCTTGATAAGTCTAAAAATCAGACACACGCTCAATAGGTTTTGTAATTCAGCTAAATTGATATGTTTATATATTCAGTGCTTGGTGCTACAGCAGGGCACAGAGGTTTGACATTTTATGTCATTTCTTTTCTGCTCTTGACAGCTACGTCAATGAAGATAAATGAGCTACTTTCACTGCGTCATACATGACTCAGCACTGGTTACTGTTTTGTATAGATGAGCTAGTTTTGGTTAATTAAATTTTTTTTATTTTGTAGTTAACCCTCTGAAGTGATGCAGGAATATTCTTGAATTATTATTCTAGATATATGTATTTGTATTTGAATTTTTATTTTTGTTATTGTTATATGTATATTGTAATATTGTATATTATTGATATCATATTACCATTTATGTTCTCATTCACAGTTAATTTTATTTTATAGCAGACAAATAATATTCCCTTGATAGTATTACATACAGTCCACTGTAAATTCAGGGTACAGCTGTAGATACAGTGACAGCTATACAGTAAGTTCCTTAGACACAGTTTATTCATCTAACACTGAACAATCCAATATTTTTCTCAGAAAAACATGTGGGAAGTTAACTAAATCTATTTAATACATCATGCTGGTTTAAAGCCCTGCGATGGGTTGGCACTCCATTCAGGGTGTATCCTGCCTTGATGCCCGATGACGCCTGAGATAGGCACAGGCTCCCCGTGACCCGAGGAAGTTCGGATAAGCGGTAGAAGATGAATGAATGAATGAATGAATGAATGCTGGTTTAAACAGAATTTTACAGTAAAGTAACAGTCATTCTTTACAGTGTAGGTCTGTAATTTGTGGTTTCAGTTTGAGGGAATTTGTTCAATTCAATTCAATTCAAGTTTATTTGTATAGTGCGTTTTACAATTCACATTGTCTCAAAGCAGCTTTACAGAACATAAACATAGAACAAAAGGTTAATATAAAGGATAATACAGTATAAGGATTAATAGAATATAAAATTCAATACAAATACAAAATTTGTGACCTCTAAATTGTTTATGTAATGATAGTGATGAGTATGTGTTTCCTTATCAGTCACTAAAAGTGTCTGAATGTGCCCCAGGGTCTTCCTCCAGTGTTGCCCTATATAGTACTCCATACAGAACAGACTATATACTAAATAGTAAATAATTGAGTGAGAGTTTGAGTTCATACCCAGTTTTTTCAACAAATATAAGTGGTATTATCACTGCTAAAAACATATTTATATTGGGTTGAAAGAAATTTGCTTTTTTAGCTCTGAATGTCTGACCTAGTTAACACATAAGGGGTTACCTTGGCACTATTATAATAATAAATCTAATAGTTTAGATAAGAAATAAGAAAAAGGAGGTTTTGTAAATTGTGCATGTCATTTTCTTCTGTACAAGAACTGAGTCAGGTACTCAGCCACTCTTCTCTCATTGTATTACTCAGGCACACAGCATGCTGCTTTTCAACAGTAAATTGTTCACACATCCTCTTTGATAGGGTGCTGACAAATATTTATCCAGCCTGTAAAATCTTGTATGACAGCTGATAGGCACTTCCTGCCCACAACAATACTGTCATGTATTCAGGCCAAGAAGAGGTGTTGAATGGAGGGGTGTAAGCAATAACAGACTTGCCAGATGAATTCTGAGGTCCAGAGGAAAACAAAAGTGTATTCAGCCTTTGAGCACTTCTGTTTTGATACGCACATTTGTGAAAGTTTGGTGGAAGAGTTTGAGTCTGTTTAATCAGTTGATTCCTTTTAAAGCAATTGTCTGGATGCACACCATTTTGTGTGGTGGCATAGATTGTGTGTGTTTTATTGCCTCTATTTGTGAATCAGTGTGTGAATGTACTCTATATACATAGCGCACTGTAAAGGACTGAAGCATCCAGGTTATAGTCTGATTTTGTAGGAAAATGGTGTATGCCTGTTTTGCATTTTTCTATGGTCTTGCTACTGACTACTGTCAAGCATTACACTTTTACATTGGCACACTAACAAAAAAGAAAAACCCTCATGCCAAGATTAAGCATTTTGGGTGTCCCTAGACCCAAAGGGGTCAGATTATTTCATCTTTATTTAATTAAATCAATCATATCTGCTTTCGATTAACTTTCCTGACAAGAATCTTGTCATTTAAAGACTGGCAGGATTTAATTATGCTCGACTAGTCTTGCTTTTAATGCAACAGCAACAGGATCAAGCACATTCAGCATCCTCCAGGGTAATCACTTTTTAAAATTTCAATTAGCATGCAAATACAACCTTATTGAACAGCATTGTACTGTAACTAAATATAATGATTTTTTTAAAAAAGAAAAACAATAGGAGTTCCTATAAAGGAGTTAAATGTGTTGAATTAAATCCACAGCTGTTCTACAGCTGATAAGGCAGGTGGGTCAGTGACTGAGCTTTAATCATGTAGCATAAACTACAGCAAAATCTTTCTAATCGGCAAGCTTGCTTTAATGAAGACATATGGAAATGGATGGTCATGAGGATTCAGAAACCTAATTGAGTGAAACTGAATGCATGAAATGAACACTTTATGTTACAATTTCGTTGCTAAGGAAACAGACAATACTAAATAGTCAAGTAAAAGAACCAATAAAAAATGACTCAGGGTCTGATGTTTTATACAATTCAGCACATCAATTTTATACAACTCAGCACAGTTACAACACTCTCGAAATGTGACTTACACACTTAACAGTAAAAAGGATCCAGAAAAGGATCTTTAGCATTATGCCCTAAACAAACCATCTTTAGTTCCCTAAAGAAGTTTCCTAAAGAACTTTTTTCGATTCTCTGTAGCGTTACAAGTTCAGAAATGTATTTATGGCAATACTAAAAAAGAGGAATTATAAAGTGGCTTTATAATGTAATAATATAACTAAGAGCTAACCTGAGAGGATTTTAAAACATAATAATAAAATAAAATCATGATAGGGATTATGAATATTTATGAATAGAATTGAAAAAATGCTCTCACATGCTCTCTGGTTAGCCTTACAAAACCTCTCAGAAATCATTTTTTACTAATGTTAGATGATAATCACTGCTAACACTAACACTGTTAAGCAATGTCTGCTAAACAAGCTACTTCCTGTTATCACTTATGCTATAGGAGCTACAAACAGTCATACCCTCACATCATTATTCATCATGAATAGGCTGTTGAATATGAAAATGCATTAAAACAGGTGTATTTATATGAATCCTATAATATATGAAACACATCTGTGCAAGGGTATAGTAGTGTGTGGGACAGAATAGTTCTATCAGTGTAAGGTTATTACAGAATGTGTGTGAGAACGTATATGTGTTATGACCTAAACAGCCATCATATATAGGGTATATAAGGTCTAAAGACCTAGTCACAGTTCACAGAGTAGGATTCTACAATAACAATGTTACATTCAGATCACATTTTAGGAACCATAAGTAAAGCTCTTGACTATATACTTCAAAGATTTTCACTTAATCCAATGGGGAGCACAATGTCTTGGTGAGAATGTGTACTAGCTTAATGGCTTTTATGAAAATATCTGATCTCCACCTTGAAAAACGTATTGTGTTGAATAATGCTGGTTTTAGTATACTATACATTGTTTATTGCATGGTGATAAATATGTGTGGAAAAAGTGAAGAGTCGATAGATTTGTTGATAGAACGACATCAGATCGCATCACACAAAAGCACTCGCGTGTAAATCTCAGTCAGCTTTAAATCACCATTTTCATGTAAGCTATAGGAAACAGCGGGTAGTGTGTGTAGAAGCTAGAAAGCCTCGCTGGCGTGACGAGATTTTCCCTGTTGTGCGGTATGTGAAAGAAAGAACCTGGCTTGTGTTGTCTCTTCAAATCAGAGCTGCATTGGGGACATGCCCTAGGGCGCGCAAGGGAACAAACCATTTCCGCCCTCCGCAGTAGGCGCCTTTAACTGAGACCTCGCCGAAAACTGTCACTCACTCACGCGCTCAGTGTGAGGGATGGACTGCGATATCTTCCCATTAGTTTAGCCTCTGATTATTCATTTATTTACAAAAAATACTTTTCTTTCTTGTCTACCAGAAGACCTTGACTGCTCATCATGAATCTCATCAGTTGTCTTCCACACGCTTTGTGCGCTTCCATTTCTGTTCCTTCTCAGCACAGCTCACAGAGACGCACAGGATGCTTTCCGCACCAGTTGCTTTCATCAAATTAGGTAAGGTTAATTCGAAGAAATGCGCTTTAAAGCTGCTGCTATCTGTGCTGCTATTCATTAGGAGAGGAAGCTGCGTTTGATTCGTTTAAAAACACTTTGGATTAGTTACTATTGGTGCATGTAATTATTATGTAGCCTGTGTTGCAAAGCTCTACGACGTTGATCAGGCACAAGAGAATCAAACTGATCAAGTGCCTGACCTGTCTACTTGTCTTCGTCATTTCTATCCAATCTTTTTTCTTTTTTTTTTTTTGTTACCCTTTTGGCGTCCTCATGACGTCTCTTGCGTTGGCACAACTCGTGCTTTAAATGGTACTACATGTCATACCCCCTACACGTCATGGCCATGGAGTATAGTATATATATATATATATATATATATATATATATATATATATATATATATACATATATAATTTTTTATTTTTGCTATACTCCATATTATATATATATATATATATATATATATATATATATATATATATATATATATATATATATATATATATACAATTATTATATGCTCACACAGATGGTCAGGACAGTGAGCCCAGATGTAATGAATGGATCTTCCTTCTGTACGCTTCATGCTGCTTCTCCACGTGTGTACGGCACAACTCATGAATGACTGCGACATATCCCTGAACTTAGTCTGCAACTCAACTTTAAAGACCTGATGGTGAGTAAATTGTCGATTATTATTATTCCTGGAACTAACTTTATTCTTGACATAGGTTACTGATTACTATGTAGTCTGAATAACGAGAAGGAACTCACATACTGTTGCCATTCTACAGGGACACGACCGTCTAACAAGCTGCAGTATTTAGTAGCTACTCACACCTTTCAATGTGCCGGCTGCATTAATCAATTGATTATTGACCAACATGGTCTGTAACATATTTATGCTGCTGATAAACTGAAACCCGAGCTGTCTCAGCGTGGGGTTCACGCATCAGCGCTGCTCAGTATCCAGTCTATCATTATTTTACTTACATAAAACCCATCCACGGAAAACGAGTCCTTTTTTTTCACCTCGTGGACTCCTGATTAAGTGCAAACATGCCAGATAAGCATTTTATTTGGAGGACAAGCGCGCCGGTGACTCTGGAAGCAAGAAAAGGCGTGAACTGAATTTCAATTGCAATAGTGTTTGGCTGAACCCCAAACGGCTCCATGTGTAAGTGCACCACGGAGTCTGGGTATATCATTGTCTTTACTCAGGCCTACGAGATTGCATACTGCCGTAGTAATCCACGCCAACACACACACACACACACACACACACACACAGTAAACGCCCCCCCCCCCTTTTCTTTTTCTCTTTTTTCTTTTTTCTTCATTTCACATTTATCCCAAGAACATCCCCTTTTCAAGTGTAGCCAATAGCATGACTGGATTTTGTAGCCCCCTAGATAGTCAAAGCAAGCCATCTGCAATGGTCACGTCCTCTCAGCTTGGTGTCTGTGGTGGTTAACAAATGGTGGTTATTAAAATAAAACTGTAATGCACTGGCACTCTGTGGCCTTTTAGTCAACAAACGTGGATGGGCCATTCTAAGAGCTGGTTTTGATATTTAAAGCACGTGAGAATAATGAGATTTTAAGAATGATACTGTTTCTGTGCTGTGAAAAGCTCCAGGCTGCTGGATTTATTGCAAGTTTTTGTCTACTCGTTGTTTGATTTGGCCTTTGCTAATACACTCATTCCTTCTTAGCCGTATTGTGGAATGACCCTCCAGTTGGTACTGGTGTTGAGTTTGAAAGCTTAAAGAACAAGGATTAATTTAAATCAGTTGGCGCACCACAGATATGCATAATGATTCCAGTAAAGTCAAAGTTACTAAATGGTTCTTATGTACATAGCAGCTGCCGTGTTTAATATTGTGGCCTCTAATTTAGACTTAATCAATTTACAAAAGACAAACTAGAGCTTTGGCACAGAGCCCTGTCAGCACCATGGAGAAGTCCGTGAGAAAAATGTCCACTTATTGGCACCAAGGACAGAGATGAAAAGCTAGCAAAGTGCCTGCTTGAGCGATGTGTTCCATAACTGGGAAACTAGGTATTGGCATTCCAGAAACTAAGTACAATTTTGAGATTTTTGCTTTATATTACAATTTTCTTCACAACACTTTTAATCATTCATAATTTTTCAGTGAAAAACATAAAATGCAAATTTCAAACCTGAGTGTGCCTTAAATTCAGCATGTGATTAAAGAAAAGGAATACTTATTAAAGATTTATTATTCTGGTGCATTAAACTCTTAAAGTCTAAGAATATCATAAAAATAATCACCTTGTGGCATATTATTTTGTAACTGCTAAGTTAAAATCTTTCACGATTTTCAAAGGCAATGCTATGAGTGTGGTCTGTGTGTAAACTCATACATTCCACACAAAAGACCATTCTTGCCCTTTCTTACAGTGTATCTCGGTGGGCATGGTTAATTCTGAAATGGAATGTAAAAATCATAGCAAAGGTAGTTATGTATGATTTTAAGTAATAGTAGAATTACCTGTTAGTGGTGGCAATATGAAGGTAAATTGGTTAAAGTGCCCATGAAAAAGATACTACATCAATAGCAGTTGATGCGTCAAAGATGTACCTCCATAACATGTACATATCAAACACCAATGCATTTATTTATAAATTATTTGTATGTAATTTCTTTTTTTTTTTTTTTTACAATTCCTTTTTCAACAATCTCAGTGAATACAAAGAAGACATGCATTTTAATCACATGCTGGAACGTGGTGTTGTGTGCTTGTTAATAATCAGGGTAGAGCCAGGAATAATTATTGCAGTTAGTCATGTTTAGCATTATTCAATCCTGAAAGGATATGCATATATAACAAATGATTAAGGTTATCATAGTTAAGTACATGTAATTGAACAAAAGCATAATCTAATAACAACTGTGGGCCATTTGGTCTGTATTAAGCAATTTATTATCATTTTATGGTGCAAGATGGAAGAATAGCAGTTTTAAAATTAGAAGCTGGTATTCGGCTGTAATCAATCCTACAAGAATTTAAAAGTTATATGTTTAATTCTGAGAACAAATGGAGAGGAAGATGGCGAGGGAATGTGTGTATGTGAATGCTAGTGTGCATGTGTGTTGCCTGAAACAAATGCAGGCAGTCCTGTTATGTCAAAGAGAGGGCTTGGTCACTGGAGCATGCTGATTGACCAAGATTCATCTCTTTGAGCCACACTGTAGACAATATTTTTTTTCCCTAAGATGTGTGAGAGCTGCACACCACATGATCAGTTTATATTAATGTTACTTGATGATGATGATAAAATTATTCTTTATCTCGTATTTCCCACTGTCTAACAGAGACCTGGAGGTTACTTGGAAAACAGATGGAATTTGGAACTATTGATGATTCCCTCTATTTTGACTAGAACCCCAATCCCTTCTGAAGAGAAGCAGCCCCACTGCATGATGCTGCTAACACCATGGCGTTCTTTGAGATTGTCCTTTTGGTGCTAATTGTATTTTAAAATTATGCCCAAAAAGTTGTTCATTAGAACATAACACATTTTGCCACATACTGTATATTCAGCAAATTTTAGTGGGCTTGGATGTTTGTTCCTTCTTCTTGAGAACTAGAGCTCCTTTAATAAGTTTTCACCTTGTCCTTTAAGGCAGTTTTGGAGGGACATAATGTTCTTGATAATGTCACTGTGGATTCTCGTTTTCTCCATGTGTTGATGATGGTCTTCATGGTGTTCCATGGTACATATAATGTACTGGAAATTATTTTGTACCATTCACCAGATTGATACCTTTAAAAAAGATCACATACGTGTTTCTAAGCTCTTTACAGACTATGGCTTCAGCATTTGGATGAACGGTGTCAAAAGAGGAAATATTTTTCATCAGATTTTTAATAATGTGCACTTATTATTTTGTTCTGTTTTGTTAACTAGAGCACAGGCCTCCATGTTGGACAGAATATTTCTCAGTTTTTCTTTTTTATTGTTTGTACTGTACAGCACTACACTGAATGACACAAGTCTGTTTCAGTGTTGTTAAGAATGTAATTTTCATATGTTTATTTTCAACATATTAAGTTAATACTATCTAAAAACACATTAGAACTAACTAGTGTGATTGGTGATATCAGTTAAATTGGCTTATTTAGTTTGTCTTAACTGAGTCTTTGAAAAAAACACATTTTTTATACTTTTGAAATAGATTTACAATAATGTGTTAAGATCCACTTCAATATGTACCTAGCTAAATATAATCCATCCATACAACCCTAGCAATATGTGTATATCAATTTGGTGGAGATTGAAGCAGTATCCTGGCCCAGGAAAGAGGTGTCAGGCAGTAGCTCCTTTATATTGGGACTGCTGCAATGCTAGCACCAAAGTAGCTAAAGTATTGCAGTACATACTACATGTGATAGATACAATATTGTAAGTCTTCACCAGGCAGTCATTGGATCTGCATTTATCATTTAAGCAGTGAACATCTGGGTGGACACTACCAGCAACAGAAGCATCTACAGCAAGCATATGGCAAACTCTGATCATATTAGCCAGAACATAGGAATGGGTAGGCTGGGGCTAATTCCCACTGGAAGATGTCGTTATGTCCTTGCATTTTTTCATGGCACACTCTGTTATAACAAACACAGCATGGAAGATTACCTTTAATGTTGTGGTTGCATAATACCGGTTTACACTGCTTGGGCTGCAGCTAGTTTAGAGGCTGTCATGGGTGATCTGACAGAAGCTTTTCTAAGACACTTTCCCAATGATGCCAAAACCAGTGCTAAATATGACTGCTTAACAGGAAGTTAGTTAATAGTGTGAAAGTACCTCCCAGTTATGGGAGCACCCTGTCTTAGCTCCCTAATCCTTGATTTCAGGTGAGCCATATCTGTTGTTTCTTCTTATGCTTATCAGTCATAGCTGGACCTGGGCATTCACAACTAGCAAGCTGTTTAGTGCTTGGGCCAGAATGAGCCTGAGCCAGGTCAGTTCTGCCAGCTGAGCTCACTGTGTTGACTTCGGCACAGAAGGCATCTGAGTCAACATCCTTGGCCTGGACAATTCCAATGCAATGAGCACATTCAGAGACTGGCTGCATGAATGCCAATCCTAAGGCATGGTTATTTGTAGCTACTCACTCAGTATCATGTAAACTGTGTGGGTAACAAGTATAGAGTAAAAAGTATATGTAGTGTGGAGGGAATAGAGACTACAAAGGAAATTAGCAGATTCAGCAAAAAAAAAATGCATTTTTAGAGAATACCATTCAGCAACACAGTAATGCACTAGTTATTGGCATGCCAGCTGGCTAGTTGGTAAAAAATGGGCAATATTTAAAGGAGAAAATACAGAGGAAGGAGGAACAAGTACTGTATGTACACAGCAAATGTCATTAGACATCTGGCGAATAAAAGTACCCAGCACAAGCATATACCATAAAGATAAACAAATGTATAAACAGAGAATGTTGAGTGGCTACTTAAACTCAGAACATTATGTCTAATGATGGCAAATGGACTTAAGGCGAACAGACACTATAGAGCTACATAGGGTTACATAGGGATACACACCAACTGCAACAGAAGGAATGAGAATAGGCTATCCCCTGCTTTGAGGAACAGATTACCACTAGCTTTTACTGTAGATAAAGATGCTACAGTTATTTATTAGAAAACTGTACAACACTGGACAACTGTATAATTATATTTTAGATATTTCTTTGTAATTCCATCAAAGTATTTAATATGCAATATCTAATCATTGTTTAATAGATATTTGTTCAATCAATAATTGAAATTGCTGATACACACAGAATATGTTCCAAAACTGTGTGACTATTTCTGGTCACAGCTTCGGCCTCTGGTATCTCTATAAGTCAGCTTGATATATGCTGTCATCTTGTCCTTCATATTTTTCAGGCCAGAAAATCATAATTCATTTTAGTCCTTGAAAAAGCATATATGGCTTACGTTGCACATTTCAGGTGAACAGAATGTCCTGTCAAATTTCCCCTAACAAGTACATGGCTCCCACTATACTTTATTTTTTACATTCAGATATGTACTAACATAATAAGGCCACTATTGTTTTCCCTCATAAACCACATGTTAATAATGTGCAATTATAATTTTGAGACTCCTGCACAACATAGCGTTGCTTTCTATCTTTCAGTGTTTACTACATGACTCATAATGCATGTAAAATTCACAAATTCACAAGAGGTGTGGTTAGTAAACAGGAGATACATTACCCTGACATATCTGAAGAGTATTTCTAGAAGGTTAGAGATGTACCTCAAGAATAGAATACTCTAAAAATTTGCTAAGGGAATTGAACATCCCAGCTACATAAGGAAGGGCACTCTTCAGGCTTGGTGATGAAACAGACACACTGTAAAAGAATTATGTATGGGGGTGTTGTCTTGCCAGAACAGGGACAAAGCTCCATATTTTCTCTTAGCCTGTAGCTTGTTCTTTGTACCTCTTATTTTATACTTTCCATATATATCTAGTACAGACTTTACAATGAAGAATATTTATGTACAATTATCAATGTTCTTTAAATTGACATTTTATAAATTGTCCACGTATCTCTTGATATTTTGCAGGATTTAAAGAGGGTGCTGTCCTTCCCTCCATATCCAGGAGAATACCTGCACCCGGTTGTTTATGCATGCACGGCAGTTATGCTGCTCTGCCTGCTGATATCGATAATGACGTACATTATACACCACAGGTAAATGTTGCATGTTGTCCAGTTACATAAAAACCTTTCATTTGTAAATAATAATGATTTTCTACATGAGAGGTGTGGCTGTGGTGGATTTGTAGTGTAAACAGTCTACTTAAAATAATAGTGTTCCTAACGTTTATTTGTGGGAGGTTAACATATACGAACAGAACAGCTGATTATATAACTGTGCGTTAACATTGTTTTGCTCAATATTAATGCTGTAATGATGTTCATTAAAGGTCAACAGCAGACAGATGCTTTAACCACAGCTGATTGCAGCTGCAGTAGTAGCTATGGTGAGAAACAGTATTTACCAATTAGAATATTACATTTTTCTCAATAGATCTGTTTTTATAAGGTAAGGCGTTTATAATGTTAGCATGTTAATGTAAAATTTTCAGGGAAAGGTATTTTATTTCATATGCCACCTAACTTTAATTCTTTTGAAAGACTGGTTGACATTGCTTCTGCTGGCAATCCATCCAAAATTCATGAACACATTGCACTTATTATTACCGGTACAGTTTATTTAGAATATTCACTTGTCTTCCCTGAAATTAATTCCTGGCTATGGTGGTAGTAGTAGTGGGTAACTGAGTCTATGTCTCAACATAGTATTTTGGAACTGACTGTTAGAGCTGAGCCCAATGTATCATTTGCTTCATACAGGGATTAACTGCCACTCTAAAGGGGTCAGTGCCAATCTGGATAGTTGGAGCCCAACTGCTCTGTTTGATGAACTATCTTTACTTATGGCTTTGTGCTTGTGATATTGCATTTGTCTAAACTCTGATTATTATTATTTTTTTCTTTTAATCATATTTGGGGCTCTGTCTGGGTGAAGTGTAATCCGAATCAGCAGGAAAGGATGGCACATACTACTGAATGTCCTTTTTCATACTGCCATGACGTTTGGGGTGTTTGCCGGAGGAATCAATCAGATCAAGTACCCCATTGTCTGTCAAGTGGTGAGACTCTTTACACACTATCCATTCCAGGTCACACATATAGCCAAAGGTCACACATATAGCCAAAGGTGGTCTCCTGGACATCACACCCTAATGTCGACCCTCCCCAAACTGATGCCCCAAATTTGGGAGCACACAATTGTATAAACTGGACCAAATGAAGCTCAAACCTGTACCAACTTGACAATGCCCCTGTGGTGAAGTTTGCCACAGTTGGAGCAGAAGTGGAAACCACTGTACGCCCTTGGGATAAATTGGAATGCCGGCTGATCCCCAGGCCTCCTTTTCTGACAACAGTTTCTGAAATTACCAGTTCTTATGTGGGTTAATAGGCAAATCCACACAGTCACACTAAAATCTAATAGAAAGACTTTTCAGAATACTGAGCATTATTATATCAACAAAAGGGGCTGGAATGGGATGTTCTAAAAGTAGATATATGAGTGTTATCTATAGGTTTCCACAAACCTTTGACCATAAATGTACATAACTACATAAAGTTATTTTTGTAAATTTTTAATTTTTGTATAATGTAAACCAAGCAACATGAGTCATAGATTGGTATATGAAAACTTCTAGCCATATTGTGGTCATGTGTGAGTATATTGTGTGTTAGCGTTTACCAGAGTCTGCAGAGGCCTAGCATTTTACTTTAACTTGTAAGCGTCTGCTAATGTAATCTGAGTATAGTTCACACACTCACTGGGGTGAAATAATGAAAATAAAATGTTCTGTAGTAATATCCTACTGAATATTTACCTGTTTTAAGTACAATATTAATGTTAAGGTTTGTATTTATTCCTTCATTTATCTTTACTTATCTGATTGTATTGAAACAGAATGAATGAGTATCGTTAAATAAATTAGTAAAATGTTTTCATATTTGTAAAAATATTTGTTACCGTACCTTGACACACCTTAAAACAAAGTAGAGGCATTTTATAGTGAATAGTGTTATAGTGTTATAGTGAATATTATAGTGAATTTATTATATTCTGGAGGGAACCCTGGTCTGTGTGGCACCCATAAAACTAACACTTGAATGTTAGTTATATGGACTTGTCAGTCGTGCTGCTTGTCAATTCAGAAAGCTCCCTCTCTTTCACGAACACTTATAACCTAGATATCCTTTTGGAGGCCTGTCTTCAGAAGGAACAATGAAGGAAATGGATGTATTTATTTTAGGTTTGACTTTTAAATCATCTAGGATCAGCTACATTCCAACAAACATTTTAGAATTCTGTTGTATTATGTTTTGCATTTTTTTGCACAGTGCTCCTAGTGAAATGCATGATATTTTCTAGCTGTATTGTGTGCATGTCTGTGTATTGAGGGCAGTCACCAGAGTATTTTGCACTAATAAAGAGAGCAAGAGCATTGGACTTTAGCACTGTCTCCACAGAGTTGAGGAGGATACCTGTATGGTCCAGCCAGCTAAGAAGGATTACTTTAAGCAATCCACTCAGCGCACCTGCATGCTTGCTTTCCCTTTATCAAACACAGTTCTGCTCACAGCAGAGCTGCACAGTGATTATATAATCATCTTAGTGCCCTGGTTGCCGTTTGTGTTTACTGACTTTGTGTGTTCTGCTTCAAGGTTGGGATCATTTTGCACTACTCCTCTCTCTCCACCATGCTTTGGCTGGTGCTAACTGCCAGGAATACCTGTAATGAAGTCTCCAAGGCTCCACCACTTTCTCAGGACAGAGATCTTCCCACACAGCCCCACCCTAAATTCGCTATATTCAGGTAAACAGCCAAAAGTGTGCCTCATGAGATTGGACTCATGAGTTACAGATTGCTGATCTCTAAATAGTTTTGATAGGGAATGATGTGATATCTTAATCAAGTGAGTCTATTAAGGCTTTACTTGACATTTCTGTGACCTGCACTAAAAATTAATATTCTTATGACTTATTCATGCTGTTATTCGTTGATTAAAAGAATGAAGGAAGGTTGGCTTTAAATTAATTATTTTAGAGTTAGAGTAAGAGCAACAGGGAAAAAAAAAGCTATATGGCCAAATGTATATGGACATCTGACCATATCACTCATATGTAGTTTCCAAAACTGGTGCCTTAAAGTTGGAAGCACAAAATTGTCTAGGATGTCTATACTGTATATGTTTAAGATTTCCTGTCACTTTAGAAGCCCAAACATGTTCCGACATGACAATGCCCCTGTGCACATGTTGGAGTCCATGAAGACATGGTGTGTTGAGGTTTGTGTGAAAGAATCAAGCAGCTTCCCAGAGCCCTGACATCAAAACCACTGAAAACCTTTTGGGATGAATTGCAACACTGACTGTTCCCCAGGCCTCCTCACCCAACATCAGTGCCTTGCCTCACTAACAGTGTTGTGGGTTAAATTGTCAAGTCCCCACAAACACATACAAAAATCTAGTGAAAAGCTTTCCCAGGATAGTGGAGGTAATTATTACAGCAAAGAAGGACCACCTTTTAAGTGGTATGTTCAAGAAGCACATGGGTCAGGTGTCCACAACTTTTGGTAGTAAAGTGTATCTCTTTCTTTACACTGTGATCTTTGATTCTGTTGTTTTGGTTCTGTTTTCAGATTTTATCTGTTCAGTAGTGGAATCCCCATTGTCATTGTAGGGGTCACAGCTGCTGTTAATCTGGATAACTATGGCAGCAGAGATGATGCCCCTTAGTGAGTACACTCCTTCTGCTTCCCTTACTCTCCACATAGATTGTCTGCTTCGAGTAATTTGTTCAAAACAATAGTCATATGTAGAAGTCAAATTGTGGGTCAGTGATGCATGCAGAAAACACACATGCAAAATCCTTAGCTGGGTTTTGCATTCTTTCAGTTCAGCATCCCTGTTACACTGTGTTTAGCATTAGGAGAATTTGCAGTGAGGCAGGAAATGGCTTCATGCAAGCAACACTGATTTATAGAGACATGTCTTAATTAATTAAAACAAGTTACCATGTGATTTGTGATTTAATTAAAGGAAAGCAGTAATAACTTTACTGACTAGGTTGCTAATATTTTCTCTCAATGTCTGTGTCTGTCTCTCTTTGCCTTGGTAAGTTGTTGGATGGCATGGGAGCCCAGTCTAGGAGGCTTCTATGGACCCTCTTCAGTTCTAGTCCTGGTCATGTGTATGTATTTCCTGTGCACATTTGTGCAGTTGAAGCGGCATCCAGAGCGTAAGTATGAGCTAAAGGCCATGACAGAGGAGCAGCAACGTCTGGCCACGGCAGAAATCGGCCACTGCCCTGCTGCCAGTGGTGAACCTGGAGAACAAGGAGAGCATTCAGGTTGCATGGCCATCACTGCCTCCATGCTTGCCAATGAGCACTCCTTCAAGGCTCAACTGCGGTCCACTGCTTTCACTGTATTCCTTTTCCTAGCCACATGGGCCTTTGGGGCATTGGCAGTGTCACAAGGCCATTATCTGTCCATGATATTTAGCTGTTTATATGGGGCATTTTCAGTGACACTGGGACTCTTTCTGCTTATTCAGCACTGTGCTAAACGGGATGATGTGTGGCACCGCTGGTGGGCCTGCTGTCCTTCTAAACCAAAATTAGATGTGAATGGAGAGACAGCAGGAAGCACTGAAAGTAAAAGTCACTTTGAGGGAAAGCGACCATATGCAGGTAAACCTTTACTCTCCCCTCACCTTCTCACATCATCACCTCACTGTAATCCAAGCTCCCTGCCTACAGCTCAGATTCCAATGAGCCCATGCTGCTCCACATTGTATAGCTCTTCTATAGTACTAGAAGGCTCCGCTCATTCCCTGTCTCTCCCTGAGGAGTTACCCCGCCCCTCCCTGCCCCTGCAGAGCTGCCTGAAGGACAGGACTAAGTCTCGCTCATTCAGTCGGCCACGGCCCTGCCTCAGGGACTTCACACTACACATGACTTCGAGCAGCTTGGATGGAAGTGTGCAGAGTTCCCACCTCGATAGCCCTCACAGCATGCACTTAGAAAATCCCATCACTTGTCATACCTCACACTTGGAGAGCCGACTCTCCTGTCAAAGCCCTCATTTGGACAACCAGCTGCACTGCACCAGCCCTAGCATTCACATGGAAAGCCACAGAACACATCTGGAAAACCAGCTGCCTTGTCATGAGGGACATACCTGCCACACACACATGTGTTGTGCTAAGGCAGAACCATTATCCAGCGTATGCTGTCCTAAAACAGACACTTTTTCTGGTGCTTCCCAGGGAAAAGTTACCAGCACAGCTTGCATGATGCACAGCAGCACCAAAATGACCAATAAAGAGGAGGACATTATGTTGCACTTGGATATTCCTCCACCACGGTCCACTATGCCAAGCTCTCAGGCTACACTCAGCAGGAAGAGCACTCTCAGCCGGAAAGGAACACTGAGCCACAATAGCAGCCTGCATGAGGACTATGTGTTTATCCCTGATTCCACAGGTAACATTAGGACAGGGCCATGGAAAAATGAAACCACTGTGTAGCACTTCATAAATATCTTGTTTCTTCCCTGAGCTAAACTACTACTAAACTACTGTGTAGTCCCAGGACTGTGATCCAAAGCACCTCCAAATAAAACTACTGTGTAGTCCTTCCACTTTCACCTACACACCCCCCAAGCCTTCACTTATAACCACTAAATAGGACTTTGTAGCATTGAAAACACAATTTACTCTTCACCTTCAATACACCTGCATGAACCATGTTTATCTTTTTGTGACACCTAAAATAGGCCCAACATACATAAATATACATTAAAGTGTTCTAGAGTGGGGTTACCAAATGACTAGTGTGAGTGACTGTGTGTTTGAATGAATATCTTTGTGTGTGTATATATTGCCAGAATATCGGTTAAAAAAAAGTGTTGCAATGAGAGACTTCAGCCAAACTCACATGTGTGATTAATAAAAACTCCGAACCTATGGTGTAAGATCCTGATCATTCTTGATGATGGCATTAATCTGACAGTTATTGCTTATAACGGATCATGTAGCAACAAAAATACAACCTTAAAACCCTAAAAAGCAAATAAACGAATAGTCTTCAGTCTGTTACCATGGTGACAGATAAAAAATCAGATGTACCCAACCAGCATGATTTTTTTATATACTGCATATTTAGGCTTTTATTTCTGCAAATCAGCCAAAATCTTTATCATTTGTTAGACTGTAAGTTTTGCATTGATCTGTTGTTTTATGTTGAACCAAGTTGTTGAACCTCAGCAATTTTTAAAGTCTTCTTTGAGAATTTACTCTAAAGTTTTTCAGTCAACACATTCCCAAATACTTAATTCCCCATGGTTTCTTCTTTCTTATTTATCAGTCTTAGACCAACTGATTTTGTCGATAAATAGATAATATTGGAACAGACGTCAAGAGGGAAAAAATTTAAACTAAAATAATACTAATATTAAAATAATGAAAAAGTATCTATACATACATATATATATATATATATATATATATATATATATATATATATATATATATATATATATATATATGTATATATATATATATATATATATATATATATATATATATATATATATATATATATATAAAATCACAGAGTCATAGGGAATATGGAAGAAGCTTCATGTTTCGGAGCTCATATCTAGTGTAGAATTTCAAATCTTTCACACACAAATCACCACATTAGTCCTGTGAGATATTATGTCTTTGGCTATCTAATATGTACGACAATGGAATCAAATGTCAGTGTTGGTTATTTGGAATAGTCTATCTATTGTTTTTGTCATGTTGTGTTTCTTTGTGAGAGCTCAGGGATCATGTCTAATTTTTCACCAATTAAGCCACATACACTGTAAATGCATGCAGTTACCTCCTACACCTTATTTACCACACAACGGGTAACGGACAGAGAAGCAAAAAGAAAAAACACTGTCTTAGTCTTACCTTTAAGTCTATAGTTTCATTTGACATTCCACTGTACTTTACTTTGAGTTCTAGGAAAGAAATTAAATTTGTCCAGCTGTTTTGTTTTTTTTTAAACCATATGCTTTCGGTATGTACAAACACATCTTCTGTATGTACTTCTTCAAAGCGCTGCATTGCTTTCTGGACAAAAGATGAGATTTATGTTGCGACCTAACTCAGAGTCAGTTGTTGTTACTTTTAAACATTTGCCACTTTTTCCAATAAATGTATTTTCTCTCTAGTGGTACATTTGATCTTTTTGTTCATTTGTGTCTTCATACAGTTTGTTCTGAAAGTTAGAATGTTCACCATATGCTCATAAATGCTGTCTGTCCCTCAAACCCCAGAGTCATTTGTGGGTTTGGACTGTTCCCTGTACATTGCATCTCAGCCCCTTTCATTCCTTCTCTTGACAAGGGCTGCTGCAATAGAAAGGATGAGGATGAAGGGAGAAGTCCCAATGAATAAAGCTTTCCTGCTTAATTTATATTTAATACGGAGGCCTTGCTCAGACACTTGCAGTAACAACCTATAATAAAACCTTTTGTTGAACTGAAAACATTTAAGTACTGTTTAGATAAACAGATAATGGGTGTATTTACTGCAAATCAATGACAAAAAGAGAGTGCAGATAAAGAGATAAAGAGATTTCAGTACATGGTTCTAATAGCAGATACATAAATCCACTCAAACTACACAACTAATCTGATTGGCTCTGTGAGGGGAAAGGGTTGAGTTCACTGAACTAGCACTGGCTGGTGTCATTAAAATGTTCCATGGGGATAAGCGCTTTCACTTCATATCATATCAGTTTGACGGGGGCTGCTAATGCTCCTCACTGCCATCTGCTGTTCTGAGTCATTGCTGTTGTGACAAGCATCAGGTCAATTATTTATTTATGTGACAGTGTCAGAAAGTGAACTGTTGCCTGGGCACTCGCTAGTAGTGCCTGTTTGTTTTTTTTTGTTTGTGTTCTTATTCATTGTAATTTAATACGACATCAAAAAGCTATACAAAACATTTTGATGGAATAAAATTAAATGAAATAAATTTCTATACCTTTATTGTGATATAGCAACCATCAAAACAAAATGTACAACATATAGAACCATTTTAGGTGGAAAAAAAAAGAAAATGTAAAATCTTAAAATAACCTGGTTGTATAAGTGTATACAACACAACTAAGTGTATAAAACACAACTACAGCTTGTATTGCACATTTTTGAGCAATAGTTGGCTGATTTAGCACAGCTTGATCTTGCAATTGTATTCCACATTGCCTTGCAGAAAATGCTCCACACATTAAATTCTGAGAAGATGTCCGGTACTCAGCCTTTGAATTCGTATGATTTAGATCTGGGCTCTGATTGAAACCTTCCAAAACTTTGATCATCAGCTTCTGAAGCCATTCCTTGTTGACTGGGATTTGTGCTTTGGGTCATTCTCATGCTGCAAGTTGAAGTTTATCTTCATCGACTGCTGTCTAACAGAGGCCTGCAGGTTTTGCTAAAAACAGAGTAGTATTTGGAGCTGTCTACGATTCCCTTTATCTTATCTAGCTGAAGAAATGCAGCCCAATAGCATGATGTTGCCAGCACCATGCTTTAACATGGCAATGGTGGTCTCTGGCTGTCTTGTAAATTCTACCTTAGTCTCGTCAGAGCATGAACACATTTTGCCAATATATTTGGGGTGAGTTCGAAACGAGGCTTGGATATTATCTTGTTAGTGAGAAAAGGCTTCTGCTTGGCCACCTTAAAAATTAAAAGAGATTTTCACATGCAGGGAGTGACCAATAGGTCTCTAGGCAGCCTCCCTGAAAAGTTTTTCATCTTGACCCTTTGTCAATTTTGGAGGGATGTCCCGTTTTCTCCGTTTGTTGATGATGGCATTCGTGGTGTTCCATGGTACATTTCATGTTTTGGAAATACTTTTGTAACACTCTCCTGATTGATACCTTTTGACAATGAGGTCAACAGCATGCATTGTAAGCTCTTTGCAGACCACGGTTCCAGTAGTTGTATGAAAACAAGATTTAAGAATATACTACATAAAAGGGTGATCTTTATTTGTCGTTAATCGTTTACATTTACAGCATTTGGCAGATGCCCTTATCCAGAGGGACATACAAAAGTGCTTATGTCTCTATCATTGAATGCATGAACTCTGGTTCACTAGGCTACAGACTTAAAAAATACCATGACCCTAAATCACTGTTCAAAGTTTTTTTTTCTTCTTCTTTTATTCAACTACTCACATACAACAGGGAAGAAAATGCTAGTTGAGGTGTTTCATGAATAAATAGGTTTTCAGTTGTCGTTTGAAAATAGCCAGTGACCCAGCTGTCCGGACCCCTAGGGGACGTTCATTCCACCACCTTGGTTCATTCCACCATCTTGTATTATACTTACCACTTACCCTGAGAGATGGTGGGAGCAGTCGAGCTACTAGCAGTGCTTGTAGCTCTGAGGGTGTGAGTTGCAGTGCAAGGAGTAATGAGGGCTTTGAGGTAGAGGGAGCTGGTCTATTTTTGGCTTTGTAGGCAAGCATCTGTGTTTTGAATCTAATGCGTGCAGCTACCGGCAGCCAGTGGTTGGATCGCAGCAGCGGGGTGGTATGTGAGAATTTAGGCAGGTTGAAAACAAGTCACGCAGCTACATTTTGGATCATTTGCAAAGGACGAATTGCGCTCATAGGTCATACCTGCCAGCACTGAGTTGCAGTAGTCTTCAGATGAACCAGTACCTGAGCAGCCTGTGTGGACAGAAATGGCCAAATCCTTCTAATGTTGTATAGAAGGAACTGACATGAGCGAGTCACATTAGCAACATGTGAGGAAAAGGGCAGTTGATTGTCCATGGTTACCCCAAGATTGAGAGTTGTGGCTGAAGGGGAAATCAGATCATTATGCATAACATTGCAAGTTCATGACCTGGAGATGAATCACCTGTGATAGCAGTTCAGTTTTGCTAGGATTGAGCTTTAACTGATGAGCAGTCATCCACAATGATATGTTTGCCAGACATGCTGAGATCCGATCAGAAGCAGTGGTATCTGAGAGTGGGAAAGAGAAGATAAGTTGTGGTGTAGCAGTGGTAAGAGAACCCATGTAAGGAAATAACTTCACCAAGACCGTGAGTATACAGGGAGAAAAGAAGAGGACCAAGACAGCCATGTGGGACACCAGTGGAGAGTCTGTGTGGAGCAGATGTCACTCCCTTCCATGTTACCTAATATAAGCAACCTTCCAGGTAGGAAGCGAACCATTCCCAAGCTGATCCGCAAAACCCAAAACTCCTGAGGGTGGACAATGAATTCTTGTGGTTGACCGTATCAAACGCTGCTTAAAGGTCGAGGGGGATGAGGACG
Organism: Tachysurus vachellii; assembly: GCF_030014155.1. NCBI lineage: Eukaryota > Metazoa > Chordata > Actinopteri > Siluriformes > Bagridae > Tachysurus > Tachysurus vachellii. The sequence goes on along the minus strand of NC_083461.1, from coordinate 14,871,678 downwards.
GATGACAGCTTGGCTGATCTAGCATCATGTAGTTTCTCAGAGACATCCAAATGGGCTGTCTCTGTCGAATGTGCTGCTTTAAAGCCAGACTGGTTGGGATCTTGGAGGTTGTTCTGTGAGAGATAGACAGACAGTTGATTATAGACAATGTGTTCAAGAATTTTTTTAAAGAAAAGAGAGAAGTGATACTGATGTAGTTACTGATGTCTGATGGATCCAGTAATCAGAATAACTTTGTGAATGTGGTGTATAATAACTGAAAATAATAATTACTTGGAATGCGATCGGTCTGTTCTGAGCAAAAGCACATGCCCCGTAATAAAAAGGTGTGTACACACTTATGCAACCTGGCTATTGTAAATTTTTACTTTTTCTTGCCATAAAACATGTATACTTGTTTTTTACTTGGGTTTTGTTGGTTGCAATAACACATTAGTTGTGACCATACTGACATCATTTATTTTTCTTTCATTTTTTTTTTGTCCCATCCAAAAAAAAAAATTTAACAAGGGGTCTGTAGACTTTTTATATCCACATTTTATATAAAATGCAAATAGACTAAGGAGTAGCATTCAACTGGTGCAGTGAATAATAAAATAATACGTTGTTTTTTTTTGTTTTGTTTTGTTTACAAAAAAGATTGGGCTTACAATAAGTTGCCATCAATTTAAATTAAATTGATTGCAAAAAGAAGTCTTGCACAGTAAATTATTTGTGAACAAGTCACATTTATATCCTGTTCTTTCCTCAGCTATTTATAGAGACTTAAATACAGCAATGAATTCATCACTGTAATAGAATGTGATTACTGTGATAGAATCTAATTAATCTCTTTCCTTCTTTATTTATACTTCTCCTTATCTGTTTGGGAGCACTTAATTTCTCATGAAATCACTCCCTTCATCCAGGCCACTTTCATAGTCTGAACCACTTCTAGGACAGGAAGTCAGGAAGACAGCACTGCTATAAGCCTGACCTATTTATATCCTGCACAAGCCTGCAGAACTGTCTTTCCCTCTCTCTGGTATCTTTATATTAGCACTCAGTGACTTGGCACTGATTTACAGTGCACAAAAACAGTTGTCAATGGTCAACAAATTTTTTTTTAAATTGTGTATAGACAAGAGGGCGTCAGATGAGAATCTTTTTTTTAAATTAGTTTTAAAAGAGAGAACATAAAAAATGTGTTAATTTTTTTAACATAATCTCCATTTTGGTCAGTGCAAGTGTTTCATATTTAAAAAAAAAAAATCCCAATATTCCTCTAAACAAATTAATCAGATCCAGTTTGTCACACTTTTAAGGCTTTCATTTGACTCACCCTGACTCACCCATACATTAATAGTGAAGCAAACATAAATCAGAACACATCAACATTATTGAAATACTGTCTATTTTTCTAATTAGTCTTTTGGGAGTGTAAGCCATTGGGGCATGATAGAGGTGTATGTGCTGGCAGGAAAAAGACTGAACAGGGCTGCATTCCATTTGACTCAGCTAGTCCAATAACTATCAGGTACTGCCCCCTAGTGAGCTGAGAGCAGCTCTACTACAAAGAGAAACTTAATGACCTTGATGTAGTAATAAAAAATATATATATTTCGTTACAAACCAGACAACATCCACAAGAAGATTTATGCACAAAAGTCATTTAAAAGTATTTACATTTATTCAAGGAGGAACTGTAAGGAGGTGAATACAGTACAATATAGTGTCGACCTGGTGTGTCACATTTTAGGCACTTAGCATAAAAAAATACATTTGTTTTTCACATCCCAATCCCAAACATCCTGTTTGACAATAGCATTAAACATCAAACAGCTTTTTTTTTTTGCCATATAATTTAAAAAAGTATTTGGTTGTGGTAATGTTGGCATGTGAGAGGATTCTGCTTTCTGCTTGTGGATGGCATAATGTAGTGGTAGTTATAAGGAAGGATCACAAGAGCAGAATAAAGGGTAGAGGTCTGTGAGTGAAAAACATTAAACAGACAGAAAAAATTCTCAAACTTTGCATTTAAAATCTGAAGGCATAGCAATCAGAACGCAAAGCAGTAGTAAACTTTGTACTGCTTTGTGACGATGATTGTCATATTTCAAAATTGAAAAGTAGGAATATTTTAAAGTCATTGCAAACGGGAGTTCTAAATGCTAATGATTTAAGTAAAATGGCGTAAAAACTGCCTTTTAATTTGCACGGTATTGTAAATGCTGCCAACTGTGAGGTAAAGCAGAACTTGTTACGAAAGTGACCATTTGAACAGTTTAGATTTGCATAAGTCCTTAGTAACAAATATAGACCAGCAGATTCTGTGTGTACTTAGCCATGGAGGTCAAACTATTTAAATAGAGTTCAAACATTTAAACTGGTTATGCTAATAAAAAGGTTAAAATTTCAATCATTAAAAAAACAAACAAACAGATTTTTGTGTTGAAGTAACTGCCACTTAACCAGTGAAACCTTTTAAACATACAAAAAAACTAACCACACACAAAGCACAACTGCTTGGTGAAAACTGAGGCAGATCGAGGCACACAAGTATAAGAGAACAAGATCCAATCTAAAATAAAGTTAGTGTTGGCCATTTGGTGGGTTGGTGATTTGCATCGGAACATACTCTGTTGGTAAAGCATCACTGTGCTTTGAAGGTTTTTAATCTTTAAAAAAAAAAAGAGAGAAAGAGAGAGGACAGCAGAAAAAAAAAATAAACAAATTTGGTATTATATTGACTGCAGGGTTTAAAGATGTTTAAAACTATGGAAAAATGTATTATTGCTACGAAATTGACACTGGGTCAGTTTTAACGTGTTATGAAAAAAGGGATAGCACCAGTAAAACAAACAAACGCAAGAACATGGATATACATATACAGTGTATGAAAATAATTTTCAATTTTAAAATACAGCTTCCACAGGAACCTAATTAGCTTCTAGATCACTTTTGCACAAATATTTCTACAGCTACAGTAACTGACCAGTGTTCAAAATGAACATTGAAATGATTCGGATTCAAAAAGGGACGTGTTTATATGCAAGAATGAATTCAAAAGTAATTAATAAAGTAATAAGCTCTATGACCTCTTGCAAAGACTAATGTATGCAGCCAACTTAAAAACACACCATTAATGGAATATATCTTTAGATGTTTTCTGAGCCAACATAAAAGATCTCTTTATAAACTGGATTCTGAAATTACCTGAGAAATCTGTTAACTGACTGCATCGAAATAGGTCTATTACAGACAGCACCTTCCATTCATACCAGTGATCTTTTTGCTTGCATGTATAAACATACAGTGTGTCCAGTTTTCACAGTTCAATTATATACATACACAAAGGTCTAGAGAGGTCTATGTACAGGGGTTAAAAATATTTACATACAAATTGGTATCAGGTACCAAACTTTCTTCTCTTACACTATCCATTAAAAATCTTCTGAATGGATATCTAAAGGAAAAAAAATAGATAGCAATATCTAGCATATCTAACAATACTATATATTTGTCATTTAAAAAAAATCTACATTAGCGGACAGCGTTAGAACAACTTATTCCAGTCTCTTGTAGCCTCCATGAGATGCCGCTGTCCATGGCCAATCCACTCTTCTTGATTGTTAAACACACGGCCACAAAACCAACAACTAAACGTTGAAATTTGCTCGGAACCTGTACTGGAGGACAACTTCACTACCTCATATTTGTTCCTTCTTGTCTTTTTTAACTTCAGTCGTAAGATAAATCGCTCTCGAACCTTGTTCCCTGATGGCCGGACTCTTGACCCTGTACTGATACCAGGAGTGTTTGACAATGTATTATCTGGACCAATAAAGTTCCACTCAGACAGTGCCCTGACTGTGTTTTCAGACAATTCCACCTTAATCACTTCACCTTTATATCTGTTAACCGACTTCATAATGTTTGTCACCTCTGGGATATCAGCATCGGGGTGGTTTAGCACCACTACTGGCTGGTTTTGACGAGGACATTTGATCCGCTGGAACGGGCTGAACGGAGAAAGTCTAAGCGTTCTCTCAACATCTTTTGCCACTGGCTTGCAGAACGGCGAGACCTCTTTCAGAGCAAAGGCCTTGCTTGACATTCTTCTAATTTTAGAAGATATCTCAAAAGATTCCTCAAACATCATCCTTCTTCTTCTCTTCCGCTGGCTCCGTGGACGGGTATGAATTTGCAAAAAGGATGAGTTCTGCTCTACTAAGCCACCCTCAACTTGGTTCTGATGGTGACTATCTGATTTTGGTAAAATGTCTTTAAGCTTTGCAGAGATAAGTTTACGAGTGGGGCTATGAGCGCTATTGGAGGTTTTCAGTCCTGCTGTCCATTCTGAAGACATGAGAAAGTAAGGTGACTGAAGAGAACTTGTGGCCACATACAGTGGCTTTTTGGCTGACGTGTATGGAGCCGTGGAGAGGAACCTGGCACCATTAGGACCTCTAACTACTTTAAGGAAAAGCCTGCTTTTGCTTCCTTCATTTGCCTGGCTGCCCTGTTTTGCTCCATTCTCATTTGAGCTATTTACCAGTATCCCCGACTTGGCTGGTGAGATATACCTAACCAAGTAGGCCTGTCGTCCAGTTCGCAAAGCGGCTGCTTTATCAGCTGATTTCACAGGCATGGCCAGTACTGGGCGAGTGGTCAAGACTGTCTTTGAGGTCGAACCAGTTGACTCAGTACTTGGTGAAACAGGAAGTGGTCGTTGAACTAAATAACACGTTGGCTGCATGTTGACCGCCTGTTCTGAGGTGGCCTTAACAGTACCTGATAAGAGGAGAGGCCCTTTCAAGGCAGAAGCATTGACAAAATACCGGCCTCCATTGCTGCTCACTGTTTGCAGGAGTGATGAATGACCTTTGCCCTCTCCACTTAAACTCTGAGCAGACATCCCAATTCTACCTCCATTAAGTGTGAGAGACAACCCTGAACCTTTGCTAGTCATTTCAATTCCTGGCTTAACATATGACACATTAACTTTGGAAGCACAAGACTTTGTAATAAGCTTGAAACCTTGGCCACCTGTCAGTTGGACAGGCACAGCATATGGAGCTTCCATAGTTTGAAGGAACATCTGCTTCTTTCCCTCAGGCATCTGCAGGATCCGAAGTGTTGTTTTTGTTGGTCTGTTAGTATCCTGCAACACAGATGACGATACCATCCTTTCTTTCTCAAGCTGCTGGCTGATGATAGCATCTGAATGCTCTTCAAGTATCTTGCCCAAAACAGCAGCATTTTTTAAAGTTGCAGGACCACCCTCAACCACAGAAGACATAAAATTCCCTTCCTTTTTCTCAGACTCTTCAGAACATGCTCCCTTGTCTGTCTCAGATGTCGCTGGAAGGGGTAAATCCTCAACAGTAGCTACGCACTCATCAACCTCTATGTCGCTATCAGACACTCTTTCTAATGATTTATTCTCACTGGCAGAAGGTGCATCATTAACACACACACTGCTTTCCTCCCCGCTTCCTACATATTCTTCAGACTGTTCATCTACAAGCGGTGGAGAGGCAGGTAGTGTTAAACTCCAATCCGAAGCCAGCTTTAGTTCATCAAAATCTTCTTCACACTCGTCTTCCTCCAAGTCCTCTTGGGAATGTTCATCAGCATCCAGAAAATCAGGGGAGCTACCAAAAGTCTCTTTAGAGTAATTGTGAAAACTAAAAACCTCCTGATTTGGGGAATTTTGCAAAGAAGTGTCAACTTCTGTGACACCATCTTTGGCATCAGGGGAATTATTAGCACTTGTTTTATTCAGTGGGCTTATATTTGAATCTGAGGCATTTTCTGAAAAAACCTTCCTGGGAGAGGAATCAGTGAGTGAACTAGGCCGAGAGGTCTCACCAATCAATAAATTTGGACAGGGTGCTGGAATTGCTGTCTTCTCACATAATGAAGTCTCACATTCTTCACAAACAGGGGTTTCTCTCTTTTCAGCTGCTAAAGTGGGGGAGGGAATTTTAGGTGAAATCTGCTCTGCACCATGGTCTTCAAAGGATTCCAAATTTTTACCCGCCACTAAATTACAAGGAGACTCAATTACGGCAGGTGGGGTAGTGAACTCATCTACCACTGACAACGGTGTGGCATCATTTGCAGATACTGTGAGCTCAGGAAGTGAGCGCTCACCTGCAGCTGATTCTAATGATGATAGATCATCAGTACACGGTTCTAATTCTGTTCTGTGTTTAGCAAGCATTTCTAATGGAGCTGCTTTTGTTTTGGTTTGGTCTGTGTGAGAGATCTCAGGTGATTTAGATGTTGAGTTAGATGCCCTGGTCTGACGTGTACAATGTTCATGATCATGTAAGGATTTCTTTTCTAAATTTGAACCACTGTACTGGTTTTCAGAAAAATGTACCTCTCTGTTTATTTTGGACAAGTCGGCACAATGTGATGCTGAAGAGTTGGTAACAGATTCCCCTGATATTTCAAGAACTTCGTCATCAGCCTTGTTTAAAGTTGGTTCCACATTTGCTTCACGGTCCTCTAACAAAGATGAGTGGTCTGAAATGTGATTTTCTGCATTATGTGTCTCTATTTTTAGTAAGGCAGAAACATCTTTGTTTGTCCCAGAATCTAAGCTGAGAAGAGATCCTGATCTTTCAGACAGTGAGGAATATGGGGAGCTCCCAGTCTTTTCATCATCATCATCAACATTATTTGTGGGTGACATGTCATTGTTGGTAGTAGGTTCCTGTTTTGTTGGTATTACTTTTAAAACTAAATGCTTTTTACCATCTACCATCTTAAAGCCCATTACTTTTGTGGTACAATTAGGAGGAATTGAAATTTTATTTTTGACCATGAGAACCGTCAACCCATTGCTGTTACCAGGATCTAGAATTCCAGATCCAGCACCGAGTTCATTTTCTTGTATCTTTGGCTGTGGTGTAGTGGATGTAACTGGTGGATTAGAACACTGTGGCTCACTCTTTAGTGGACTTTTACTCCACTTGTTAGACTCTTTCTTCACACCCACAGCTCTTTCAAGAAATTGTTGTGTTTCCTCTAATGTTTTCTCAGGATTAAATAATCGCCCACTGTGGTCAAGCAGACCTACTCCAGGATAAGAATTCAGCTTTGACATCCACTGTGGTTCCCTGGATCCTCCAGCAGGAAGACTTTTTTTAAGCAGCAGCTTCAGTCCTGGAGAATTAACTCTAGAATTGTCCTCAATCAACCTCCATCTGTTTGTTCTGTCCATTTCATCTCCGTGAGCCACAGTCATATGCTTACTTAGATACTCCCTCCTTGCAGCACCATAACCACACAACTGACATGTGAAGGGGAATGTCCCAGATTGGACTTTCCCAGAGTGGACCTTCCCTTGTGTAGGACTCGTGGGTGGACACTTTACACATTTGTGGTTTCCCTCGTTGTGATGATGAATGTGCTGAACAAAGGTGCCTGCATCTCTGGTCGAAAACTCGCATTTCTTACAACGAAAAAGTCCATTACAGCTATGGCACATAATGAAATGCCTGGTGAGCAACAGTAGAGAGTACTGGACCCCATCATTGCAGATCTCACAAGTAACCAAAGTGTCACGATGTCCAATGCGATGTCGCTGGAGAGACGAGAACTCATTGGTAACGAAAGTACAAAGATCACAAGGATATGTTGGAAGTGTTCCTTTGTGAGCCCCTTGAAAGTGTTTCAGCAAGTCATTAGGGCTGTAAGTGGTATCACCTTTACATTCCAAGCAGCAAAAACTAAGTATTTTTCCAGAGAAAATAGCACCCTGTTGGAGCTTACATGGTGATTTCTCTGAGGCTTTGCTCTCTGTGTGAGAGTTATCAGTACCTGACTCTCCAGACTGTATTTCATCTTGGACACTAAGGTCATTATATGCAATATCTTCTCCCTGATTTCCGAGCTCTTTTGATGGTGGCAATGCATCGACTGTATTGTCTCTCTCAACATCCCCGGTCTGGTCATGGCTTTTTGGTGGGTCATCTGAAGTAGCCTCCATGTCTTATAATGGATCCTGCAGACAGAAAAGGATGCAATCTCATTTTCAGTTATACGACTGGACACACACTTACATACTAAAGATGAACTAGGACTAAATTAGAGTTAAAAGCTTTTTTGTCCACTAAGTGTAAGACTATGTTTAACATATAAAATATCGAACTGGCCAACAGTAATGTAGAACATCATTAACTTTAAGTTAACTAGAACAAGACAGTTTAAGAAAACTGCTTCCAGATCTGAATTTAACCCTTGTATTTTATCCCAGTATGATTACCATCATAGTTCCCCTTAACATTAGTGGGATCATGAGCCAATCCACATATTTATTTTTCTAATAATCCACTCCAGTCAGCAGTAATGTCCGATCTGATGTGGTTAAATATCACGTAAGAATGAGCGTTCATACATACAATGTACTCACAATCTTTCTGAAACAATCAGAATTGGCTACTGTGGCAACAAAGGGTCCGGGACAAAAGTTTATATCGTCATGCTTGCAACATTTTGGACAAGTGTGATTTGTGCCAAAAATAGGTAAATGTTTCCTTTTATAAAAATAGCTTTTCTTCCATCAAAGAACTATGTGATATTTGCAATAACATTAAAAATCTCAGCGAACAGACACTTTAGTTTGGAAGAAACTATCTATTACTAATAGGTCAAAGAAACCCATCACAGGTACTGACAGGTAACTAAGGAATGTTTTCTTTATAGTCAGGAGAGTAAGAGTTTTGCCAAGATCAAAACAATTTTTCATTTAAAAAGGACCAATAAAAGCTCTTAAAATAAATCGGGTGTTCATGGGGAAAGAATATGATTTGAAATATTTTGTCTAAAAAATAAAAACACAAAAGCAATATCACAAATGGCACAATTGCAATATCAATACATTTGGCAAACTATACAATGTGACAGAAAGGTTGTCTTTACTGCTAAGCAAACTTGTAAGAGTTTACAGTGGGGATATATACATAATTACCTTAAAAAAAAGAATTAAAAACATTCAACATGACAAATTAAAAATCTGAGGTCACAGGTCACCCCATTATTGGTGCAAGTGTTGTATCTAACCAGCTTTTCTTAAACAATTTGCATGTTTTCATTAAAATCATTTAAACACAATCCTCACTTTGCCACTGCAGCACATTACTAAAGGTTAGTAGTTTCTTTGCATTAACAAGCACTGCTTGTGTTTCTAGCTAATGTCAGTCTTACAACCAACAGTGTTTACTTGTACAAAACAATTCTGAGCTCAGCAACAAGTCAATAACCTTGCTTACATGCACTTAAGTAATCTCACGAGGAGGAAAAACTCCGGTTCTATATAAGTTAGGCAATAATCAGGTTCCTGCTAGTAGTGGGACTACAACAAGGCTATTTTAGAAGTTCAAATACATGTTCCATGATAACCAGGTGGTAATGTTGCTATTTTTTATTTTTTTTTTAACAATTATTTGTTTATTGACAGCCATGATATTAAGAAAATTCTATTCTATGATTTCATTCTTTTAATGGAAACTCTCAATCATTTAATGGATTTTTTGTCAGTTGTTTAGCACAGTTAACGATTATTGTGTGTGTATGTGTGTGTCTCTTCCTTTCTTCAATAGGAAATCTCACCTAGATATTCTAGATATTTAAAAACTGCTGCTGTAATCTTATCTGCTTAGACCGAATACCCTTTTAATACACTTCGTACCCTTAAGTATACGTTATTGTATATACTTGTGGAAGAGTGATAATCCAGTGCCACCCAGCAAAGGACGTTCTCCCGTCTGAGTCCCTTCTGGTTCCTCTTAATTCTTTCAATTTAAACCAATTCAAATACATTCAATTCAACGGTCATTATACTGTACGGCATAACAAGAAACATTTTCTTTATTATCTTCAGTACAAACAAGCATTAGAAACAAAACAGTAGCGTATAAAAGAAACAATGGCGCAAACATAGCACTAAAGGAAAACAACCCAAAATAAAAACAGTGCAAGAGTATACACGCTATGAAAACGGACATTTGTGCCGTACACCGGGTTTCTTCCTCGTGTCCTCTCACGTCTTCATCTGGGAGATTTTCTTTGCTTTCCTCTGGTTTGCTCATCAGGATCTAAACCTATACCAGGATTTCCGTAAAGCTGTTTTTCAGTCCTACCTATTAGTAAACATCTATACGGATAAAACTCTAAAACTAATAAGGTTCACTTGGAAACTTTCTTCACTCCTGATCTCCATCTGCACCTGTATGATCTCTGGCAGTACATTTCTTCTAAGCACTCACTATCCATGAGAGTTTACACACAGCTTACTGTGACCCAGTTAATCCCATGTTAGTTGATGAATTTGCCTTGGAATCAAGTTTAAGCTTCGTTTCGTCCACAGTTGACGTGATGCTCATTATGATCACTCCCTTTTCCTAACGGCGTCGTATTTGGTTGAATGACTCACGCTTGTAAGCCGTTTGTCTTGCATAAAACAAGAGTCAGTCTGTTTCAATTGACATGGCAATCACCAACTTTGAGCAACACGAACACACAAAACACAGAGGAAGTGCCATGCCAACGGAGCTACCGACTGCGCCTCACATCTACACAACCCGCCAAACAGATTCGACATATTTTCCTAACGCACCTAAACAAAAGTCATTCTACAGCACCGAGTCGTTTATTTATTTTTTTTTGCTAAATCAACAAAAAATAAATAAATAAATAAACCACGTCGCCCCCACCCACGCAAACACATCAGACGATTAGAACCATACGGAAGTTCTCATAAAAGCAGAATCTTATAAATAACTCGTTCAGACAACATTTGAGACGTCTTAAAACTGATTACTTTCCATAAGCTCTTCGGATAGACTTGATTTGGATCCGTTTACCTTTCTTTTCTCTTTAGACTGGCAGGTCAGAGACGGCGGCCATGACAGTTCCATCCGGGTAACATTCGGCTACCTCACTGTGCTGTGTGTGTGTGTGAGAGAGAGAGAGAGTGTGTGTGTAGTGAAGCAGGAACTCAGAGAGAAAGACTATAGCGCACTACCTGAAAGTCTCATTAGCTTGTCCTCTTTAAACTACTAGCTTATTGTTCTCACACTGCATCCTTTAAAGAAACTTTCTAAACTCTCCTAGGTCCTAAATAGACTATTAAATGCGCCCAAGTTGTTGCAGTGGTGTTTATAACGACAGTATAAATAAACCCAGCCCTTATTTATTTCAGAGCTTTCTCACCTCAGAGAAAGAGACGCCATGTCTGCTCCTAGCCCGCCATTTTCTTTAAATGTTACTCACATAATGCTCATGTAACTCATCCAGTTTAGATCAACATCCCTCCACATTTATCCATCCCAACTTAAAAATGTTAACACCAACTGAATACTGAAATGCATTAGTGTGTCTAAAACAAAAAAGAAAGACAAATAAATCCCTGGGATTACTTTGAGAAATGATACATGTTTACATATGTACATTTACACACACATATATATATTTATATATATTTATATATATATATATATATATATTTATATATATATATATATATATATATATATATATATATAAACTAACTATATGTACTTATAAACTAAAATCTGTTTAGATGCCCTTTAATTGCTCGGTGTCTTTAATTGCTGTGTTTTTAATTGTTTATCACCTCTACAGCTTCTCGAATTTGAACAGTCGCAAGGTATGGATTAGTTTTTTATAACGGCAGCTCGGACGATGGCTGTAATCCGTTTGAACGCTTCGTACTAACGCGTTAATGCTATATGTCATTGTTTTTATAGTAACAACTCTGTACAGCACTCCGTCCAGGGTGTATCCTGCCTTGATGCCCGATGACGCCTGAGATAGGCACAGGCTCCCCGTGACCCGAGGTAGTTCGGATAAGCGGTAGAAGATGAATGAATGAATGAACTCTGTACAGCAGATGTTCCATATAATTGAATATTATGAAGCGGTCTTCGGTGACAGCACAGTCTTTCAATCCAATTTTGCTTTCCGTATTTGTAGGAGCTATTTGTCTATTTTTGTTTGTGCAATCGGTGGCTTAGTGGTTAGCACGTTCGCCTCACACCTCCAGGGTTGGGGGTTCAATTCCCGCCTCTGCCTTGTGTGTGTGGAGTTTGCATGTTCTCCCCGTGCCTCGGGGGTTTCCTCTGGGTGCTCCGGTTTCCTCCCCCGGTCCAAAGACATGCATGGTAGAGTATGCACGCTATGAAAACGAACGTTTGTGCCGTACACCGGGTTTCTTCCTCGTGTCCTCTCACGTCTTCGTCTGGGAGATTTTCTTTGCTTTCCTCTGTTTTGCTCATCAGGATCTAAACCTATACCAGGATTTCCGTAAAGCTGTTTTTCAGTCCTACCTATTAGTAAACATCTATATGGATAAAACTCTAAAACTAATAAGGTGTCTCACACTGGAGGTGTGAGGCGAACGTGCTAACCACTAAGACACCGATTGCACAAACAAAAATAGACATGCATGGTAGGTTGATTGGCATCTCTGGAACATTGTCCGTAGTGTGTGATTGTGTGAGTGAATGAGAGTGTGTGTGCCCTGCGATGGGTTGGCACTCCGTCCAGGGTGTATCCTGCCTTGATGCCCGATGACGCCTGAGATAGGCACAGTGGCCTGAGGTAGTTCGGTTAAGCGGTAGAAAATGAGTGAGTGAGTGAGTGTTTGTGCAATGTTAAAATTTTGTTAAGTAGTTTATTTTTTGGTATTTTGTGTTCATTTATTTCAATTAGAATATGTTTACTTTTCTTAGTATTCTTCTAATTGGATTGGTTTAGTATTTCTTTTCTATTGGGTTAGGCCATGTGCACCTAGGGGGTGCACCTTTTTACCAGTTTGTCAAGCCAGTTGGGCACAAGGAGCAGGAGATGCAAAATTGTTTGTTTGCTTGTAAACACTTTAATAAAGCTCACCAAATGCATCATATGGCTTGGACTCAATCCTTTAACTGTGTAAACTACAACCCATGGTGTATCTTGGTGATTATTTGAGTTATTTTGGAGTTAAGTTTGATTCATTTTTTTTTTATTTCATTTAATTTGATAAATGGTCACTACAGGGAACAGTGAGGCTGGTGAGGGAAAGACTAACTAACTGGAACTAACTTGTCTTACAAACAAACGCTAAAATGAATGAGAAATAGTGAAAATGACAACCTCTCATTTATTAAAAAAAAAAATATATATATATATATATAGGGTGGCTATATCTATATAGTATATTTGGAAAAGAATACAACACAATAGGAAGAACTGTTATAGAAAGTACAACTACTGGATACTCTAATATGTCAGCACTCTGAATTGGTGCATGGCAGATTTGTGCATCATGAAGACAAAAAAGCTCTTATACTTCAGCACTTAGCTCAAATGTTGGAGACACATTTCATCTCATGTAAATGCTAGTGTGATTGATATCTTGGTTACATCCTGTTTGGTTATGAAAACTCACGATGTCACAAAGTTTAGCTTGGTGTTTAATATAATGCAACTGTGTCACAGGATTAACCAAGTGATTTGTGTACATCAGAGGAATATTTATTATTACCACATAAACTGCATTTATATATAATTCTAAATATGTGGCCAAGAGTTTCTTGTAGGGACAAGCGCACATTGAGGAGCTCACCCTCATACACATGCATTAAGGATTCAAGACTGTTAAGCGGTTTTGTGTGACTATGTCCATTATTGTCTGTCAATCATGGTATTTTAGTCGGTTTAGCTGTAGCCTTTATCGCTATATATTTTCCTCCATCTCTATATATAAGTAATATTTTGACATTACAACATGAATGTATGATTTAACATTGACTATGAACATATGCCGGTAAAGTGTACCTTATTAAAAGCATACAAGCTAATAAATTAATAAATATTAGTTGTGTTTTAGCACTTTTCGTACACAGTAAATCAAAGACAAATGACTTAAATGACTTTTCCTATACAGTGATACCTCGAGATACGAGTGCTTTGACATACGAATTTTTTGAGATACGAGCTGTGATTCGACCATATTTTTGGCTTGAAATACGAGCAGATTTTTGAGATACGAGCATCCGAGCCGCCGCTGCCGCCACCGCCGCAACAAAGATCCCCAACAACCACGTGTGCTCTGTTTCCCCCACCTCAGCTTCCCGCGTCTCACTCGGTTAAAGCCGCCTTTCCACTGCCCACGACAAACGACGGCCGATAAACTGGAAGTCATTCATTTCCTATGGAGAGTCACAAAGGGGCTGTGTGAGGTGCCGACCATCTGCGGATCTGTAATTTTCGGATCCGTTTTAAGCGTTGGATCCGTTAAAAAATTTTAACTTGTGCGACTAAGTGAACGAAAGTGAAAGTGTAACTCCTCCTAACTCCTCCGCCTGTTTACTCCTCCCTCAACCTCCGTGCGCATCTTCCGTAAAGTAAAACCAGTTTATTTTTTAACATTCTCTTTTATTACTGTATGTTTTTATACAATATTTGTCATTTATAAATACAGGTACTGTACATTTTTCATATTCAAAACACATAAACAAAACAACTGGAGTGGAATTTTGCGAGCTGGAACGGATTAATGGGATTTCAATTAATTTAAATGGGGAAAATTGCTTTGAGATACGAGCAATTTGAGATACGAGCAAGGTCACGGAACGAATTAAATTCGTATCTCGAGGTATCACTGTATATGTGATATATTTTAGCACTGCCACAGATGTAAACACAAATGTGATTACTTTTGCATTGCATTTTTACTTTTGAATTTGTATGTGATTGATATGAATGACAATAAATTTATATTAAAATATATTTATTTGGCATTGTAATATAATTTAATATTACAATGCCAGGGGGGCACGGTGGCGTAGTGGTTAGCACGTTCGCCTCACACCTCCAGGGTCGGGGTTCGATTCCTGCCTCTGCCTTGTGTGTGTGGAGTTTGCATGTTCTCCCCGTGCCTTGGGGGTTTCCTCCCCCCGGTCCAAAGACATGCATGGTAGGTTGATTGGCATCTCTGGAAAATTGTCCCTAGTGTGTGATTGCGTGAGTGAATGAGAGTGTGTGTGTGTGCCCTGCGATGGGTTGGCACTCTGTCCAGGGTGTATCCTGCCTTGATGCCCGATGACGCCTGAGATAGGCACAGGCTCCCCGTGACCCGAGGTAGTTCGGATAAGCGGTAGAAAATGAATGAATGAATGAATTACAATGCCAAATAAATATATTTTAGTGAAGGACCTAAATCATAGACTAAGAATTTGACTTTGTATTACTGACTGGATATGATATGTATATGAATTTATTTGCACTTTATACCTTCTAGTCCTGCCTCTACACAAGTGATGACTTCTCAGCGTATATAATTACTATAATAAAAAAAAAAAAACTATAATTATGCATCCTGCTTAAAATGAAAGACAGACCTTTTAATGTGACACTGAAATCATTGTGTGTATTAAAATACTGAAGGCTTGATGCAGCAGCAGCTTGTTTTGTGTCAGCAACTTGACCTCATGTTGAATTTTTAATTAAATCTCACGTTTGTATTTTACATTTACATTTTAAAACTTGAACTCCTTTTCCAGTGTCTCAGCCATGTTAGAGGTTATTAGAGGCTTATTAGAATTTTAAAAAGCTGCATGAACATTATATTCAACTTTAAGCTTTTAACAGTTGCATATAGTTAAGCAGGTTTTGAAACAGAACTTACCTCAAATTGTTTGACTCAGTTTTAATAAGTGTTTTCCCTTTTATCTCTTATTGTGCAGCACAGTTTGGTGTTCTCCCGCACTAAGATACCTGGTTGAACCTAATCAGCTAATTATCAGGTTTAGTGGCTATGTTACAGTTAAATCACATTCAGCTTTTGACTCTTCAGGCTTGCACTCGTGTTCTATAATGTACAGCACCAATATTCACCACAGACCTTTTGAAAATAGAATAACTGACTACTAGATTAGCACTATTTATTCCCCATATAATTAGGCAATAACATAAAGTTTACACAAATTGGCCAAGATATTCTATAGGGAACTGACACAGCTTGTAATCCCTTCTTTAAAGGCTACAAATAATTTTCTATATATTATTATGTTATTTCTGGCCACCCGGACTCTATTAAATGCTACAGTAAGTTATAGTCCTAATTTAATTTAGACACTAATGTAAAATGTGCACTATATTCGATAAATGGCTACCTAAATGACAAAAATATACATTTTTGCAGAAATGCAATAAGAAAGGTACTGTTCTTTAAGACGATTATTCTTGTTGTGATGACAGAGGTGTAGGTGTGTTCCCTATAGGTTATGGCTTAGAGCTTTGGGATTGTATGCTCACAGCATGACTGTTTAGAATTTGAAAAAATGATTAATCTTCCATGCCAGGGCAAGTGAATGTATCCATCACTAGAACAGATTATCCTAACAAGGTGTGAACACACCAAACAAGACTAGTCACATGGCTACTGTTGATGTGGACCATGAGATATCAGGCTTGTCACATTCAAAGTGTAATCTTTTGATCATGTAAGGCCATTAACAGCCATTGAATTGATTAGAGCAGAATATCAATCAAACACACATCTTCAATACACCAGGTTAATCAAGCTTATTTGCATAAAGCAAGCCTATGGTGATGTTAAGGATTTTAGTCCTGACATTCGTCTTGTGGATATTAATCATTGTTTGTTGTATTTTAATGTTACACATTTTTGTACAGTTTGTAATGTAAAGTTTTTTTTTGAGAAAAAGCATTCTTCCCCTCAGAGGGTTATTGTAAATATATTTATGATTATAATAAAAAAAATATTATTATTATTATTATTGTTGTTGTTGTTGTTGTTGTTTTGTTATTATTGTTTTTGTGAGCTTATGTGATTATATAAAATTATATTATTAATGCAAATTAATAAGTGCGGTGTGTTTGGATAATAAAATACAAAATAAATTTTCTTTTGTCTATCAACTTTTAGAAATATATAGTCTAAATTGATTTTGGAAGTTGCCCTAACATGCTGATTCCTCAAGCAATATCATAAGAATAGAGTGTGAATAAAAATGAGGTGTGAATTGGGGTGTGGCAAGTGAAAATGGCTGATGTTCATTAGTGGATGTCACAGAACTCTAACTCTGTGTAACTCCACCTTCTTTTAGACCAAGGAATTCTGGGATAAATACTGCCAGATCTTAATACTGAGTCACAATCACAAGTTGATCTTCTCTGTTAGCTAAAATCTTAAATCTTATTAGCCTTACACTGTGGTCTGAGGAAAGATACTTTTATTTAAGAAGAATTTGCAGCCATGTGGTCTGATAGCATTGTTGGTAAGGACAAACTGATAAGTTTCCAGATTGTTCATATATTTCTTTAGTTTTAGGCAGATTGTATGTTTTCATTTAATTATATTTGTCTGTTTGAGAGATGTTTGTTTTATTCTGTAAAATAACTTATTTTTTTTCCTCCCTTCAGGTAAAGATGGAGCATCTCAGGCTAGTAAGATTGCAGGCCGGAGGAAGAGGACCAGTTTCACCAAAGAGCACTTGGAGCTCCTCAGAATGGCTTTTAGTGTGGACCCATATCCAGGCATTAGTGTCAGAGAAGGTCTATCTCAAGCCACAGGCCTCCCAGAGTCACGAATTCAGGTATATGCTTTAACTAAATTCTCATGACTTTTGTATATATTTCAGTATTTCTTACGTTTTGTGGTTGTTTTACATAATCAAACTTGTATTTATTTTTTGTTTTAAACAGGTATGGTTCCAGAACAAGAGGGCAAGAACCTTAAAGAACAGAGCCACTCGGACCTCCCCTCAACATGAAGCTACTTCTTCACTGCCCAGCCCTTTCCTGCCACCTCACATGGTTGGTGCGAAAGAAAGTAGACAACCAGCATTTAATGTCTCTCAACCTCTCAAAGATGGTGAGCAGGACTGCTTCTTTACTGACTTGTCTTCACAAAGTTTTGGACTTCCACCAAATGGGGCTCACTGCAGCACTCCATCAATCAGGCCACGCCAAGACAGGCTGATGGGCACTAGCTTGAGTCCTTCCTCCTTTCACTCTGACTTGGAAGTTACTCCATGTGGCTGGGGCTCCATGAGAGCACAGACCTCCCCAGAGTGTCTATGGAGTCCACCAATGCAGAGCACTGGAAACAACAGCAAAGATGAAAGCCAAGTCTTTCTATATCCTCCTCCTCCTTATCCTCATGGCAGTGTGAGGTCTGGATTTCTCAACAGCTTGAAGTCAACCTCCCCTGACTCTGCAGATTCTGCATTTTGGGACATGGGACTGGAGAACACACCCCCCATGCCATATTCTCAGAGTGGAAGCGGCCTGTGGGATGAATCTGCTCAGGAACAGCCTCTGGCCCCGTTACCCAATCTGTCTTCACAGTGTCTAGAGGAAGTTCTTGGAGAGATGGAACCAGGCTGGTGGAAGATTAATGGACAGATGGAGCTTCAATAAGACTGTTTACCCAGAAAAAAATAGAATTATATTTTGCAAGACAAATGACTGATTCGTAAAGTGAGAAAAAAACTTTAGCTCATTTATGTGAAATACTCACCAAAGAAAATCTTGATATTTTACCTCATTATATTGTGATGGGCGGCTATATTATTTAAGTTTTTATTTATTTATTTAATGTAAAACACTTCCAAAAAGATTGTTCTCCACAGGACTTTATGCTGTAAGATTTTACTGATTTATTGTATCATTATTTAAGACCTTTTTGGTCAATTTTTACATAATTAAACATATTTATTTCCTCATATATTGTAGGATTGGGGTGAAATGTAAATATTCACATTTTGTACAATAATTTATTGCAAATAAAATGTTAAGCAAACGAATATTTTGTTTTACAGTTTTGTTTTATACGTAGCGTTAGAGCCGTAAAAATCTTAGCGGAACTATTAAACTCGGGACGTTTTGTTTAACACGACGAAATATTCGCGACGGAAGCAGTCCCGGATGTGGCTCACACGTGAAAAAATACACACCACTGATGCACGCGATTTGGGAATCTGACATGATGCTGCAAACGAGTGAATCAGTTTAAAGTGAATTTGGGTTTCGACAGCAATTAGTTCTGAAAGAGCAAGCGCTTAAAGGTAAGAATTGTGTCATAATTACGTAATTTATTTTGAAAGTTGGGTGTTTAAAATGACTAACCGCATAACAACATGCGTTTAGCTCCTGGCTAAAGTCTGGGAATGGTATCAGTACCTACAGGAATTCTGTGTTGGCTCTGAGTATTGTTAGAATTTTTGTTAGTTCTTCTATTTTCTAAGCTCTTTATGCAAATCCGGGGTCCTTTTTAATTCAACTGAGAGTTGAAACCTGACTAAAAGTTGGTGATAATTGATGTTTGTGTGACAACAACGGATTTCTGCACAATTTATAGGACTGTGTTCATTTCTGTTTTATATTAAATGAGTCTAAATCATGTTGTTGTGTAAAGCACAGATCTCAGAGGTGTGAAGATGGAGGAAAAGGAGCAGAAACGACACCAGCACAAGCAAAGTGGCCCCAAGGCTGCAAAGAAGAAGAAGAGGAAGCAGCGGGATCAGAGTTCAGACCCGGAGCAAGATGAGCGCAAGAGAAACCCAAAAGCATTCGCTGTGCGTTCGGCTGTACGCATGGCCAAGACCTTCCACAGGTCAGTGCTCACCTTCATGTGTGTGGTAGCCTAGTGGTTAAGGTGTTGGGCTACCGATCAGAAGGTTGTAGGTTTGAATCCCAGGTCCACCAAGATGGTATTGTTTGGGCCCCTGAGCAAGGCCCTTAACCCTCAGTGGCTCAGTTGTATAAACAAGTGATCATGTAAGGCGCTCTGGATATAAGGGCGTCTGCCGAATGCTGGAAATGTAAATATTCAGGATTTATTTTCTGATTCTGTGCAATGAATTGTACACAGTCATGTATTAATCCTGATCTTAACACCACTAGACATCGTGTTAAACTAAAACAAAAAAAATTAGGCCTTCTGTATCTCATCTTGTTAAAAGTTTGCTATTAAAGTGAAGTTCCTCGTATAGCTGATGTTTCTGAAACACTAAGTTTCACTTGTTGTAACACTATAAAAACTACTAAAATATCTCACTTTACCTACACCTCCATCCAATAAATCAAATACGTTTTCTTAAACCCTCGTGGAATTTTCACACACGAGTTTGTTTAATTTAACTCTAACAACTTACTCATAACATGCAAATTCAAGTACAGGTGAGTCATCTTTTTAGAGTTCATGGTAGTCAAATGCAGTAAATGAAACAAAGCTCAGTCACACAGCTGTCTATAAACGGATGTTTTATTTATCGTGCCTTGTGTAGTCAAGAACTAATCATTAATGGTCACTGAATAGTGACAATAGTTAGCTTTTAGTCAGGTTAGTTGCTTTTCCAGACCTTCCTGTAAACAAGGAGCCTTATGTAGCTGGACTTTTACACAGTGTAGTTGCTTACTTTATTTTCAAATGAGAATTTAATGGTTTGAAATGCTTTTTAAAAATACTTTAACATGTTTCTGAATGCATTTCAGCCTTTATTTTTTCATCAGGCATGTTTTAGTAATGTCCAAGCATGAAATATATACAGCTAATATACTTGGCATGAGCGTCCTTAAAGATTCTGTCCAATCTTTCAAGAAAGAATTGTGTGTGGGAAATTATTCTTTTTACTTTTTGTATATTATGGGGAAAACATATCTATTTCTTCCCTTCTGAATAGGACACAAGACATAAAAACTAAGAAGCATCATATTCCTTTGGTAGACCGCACGCCTTTAGAGCCACCCCCTGTGGTGGTGGTCGTAATGGGGCCTCCAAAAGTAGGCAAGAGCACACTCATCCGCTGCCTGATCAAAAATTACACCCGGCAGAAGCTTTCAGACATCTGCGGCCCTGTCACAATAGTATCAGGTGAGTCAGTTATTGTTCTCGTGAATTCCTGTGAAACCTTCCTGTGTATGCATAGTTTATTTGATACGAATTATGCATGGTTTGAATACGTCTCTTTAACGTATCTGTAGGGAAGAAACGGCGTCTGACTTTTATTGAGTGCAACAACGATATCAATACCATGATAGATTTGGCAAAGGTTGCAGACCTGGTGAGTGTGTTTCATGAACCTTTGTCAGTTAAAGGCGTAGCTATCATTTGACAGTTGTTTCCTCTTTCACCAGGTCCTGATGCTGATTGATGCTAGTTTTGGCTTTGAGATGGAGACCTTTGAGTTCCTCAACATCTGTCAGGTGCATGGTTTCCCTCGTGTCATGGGCGTGCTCACACACCTGGACTCCTTCAAAAACAATAAGTCGCTCAATAAGACAAAGAAACGTCTCAAACATCGCTTCTGGACTGAGGTGTATCAGGTAAAACCACACATCTATGAAATCACCTGGCATAATGATTTTAAACCGTCAAACGCCTTTCTTATTAATGTCACTTTTTTTGCTTGTTTTGCACTGAAAGGGTGCCAAGCTGTTTTACCTGTCTGGGATGGTGTATGGCGAGTACCAGACACAGGAAGTGAGGAACCTTGGACGATTCATTTCAGTCATGAAGTTTAGGCAGCTGGTGTGGCAAACCTCTCACCCTTATGTTGTGGCTGATCGGTAAGTGTAGGGAGAAAATTCCAGATCCTCAACATCCCTGAATAGAAAACATTTGGTTACTGAAGATGACAATGTCTGAATGTCCTCCCTCAGCATGGAAGATCTAACCGATCCAGAGGCTATCCGTTTAGATCCGAAGTGTGACAGAACTGTGTCTCTGTATGGCTACCTGCGTGGGACATTCCTGAAGAACAAAGGCCAGGTTCATATTCCAGGTAAAACAGATGAAACCTAACAATCAATATGCTTTAGTGAGATTTTGAATATCTGGAGACTGATGTTTTCATTTTAAACAATATTAAAACCACAGAGCACGGAGCTGCAGTTAGATTATAGATTACTGATAAAATAATCTCTTGGTAATGGCGGCTTAATTGGTTATGACTCTGGGTTGTTGATTGGAAGGTCGAGGTTCAAGCTCCAGCACTGCCAAGCTGACACTGTTGGGCAACTGAGCAAGGCCCTTAACCCTCCCTGCTCCAGGGCACTGTATCAGTTACATTTACTAAAGTGCTTTTAAGTCTCTATCATTGAAATCATCAATGTATCATAGCTGCCTCTGTCTCCGACCCTAACCTAATCAGTTGGGATATGTGAAGCAAAGAGTTTCACTGTGCTGTAATGTATATGTGGTGATAATAAAGGCAATATTTAAACTTTCACTTACTCCCACTATTCCAACTTTTTGAACTTATAATATAATTCTTTAGACAAAACCAACTGCAATATAAGCTTTCAGCATTTAGAGCGTCTGACTAGAAGTGTACATTTTATTGCTTGTTTCTCAAAAAACTATGGGCGCGTAATAAGACTCTGTGTGGAAATGTGCTTTACAGGAGTAGGAGACTTCTCAGTGTCCGACATCAGCTTTCTTCCTGACCCGTGTCCTCTGCCAGAGGAGTTGAAGAAGAGAGCTCTGAATGAGAAGGAGAGACTGCTCTACGCTCCTATGTCAGGGGTTGGAGGAGTGGTGTATGATAAAGACGCTGTGTACATAGACATGCCGATTGGCCATGTCAAACAGGACCAGGTCAGTCACTTCACTTCTCTTAATGAAAAATCTCATCTGGTTTTAATGACATAAGTCTCTCCAGGATTTCCTCATTTTGCGATTGCAGAAATTCCTGCAAAATCACCATTCATCCTCCTCGAGTCATGTGTGCCGAATATGACTACAGCAGTCTTAAAGTAATTATATCCATGTCTTCACTGATAGGCGTTTAAAAGTAGAATCCTGTGCAAAACACACACCCTTCACAAAACCCAGAGGGATTGAGGGATAATGTCATACAAAACGTGAGAGTATTTCTAAAATATTTTGCATAAACAATTTTTGATAATTACTATTTTTTCTAAATAGTGAAAGAACATGCTATACTTTTTAAATTTTTATTAGTTTCTAGTGGAATGTTCCGTTCCCAGTCTTCCTTCTCCTTCTTTACGTTTAATAAGATGCAAAACCTGCATCTTGTTACGTTTCGACAGCGCAAATAAATCGTCTAACAGACTATGTAACCTACTACATGGTGTAAAAGGAATATTCAGTTTTAGATTACATTTACAAGGGGTCTCAATTAAAAACTTTGAAAGTGCAATCTAAATAAATTTTTTTTTCTACAGGAATCCGGACCCTTGTTAAACGATGAAACGCTGACATTAAAAGAAATGGAGATTATGTAAAATTGCAGCTTTTTGTTAAACTCCCCCTCACACATTCCATTACATTGTGTACTTTTGTTAGAGCGCTTTAACTCCTGTTAAAGCTCCAGTTTGTGCTTCGCTTGCTCTATCCACTAGTCACACAGAGATGCCTGATTTACATGACAAAAGAAAACTAAATAGAATTTCAAGCACTTAAAATGATGAAATGGAAACCAACAGGCTTCAGGTTTTATGTTAATATTTGCTTTATCGTTCCTTTTTAAATCGATTTTCCGTGTTTGGATCAAATTTAAACGATCTTTAGCTTTTCTAAACAACAGCTTGTGTGTGTTCCAACTTTTATTTCCGCAAATCTAAATATAAAAGTGCGTCAAGTTGGAACGTGAGTGCCGGTGATCCTGGATGCAGGCCTCCGTGATTCAGCGTTGTTTTAGAGTCTAAAATTTAGACCGTATGGTAAATGCTGTAGTTGATGCATATTCTGTAAAACGGCGTCTGACTTTCCATGACAGGAGGAGGTACGTCCTGCCACAGAGCTGATGCAGTCCCTCATGGGCACACAGGCCACGCTGGATGTCAAGATTGCTGCCAGCAAAGTTTCACTGTTCACAGGAACTGCAGCACTGACTCCAGAGGAAGTGCAAGAGAAAGGGTAAAGTTAGAGTGGCGATTAGTTTTGGTTAGTGTTTTTTCCCCCCTTCAGTTGTCTTTAATACCAATCTTGGGTTTTTGTGTTGCTTTAGCATTGAAAAGGAAGGGCCTTTGGAGAGCCGAGTGTGGGACCCTGAGGCCCAGCGAGAGAGGAGGAAAGCTGTCTTTGTTGATGAAGATGAGAGGGACAATGATGAAAGTGATGAGGAAGAGTCAGATGAAGGTGAAAGCAAGGAGGAAAAGGCAGGTGAGGGGGAGGATGGTGAAGATGATGATGATGATGATGATGAAGAGGAGGAGGAGGAAGAAGAAGAAGAGGAGGAGGAGGCTAGAGGTGATGAGAGCAAACTGGACAAGAGTGAAGTGGCAAAGGGTGAAAAGAAAAAAATAAATGAAGCAGCTCCTCTTATAAAGAGACAGAAGATGGAGGAAAATGGAAAAGGCAGCAGGAATGCTGTAGAGATGCCTGCATTTGCAGACAGTGATGATGACCTAGAGAAAAGTGACAAAGAAGAATCAGAAGAGAGTGACGAGGATGAAGATGAGGAGGAGGAGGAGGAGGAGGAGGAAATGGAAGAAGAGAAACAAAAGCCTGAGAAAAGAAGCTCAGCACCTCCAGACTCTGGTCACTGCTCTGAGGAGGATAGTGATGATGAAGAAGAGGACGTGCAAGAGGAAGGAGATGCTGCAAAGCAGAAGATGGCTGATGATGATGATGATGATGAAGAGGAGGAGGATATGGATGAGGATGAGGAAGATGAAGAAGAGCTGGGATCTGAAACTGCAGGTACTTTCTCCCTCATGTTTCTGTTCCATTATCATCAGTGCTATTTATTGAGTCTTTAAACTGCTTTATTTCCCTGAGCTATTTTAAGTCAAGGATCTTGCTTGGGGAGTTTAACCATAACCCAAAACACATCCTGTACCGAACCACATGAAACATTTGTTATTCTCAAGCTTAATGACCGACATCTTAGCATACTCCCAAAACAGTGCTTCATATACCACATGCCATGTTTTTAATCTGTTGCTTTTGTTATGGAGTCTTATCCTTTCTCCTCCCTTTGGTTTGATGCGTGGCTTTCAGGAGCACTACGCTGGAAAGACGACTTGGCCCGGAAAGCCACGGAAGCGTATCAGAGACGACAACGTGCCGCACCTAACCTACGCAAGCTGGTGTATGGCACAGGTGAGTGATCTCACAAGCATATATAACATTCCAGACAAGCTGCCATTTGTTCTAAGAGGCTTGGTTGAAGAATGAACCACGTTTCCTCAGAAGGTTGCTTTTATGGAACATATAGAGCAGGGGTGTCAAACACAGGTGTAATTATATTTGGCCCGCGAGATCATATCAAATGTGCATTACAGCTGGCTAGCCGCATGCGCCGCTAATACTACAGATCCCAGAATGCCTTGCCACTGTATTGACGCGTAGTCACAAACAGCAAGCGCTCCTCATTCTCTGTTGACAGTCGTTAACAACCATGCTACAGTCACATCGGGCAAGTTAACTCCACCCTCCACAAAAATCCAAACGAAAGATGGACAATAGGAGCTTTCAAGACAGGTAGGAGGGAGATTATCTGTACAGGAATATAAAGGACAGACCTGTTTGTCTTGTTTGCGGAGCTAACGTATCTGTAACGAAAGAATATAACACAAGAAGACACTAGTCGAAAAGTTGGATTTTCATTGAATGAAATTATTATTTTTGGTTGTTTTGTTGTTGGTTTTGAAAAAGATCCACTTCAAAAAAGGAACTTAAAATGATAGTTAGAGGCATCATTTGTTTTATTTATTTAAATAAGAAATGAACACCACTGACGTGTCTTTTATTTCAAATTTAATTTGTGTTTTTAATATCAAGCTCTGGTTGTTCCAAATCCTGTGTTCAAGCAAAACTAAAGTTTGTTTCCATATGAAAAAGGTTGAACATCACATATCAGTTGCAGTTAATTTTTCAATAAATATTCAGTTTGGCCCGTGACTTTATCTCAGTTTTATATTTTGGCCCACTGTGAATTTGAGTTTGACACCCCTGATATAGAGGGTCATTGTGTATTTTTGTGACTGTTTGTGACCTGATGAATGCAGGATTGTATCAAGTGGAAGCAAGTATTTTGTATTTATTTTTTGTATGTATTTTTCACTTGTTTGTCAGTGGCGGAGGAGGAAGAAAACGCTGAGGAGGAGGAGTTGGGTGGACTGTTTCGTGTTAGTCGGCCAGAGAAGAACAAGAAAGTACGAGCGGATGCCATGGACTGCTCACGTTTCCAGCCTGATGCAAGCCATGACTGGGACCAGGAGGAGGTGAATAATGCAGTCAGCACACTGTTTAATCAACATCAGTCTGCTTTCAGTGTAGCTGGAATACTTAGGAAACTGAACTAAAGACACAATTGTATTGATGTGTGTGTTTTCAGATGTTAGCCTCCATTAGGGACTGCTTTGTAACTGGAAAATGGGAAGGAGATAAAGATGCTGCTACATTGCTTAAAGAGGATGGTAATTACTTTATTAGCCTTTTTTTTTTTTAAGAAAAAATTCTGCCTTTTGATTCTTACTTGTTTACTCTCATCATGCTAGATGAAATGTATGGAGATTTTGAGGACCTTGAAACTGGAGAGGTTCACAAAGCAAACTCTGCGAAGGGAGACGATGCTGAGGTACCTGGATTTGACCAAGCGTTTTTTTAAATAAATAATTGTGGCTCATATGTTGTGTTTTTGTGTACATCTGTGTATGCTTATCGTGTGCAGGGAAGTAATGAGGAGGAAGAAGAGGAGGAGGAAGAGGAACCCACATTAGTGAAGGTTGATGATGATGAAGCTCAGAAAAACAAACGTCTGGAAAAGAAGAGGAGACTGAAGGAGAGGTTCAATGCGGAATATGATGATGGAGACGCTACTTACTTTGATGACCTCAAAGAGGAAATGCAGAAGCAGGCTGAGGTCAGAGGTCACAGCTATTACATGATTTGCAATTCATGCACATGTATGAACTATCAGTTTTATAAATTAAAATTCATAAGACATTTATGATAAGACATTTATTTATATATATATATGTG
The DNA here is from genome assembly GCF_030014155.1 of Tachysurus vachellii. NCBI lineage: Eukaryota > Metazoa > Chordata > Actinopteri > Siluriformes > Bagridae > Tachysurus > Tachysurus vachellii. The sequence continues at coordinate 14,844,695 of NC_083461.1, read as the reverse complement.
TCTATATCGTCGCTGTCGGGCGGAAACCTCGTATGTCCAAATTTGGTCAATTTCATATTTTTTCACATATCGATGCTATTGGTCAGTCCCCACGTGGGTCTGTTATTTTTACAAGTTATTAACCAATCTAAAGTCTTGAAAATAGCTTGAGCGCAAATCTCTTAACTTCATTGGACACTTCAACTGTCCACCTCTTCCTCACTCCGCGGGAGAGCTTCGCGACATATTTCTCTTTAATGAGAGTCACAACGAATCAACACGTCTTCTGAGGTAAATGTCTTCAAAACACTGGGCTCAAAGAAAAAAAAATCTTGACCCCCGCTAGTTCTGGTGCTCGTCTGAGGACAGGAATTTAGCGCAAGACAATCCACTGCAATGCGGACTAAACCCTGTGCACTGCAGATAAAGTACAGCGTTTTTTTTAATTTCCTGAAAAATAACGGTTTTGGAGATACGAGGATTCCGCCCGACAGCGACAGTGTGTGTGTGTGTATACAGTATGTGTGTGTATAAAAATAACATTTTAATTATCTAATCATCTTTTGATAAGTTCTTACTTTAATAATTATTTATTAAATAATAATAATTTACATATGCATTAACAATATTTAATATTGCATTCTGATCATTTGGATGGCAATAATTTATAAATAATAATTGAAAATAATAGAGATGATCCCCTTGCAGTACCGCGATTGCCCAGTGGGGGATACAACACAAAGGTAAAACAGCCCTAACAAGCTTCTCCCTGTGTGTGCGTGCAGCTGAACAGGGCTGAGTTTGAGGACATGGATGATGAGACTCGTGTTCATTATGAGGGCTTCAGGCCTGGCATGTATGTGCGCCTGGAAATCCCCTCGCTTCCGTGTGAGTTTGTTACCAACTTTGACCCACATTATCCCATCATAGTTGGTGCCTTGGGAGCCAGCGAAGGCAATATAGGCTATCTGCAGGTGAGCACTGATCATCAGCTCTTGAATAAATCATAAGTATTTGCTCTTTTCTTCTTCTTTTTCTTGTTCTTGTTATTGATTGCTCAGGATTTGTGGACATTAATTATTAATTCTTGACTCTGCTTAGAAACATTGCTTAGTCGAAAATACCCCATCGTTGGAACGGACTAAAATATTGATTCGTTGCTTTTTCTGGTGCCATCTTTCACCTTTGCTGTTCTTCTCTTGAAAATAGATGCGTTTGAAGAAACACCGCTGGTATAAGCGTATCCTGAAGACCCGTGACCCGCTCATTCTGTCATTAGGCTGGAGACGTTTCCAGACTATTCCTCTCTACCACATTGAAGACCACAACGGCCGCCACCGCCTGCTCAAATACACTCCTGAGCATATGCACTGTGGTGCCGCTATCTGGGGTAAGGCAGCCTCATCATCCCCATTATAGTCCAAGAAGATGATATTTCTCTCAACTTTCACCACTATTTAGTGTTCTCCTTTATCTCACTCTTTTCCCTTTGCTCGTCCTGTCTTTAGGTCCCATAACACCCCAGGGGACGGGATTTCTGGCTGTGCAGAGTGTTGCAGGGACTCAAGTAAGATCTTTAACGTATTCAAATATGAAGCTGCACTTCTGACCAGTTATTAACCATATGTCTTGTCGACTTGCTGTAGTTTTCCTCATTTCATTTCTTTGAATCTGTCAAACTTTCCTTAGGCAAATTTCCGCATTGCAGCCACTGGAGTCATCTTGGATTTGGACAAATCTGTGACCATTGTGAAGAAACTGAAGCTGGTTGGATACCCGTATAAGATTTTTAAGAACACCAGCTTCGTCCAGGTAGGGGATCAGTCTTCATTCACAGTAGCTTACAGGACAAAAAGTGTTTTATGATCTTGTCATGGACACAATTATATTTCCATATACAAATTGCAATGAAGCGATATCTATTCTTAAAATTCAGCATCTAGTTAAAAGCACTGCTGTTGGTCCTACAGCTGAGATTTAAGTGCAAGAGTATTCAGTGCTCTATGCCATCTGTGACCCTGATGCTCCAGAGGGTGTAATTAACCATGTTCTCAATGCGAGAGAAGGCTGGCAGGGTCCTTGTTTTCTTTGACACTGCCAGTTGGGAGGCCAGGACTTTTCATTCCATGTAGTTGGTAGGTCAAAAAAGTGTCATGGCAGGCGACAGCAGGCAATAGGCTAAAGGAAAAATTGCTGGGAATTTTCAGTGATTAAGTTGGGAGGGAAAAAATCTATTTAATTAAGGATTGTTTGAAAATAATTGGGTCTCTTATTGTAAAAGCATGTCAGTGACTCTGCCTTTTCCCTCACTCTCTCAGGGAATGTTTAACACAGTGCTGGAGGTCGCAAAGTTCGAGGGCGCTTCGATTCGCACGGTCAGTGGGATCAAAGGTCAGATTAAAAAGGCTCTGCGGACGCCACCTGGAACCTTCCGAGCCACCTTTGAGGACAGACTCCTCATGAGCGGTAAGTTGGTCTATGTACTATTTGAAGCTAGATGTAACTTTTTGGACATCCGTGGTATTGCAGACTATTTGTGGACGAACATTTCACAATACCTGCATCCAAACCACATTATGTGCACTTAGCAGGGTACGGTAACAAGTGGGAGACTCTGAGGTTATAGTGGTGGCTCAAGTGGTTTAGGCTTTGGGTTGTTGATCGGAGGATCAGTTTCAAGCCCCAGCACTGCCAAGCTGCAATTGAGCAAGGCCCTTAACCCCCCTCCTTTAGGGCGCTGTGTCATAGCTGCCCCTGTGCTCTGACCACCTCCTCAGTTGGGATATGCGAAGAAAAGAATTCCACTGTGATCTAATGTATACGTGGTGATGATAAAGGCTTCTAGGCTTCTGTTTATTTCCTCCTGCTTTGAAAATATTACAGAAGCATTATGAGAACAGGCACCTTCACATCAGTGTGACTGTTATTGAGCACCAAAAGACCTGTAAACTGTGTAGTTGTCCTGGACACTGAGTAGCCTTGAGTCGAGTTTTATTGGAGTTTTAGCTACACGTCTTTCAGGTTGATATACTTAGAAAGAGCAGCTTGGAGAACAGAACTCTCTCTGTGTGTTCTCTATATTCACTGTACTTTATCATCTAAATGGTATTTATTTTGTCTTGTTCTCCAGTTGTTAAACATGACGCATAAACCAGAGTGTTGGCACACTAGATAAAACGTGGGGCAGTTTGATACACAAACCAAGCTGAGGAGATATTGTGAAAGACTTGATATCAAATCTGAAGTACAAAAATCAGGAGAAACTCCCCAATACCTCCTGTTCACCCCTTACCAACACAGCTCATCCACTAAGCTCAACAACTCGGTAAAAGTAAATTCCACAATGAGGATATGTTTGCCATCTAAAAACCCTCTACCATTTACCAGTTTACCACCAAATTAAAGATTAAATTATAAGCTAATGTACTCCTACAGTCCTGAATACAGTAGATTACATTGGACTTTGACACAGTGTGAATTGTTCCAGGCCTGACGTTAGTGCGTGATGTCTGACACATTTGAGCTGGCACATAACAGGTTGGGGCTGGCGGGAAATTGACACGTCTGTGACTCCGCTGACACAGTGCTGACTGGGAATTACCTAGCACAGAATGAAAAAGCATGGTTATTACGACTGCTGGATTGTCAGGGTGACTCACAGCAGCTCAACATCATATCATTGTGCAGTTTTCTCTCCCTTGGCTTAATACTCCTTTTAACAAATAAGTCCCTTGTACTTTTTAAACAATTTACCAGTTTTCCATGTCTTGTGTTTAGGCTTTGAGGGTTCATGTGTGTCAGTTAAGCAGTTATACATGAAAATATATAGACTAACTTTCCATTAGTAGAAAACACCTTGGGGGGAGGTATAGATGTGTGTGTGTGTATATGTATGTGTGTATATATATGTGTATGTATATATATATATATAGGAGTAATCATTAATAATAGGAGTATAATATATATATATATATATTATACTCCTATTATTAATGATTACTCCTATATATATCTATATCTATATATATCTCTATATATCTATATATATATATATATATATATATATATATTTTTTTTTTTGCTAATGATGATTTAACTCCCTGCCAAGATAACACCACTCTTTACTCATCTCCAAGAGCAGCTCTGAAAGCAGTGAACCTCAAAGTCCCAAAAAGGATTTAGATGGGTTTCAGCTTTGGGAGTGCAGACAGTAACAGGTGCTCTGTGCGACATTCAGGGAATTTCTTGTTTCATTAGTCACTAGAAGTGTCACTCCTGAAGGCAGAAATAAATAAATAAATAGGTATTCAGAAGTGAGGGCCACTATGACCCAGCAGATTCAGACTACCTCGTTTGTTTTAGTGTTAATTTCGTCAGATGAGACGAGACGAAATATGTTCAACAACCTTTTTTTTTCATGACTAAGACAAGACACGATGACAAGACTGCACCACTGTCCAAAAACGCTGACTAAGACTAAATTAACATGCTTTATTGTTGACGAAAAAAGACGAGACAAAAATGTTTTGTATAAAATAAAAACTAAGATAAAATCTCTCTTCATTTTCGTCTACAATTGTCTCTGCTTTTTCATCAGCTGTTACGCCTTTAAAATATTCACAACGAGTTTGCGGCTTCGCGCTGTTGCTCAAGTTACAGGTCCGTGAAGCGGATCCCGCTTATTATATTGTTACCTACCAAATAAATCGATAATTTGACTCAAAATGATGATTTAAAAAGGAGTTTATTGATTTAAAAACAATTGTATTGTTTCCGCTAAAGAAAATAGTGCGCTCCGTCTCTACGGTTAGAATCTTGTGTGTCCATGGCAACGCTCTGTTTTTCATGGCAACGGTGTGTTATAGTTCGCAGCGGTCTGTTATCAAGAACTAAAATAATGTGTGCGTAGAAAGAATTCGTCCACATGCCACTCAAAAAATAAATAAATAAATAAAAACTCATGAGCGCAAGTCCACCCCTGGTCTAGGTGGCTTTTTGTGTTAAATTATGTTTCCTGTCGCTGCACAGGCTCTTTTATTGTACATGACAGCTTATGTCCCGATGACCGGTCTTTGCATTACGATTAAAAGCAGTATCAATAAAGTAAAAAATGTGATGTGCAGTCAAGTTCTGTTTAAACGAGTGTTCTCAACTTCTCACTGATACTTTTGTGATTCGCTGAGAAACCATCATTTTAAACCCATCCAATACTGATCTCTTAAACTGGTGTGTGAATATGATCTGTAATATTTTATGTGAAAAGTGTATTCATTTCCTAAATGGTTATGAGACTGGTTTATGTGGGTATGGAGCCTGTCATAAAGGGGATGTTCGTGTTTGGTTTGTTGACTGTAATGTTAAATATGATGTTGGTGTCCATATAAATTTGGACATCTATTTCCTAAAGAGAAGGGGAACATTCTCTTAATAACCTGTGATATTGGGATTTGTGGATGTCTTTCAAATGAATCTTTAAAGTAAAAGTGCACAAAAAATAATACAGCATAATGAATGTCAATGCTTGATTGTGGTTATTGGGTGTGTTTGCAGATATTGTGTTCCTGCGCTCCTGGTTTCCTGTCTCAGTTCCTCAGCTGTACAATCCCGTGACCTCTCTGCTGATGCCTGTTGGACAGAAGGACAAATGGACGGGAATGAGGACCCTTGGACAGCTTAAATATGACTTGGGAATAAGGAACCAACCAATCCAAGACTCTCTGTACAAGGTAGTGCACTTATTATTACTTAATAAAGACATACATCAGAACACTTTCATATCAAAATAAATGGCACAGATTCCACCCAATTTACCCCGAATACACTGATTAATTACCAAACATCTAGTAGTTTATCAAAATTTGCAAGAGAATAAAGCTATTGCAAAAGCTGTCAAAAGAGCAAGGGTTGGTCTGGTCACATCCACTTAGTTCTGGCTGAAGCAGAAGGTTAAAGAGAGTCTGTTCTCTCTCACTCTCACACTTTATATTCTCTGTTTGATCGATGACAACACTTCACTCACTGGCAATAGGTCATAAGTTATGTTGAACCAAATTCATTCATAATCATTCTCATGGAAATAATTAATCCATGTAAATTCTTTCCTGTTTTCTGTAGCCGATTGTGAGGCAGAAGCGACACTTCAACCCCCTCCATATCCCCAAAGAGCTGCAAAAGGCTTTGCCATTCAAGAGCAAACACAAGCAGCAGGAGGCCAAGGGCAAAGTCCCCCGAGACATGCAGAGACCGGTCGTGATCCGCGAGCCCCACGAGCGGAAGGTGAGCCTCCAGTGCGGTTATGTATCACTAACAGTTTTTAATTCAATTTTTTTTTGTCATTTTGGAACACCAACAGTGAGACTAAAGCTAATCCACCAAGGATGTCTCCAGAGAATAACTGTTCAAATACTGCATCTGTTTAAACCTCGTTCTAGCATTAATACTGCCGACCCAGCGCTAGCCAATTTCTAAATCAATTCCCATGAAATTTCGAAGAATACTTCAACAGGAAAAGAAGACTCACATTTTGATCTGGTGTATTTTGTTCTTTGCTGTTGTCCTGTTCGTGTGCCATTTAGTAATCAGATATTCCTCCTAGACATTTATTAATTGTTTATTTGTTGTAGCAGCACAGATGCTTGCTTTAACCCCCCGCAGGAGGTTTTCAGTCTCGGGTCCCCATTAAAAACGTACCCATTTTACCTAACACTTGCACTTGCCGCATTTTATAGTATACTATAAACTTGATCTAAAATGAAATACATTTATTCTTTTTACCTTGATGTATGTTGTGTGATTCTGAAGATATTTCATTATTCGGCTTTCTGAATTTCTAGAAAGTCAGAGCGTCCCAAATTATTCCACAATTTAAACTGAAATGGAAAGACTTAGTGTAAATGTCATCATTTTAGGCAGCTTGTCTTGATTTGTGCGTATAACTCTGAATCGGATGTGTTTCATGAATTAATAATAATCCTGGAAGGCAGGAAATTGTGACAGCAGCTGTACAAAGTTCTTCTCGCCCTCTAATTGTTAAATCATTCACAATGAAGTCTTTCACTCAGAGACTGGAAGCATTTGTAGTGTGTATAGTTATACAGAGGTTTGTATTTTGGTCATATGCATAGCCCTAATGCTTCTGTTTCATATCTTTGTTTCTGTGTTTGAATTTGGCTCAGAAACAAATAATTAAACATCTTATTGAAGCATTACAACCAGCTCCTCTTTAATAAATGCTCATTTTAAACCCATGGAGCTAAAAGCAGGTTTGTGTACACTAAGCTTGTTTACTCAAGCTTATTGTGTGGTGATTGTATTGGTATCTCATAGCTTCAGGGTCCCTATGTAGTTCCTGAGCTAGGGTTGCTGTCTGTGTCGAGTGGTGCATATTCTTAAGTTACCTTGGGGTTGCTACAGGTCTGTGTGTGTGTCTGTGTGTGTGTGTCTGTCTGTCTGTCTGTCTGAATAAATGAGTGGCCAGTTTTTGTTTTTGTCATCAAATTTGCAAGAGATACTGTGGATACTAAGGTTTATGTAATATGCAATGAAAATGCATCTATCCATTATTTCTAATCTAATAAACTCTGCCTCCACTGCACTTGTAATTTCACGTTGTGCCTATGGGCCAGTCAAATGTGTGGTGAGGTCTGTTACTGATTATTTTCCATTATAATTTTATTAATATAGTTACCCTTATGAATTATTAACAAATATTGGATGCAAGTCGAGATTGCACCATTATCATTAGGGAAAATACAGGCAGTAATTTAAGCATCAAAGATGCTCAGGAGTAATGATTTTAATTGAATTTCCATTATTAAAATATCCGTAGATGATAATCATTTCAGTAAATTTCTCCTCCAAGCCTACTGCATTTTTTTTAGGGGCAACGTGTTTTGTTTGTAGTAGTGACGCCGCTCTCATTTAACTCCTCCCCTCTGCACCAGGTGGCAGCATTGCTCAATGCCCTGAGCACAGTCTACTCTCACAAGGAGAAGAAGGCTCAAGCAGAGCAGCACATGAAGCACAAAGAGTTCCTGAAGAAGAAGGAGAAGCTGGAGGCAGAGAAGCTGAAGAGACAGAAGGAAGAGCGAAAAAAGGTCTACCGTGCTATGGGACAGAAGGAGAAGAAGAAACTCAAGGCCAGCCTTAAGGGAGCTTCTAAGGATGACTGAGTGTGCTATACTTCTGACCTAGTGCTGCTGGACATCAGCTCTGAGTCCACTGGACCCACAGAGTCTGACTGTGTGTACAGGTTTAACACCACCTGAAGTGTGGAGATGTACACTGATATGTGAGACATGGAGCTGTGGCTTGTATATATTTCACCACACAAACAAGCTGTTTGTGACTCCAACCTGAGAATTATAGTCACCATTTAAATGGCACACTTGCCTTGTAAATGTGGATGACTATATAGATGTCTTGGTTTTCTTAATCTTGCAGTTTGTCAGTTGGATACCATGTAAATGCTTTGTAATGTTTGTTTTAATAAAATAACCTATATTTCCCGACATTTTGACCATTTTCTTCTTTTAAAAGTGCTTCTGGTTCTTTTAAAAGTGCTTCTGGTTCTGCAGCTGGTGATTGCAACGTGTGTAAATATTCTTCTTCAAAGAATAAAAGTGTTTTCACATCACAGGCCATCACTAATCACCAGTGCAAATAGCAGTTTAAAAACTCCAGCTGTTGACATATCTGCATGAGTAACAACAGCTGTCACTGGATTATCTCAGGCCTCCAAGGGAAGCAGAATTTATGTGATGACATTTTTACATTTGATCCATATTTTACAAAGAAAGAAATTAAATGCTGTGAAAATTATATATTTTTGAATTTATATAGGGGGCACGGTGGCTTAGTGGTTAGCACATTCGCCTCATACCTCCAGGGTTGGGGGTTCGATTCCCGCCTCCACCTTGTGTGTGTGGAGTTTGCATGTTCTCCCCGTGCCTCTGGGGTTTCCTCCGGGTACTCCGGTTTCCTCCCCTGGTCCAAAGACATGCATGGTAGGTTGATTGGCATCTCTGGAAAAATTGTCCGTAGTGTGTGATTGTGAGAGTGAATGAGAGTGTGTGTGTGTGCCCTGCGATGGGTTGGCACTCCGTCCAGGGTGTATCCTGCCTTGATGCCCGATGACGCCCGAGATA